>NW_026294584.1:155436307-155798807 GCF_007827085.1 Peromyscus californicus insignis | reverse complement strand
AGGGTTTTTTTTTTTTACACACTTTTGAGGCCAGAAAACCTTTTGACAATGTTTTTAATGCCCCAGAACTCTAATACCTTTGGGACTTGAAGGTAATGGAGCAGATACAAATGAAACATGTCCTCCATGACCACACTTTTCTTTCAAACCCCCCAGAGATTTGAAACACAGTTGGAAAACCAGTAGACTAAGACAATGAATTAAAACCTCTTTCTTCTCTCTCGAGATGCAGGTTTAACTCTGATACAGGAGTCCCGTGGAGACAGTGTCACCTGGTCTTTAGACATTTCCTGTAAGCTTTTTATTTTTCCACAGGGTATATGAGTTTGTTGAAAAGGCATGAAGTCAGTGTCTAAACCCTCTGTCAAGGTACTTATTTTTCTGGGCCTTCATCTGGTAAATGATCCACTGTTGGAATAAAGGTACAGTTTCAACCATGTAATATCAATGCACGTGTTTGTCCCACAAATGGCCAACTCAACTTTTATGTTTTTTTTTTAAAAAAAACTTACCATTATTATTCTATTCCTCTTCAGACACTTCATCTACAAATACACTGGCTGGGTGACAAGCGTATGGTATAATGGAAAAACTCCAAGTCACTGATAAACTTCTACTAGGTCATGAGGCTCAGCCTGATATTCCTGCAGCAGAATCCAGTATAAGAGTTAATAAATGGGCTGCAGAAGCCTCCCGTCAGTAATTGCTACCTCTTCTTCCTCCGTCTTGAATAGCAGAACATAGAAAGGTCCCGTATTTTGCAATTTGAGGCAATCAGTGTTCACATTACCTATTTAACTGTGAATTAAAAACAGTATCACATTGCTTTACTAGCAATTCATATCTAGATATATCACCACTTTTTAATCGATCTTGTGAAACTCAACAAAAGCTATTATGCCTGTTTAGGAAAAAAAAATCCTGCAGTGAACATGTAATAGTAAGTTCTAGAAAGCCAGATAATTTCTTTGCTTAATAATAGTTTTCTTTCCTCTTGGCTGCAGGCGTTCCTAACGAACGCCATGCCAAGCGTGCGGAGCTTGGATTATGGCCTGTCCCCCTTGATTATTTCTGTCAGCGTGCTGACCCGGGGTGCCCTTTTCTTGTGTTGTTCCTTCTGTTTCCATTTTTCATGTCATCCAGCTTTTCATCTTGTCAATCAGCTTTTGACTTCCTGATTAAAGTGTCTGTCACAGGAGCGGCCTGGTCTCTAGTCAGTTGTTTAATTTGTTCCTCATGGCATCCAATCGAGTTATTCATCTGGCCCAGCTGTTCCCAAGTGCTTCCAGCATCACTTTTTCATGTGTTTGGGTTTAACCTCTATATCTATGCACAACAATGTGAACTGCTCCATCCATTCATACTGTGGGCTGCGGAGAGCTTTGCCTTCCCAAGGCCTTCTCACTACAGGCTGGCGGCTACGCTGTGGCCAAGCCAGTGCAGAGAAGTAGTATTTCAGTTGGATGTTATGGCAACGGGTACAACTAGAGATTAGTTTTCCAAAATTATAGCAACACCCCCCCCTTTGACAATTAGGACGATGTAATGGAAACTCTGCACTGTTCAAATTCGGATCCACCCAAAAATAATGCTGATGGCGGTTGGCAGGGGACAGGAAACGTGTATCTGCCAACACTGTGGATACTGCCCGGGACGCTCCAGGATCCATTTGTTGCATTAGGTGACATGAGATACTCTCTTGGCTGGAATTAATGCAGATCTCCAAGTAGGGGGAAAAAATGAACTAAATCTTCTGAGTTTGCTAGACTAAAACTGGTCTTCTCATGGTAAAATGATTTATATTATGCAACATTCAAGAAGCCACATAATACAACAGGGGATGGGAGGGAAAGAAATCTATGGTCCATTCCCCCCGACTCTTCTTTCTCAGCCACTCAGACCTCATCAGTTCAAAGTTTCTGTAGACTGTTTATTCGTCAGCTGTTCCCTCCTGCTGTACCTATCATGTTTCTCTACTACATCCCACAAACTTGAAATGATAACTCCATGGCAGAAGTCGTAGACATGAACACAGGCCATGACCATGTGCCCGGGATACAGAAGAATAAAGAACGACTCCAACGAGAAGCAACAAGCTGGATGTGACTACACAAACCATATCGGTCCATGAAAAGATCTGTAAAGGAATCTGTTACTCCCTGAAGAACGTGCTTAGCCTAATGGCATAGACCACGGGGAAAAGAATAGGACATTGATGGAACAATTCCTGGAGAGTTGATTTTAATGTCTACCAGATAATTTGAATTTCCTGTGTGAAATATCTTGTGTGGACTGACCCATAGTACTAACAAGAACACTGACTGGATTTTGGTTTTGGATGTTTCCTGGATTTCATTTTTAATTAGAATTATAAACTACTCAATAAAGTTTAACTGCCACTGGTACAAATCAGAAAGTGTCTCATAGATCATAGGGAGTCACATGATTTGAATGATTTATTTCTAGTATTGTTCTGGTCAAATGAGCCCCACCTCAGCTTTAGAGGTTTGAAGGTTTCCAAGAAAATTCTCAGGCAAAGTGTGTTTTCCCCCAATCTATTTCCAGAGATGTTTGCGTATTGTCTCAGATGGATCTACTTTTCTAATCTCTCATGTCTCAGAAGAAAGCTGCTTGTTAATCTTTTCATTATTAACCCCATGAAGAGAATATGGGGAGTGTCTACTCCATCTTCACTCTACTTCTTCTAGTGAGTTTTCTAGATCATAGAAGTTAGGAAGGGTTTTTTTTTTTTTTTGCTTTTTTGTCTTGTTTTGTTTTGTTTTTTAAATCACATTTACTACATTCCTTTGCAGCTAAGGTTCTGGATAGAATTGAGATTTTTCAGCATCAGATATACTTATGAAATATTTGAAAAATATGGGAGCAGGGCAAAGCTAACCATTTCACCATTTTTACTGGAGACTTTGACAAGCCTTGGGTTTGGTCCAGAACTGTTGGCATATGCCTGTCGTATCAAGAATCAGGATTGGAAACCAGTTTCTGAGAGTCCTAAGACTAGGAAGCTGTACGTGCAAATATACTCCCTACCCTAAATTACATCTAAAAGTTGCCACTCTGGACCCACAGTTCCAGATGGGTCATGGCTCCACTCATTCTGGGTGTGGCTCCCTGTGGGTATGGGCAGTTTTGAGTGATTGCTTCATCAAACATTTCTGAGTTCTTACTCAGGCTTGCCAGTGTTTGATCAAACCTTAATCTCTTGAGATAATTCTCTTTCATATTTATAGGGAGTAATTGAACTAGAAATTTGTCCTGATTGTTATAATTGCTTCACACTTTTCTGGATGGTCCTGTGTCCTTGTCAGGACACAGTGCAAGGGCACATGGTTTGGAATCACACTGATTATTACATCGTCTTTGATCTGCAGCAGATTTATCATCTTATCAGAGTCTCATCTTACAAACTAAATGCACACACACATATAAGCATAAAGTGAGATCATACATTCCTAATGTTTGGAACACTGATGTAAGTGATTGATAGTTATCATCAATATTCAGGGGCTTAAATTTGGACAGTCGGTTACTGACAGTATTCCCTGTTGAGTTAATCAAGGGCCACATTGGGTGATAAACATTAAAACCTCAGAGACAATATGGTTTATTCCTTTAAAAGAACATTCCTGTCCATTCAGATCTAGGGACCCAACTACTCATGAAAATCAGTTCCGGTTTTCTCATAGGTACCCCAAGTCACTGAGACTCTCCAATTGTTAAGATCACCATTTCGTAAAATATAATTATAGACACACGTGTACCCCTTTAGAATAACATGTTAGGACATCTGCACATGCTTACTTAAGCTACGAGAAGTACGGTGTGACCATCAATCTAAGAACAACCAGACTGCAGACAATAGGAGAATGTTGACCACACTTCTCATCTAGCCCTGGGGACATTGCTTAACCTGGAACACAATGGCAGGAAGGAATGCTGTGACACACTATCTTCTGGACATGACACGGTACTACACCCATGAAATCACAGCACCTGTGGTTGCATGCACAAGACTTGCACAAGATCAAGTCAGCCAGAATTGCAGCACAGATGGGAGAGGAGCTCATAAGATTCTAGCCTTAACTGAGAAATAGTCGGTAATTGCTGTGGGACAAAGACTTCTTTGGAGTGTGGCCACAGGTAAGCTGCCCATCCTCTCCAGTGCATGGTCCCATACCTATGTACAGATAGACGCATCAATTAGACCTGGTGAGTTATTTTAAAAAATAAAGAGCCTCCACATGGCCTCAGGTGGTCGTTACATATGCCGCTCATATCAGCATGGCAAGCTGAGGCAGCAAAGCCTGAAGACATCACCGAGGCATCGGGCAGCCGCACAGACACCAGCATGGTCTGTCCTGTACATGTCCACTTGGATCGCAGGCTTCATTGTGTCCTGGGGCAGCAACACAGCAGTCCTTTGAGGAGGTTGAATCCAGAAAGTGAACCTTTCCTCATCTTGGGCCACCGTCATTGCCCACAGCCAAGGGGATCCCACAGCTAGGCAGCAGGTTTGGGGCCAAGTCTGCATCTGATTTAGCTCCAGGCTGCTGTACCCCATCCTGCTTACTTGCTCCATTTTTCAGCCTTTCCCATCTCTCCATTACATGTTTGTTCTTTGTAGTGGTGCCCACCACTGCGCAGGCACCAGTAGTGGCGTGGGCATGGGAGGGGCGATTTCATCCTTCTCGGGAGAGCTGACCCCACCCCTTGCCAGCCCACAGCATGGCTCCCCTAGGTTGATGGCTTCTGGCTCTTCTGGCGCAGAGAAAGAGTCATCCTCCCTTAGGGGCTGGCCACTAGGAATTTGACCATGCTTCAGTGCATATATGGACAACTAGAATGGACTCGGTTTTTTTTGGGGGGAGGGGTGGTCACGAAGGAGGGGGGCAGACATGGGAAGACTGAGAAGTGAACGTGATTGGGTGCATGATGTGAGATTCCCAAGTAATCAATAAAAAAAACAATAAAAAGAATATGAAGTTGGGAGGGGAATGAGTTGTGGAGCAACTTGATGAGGGGAATGAGGTATGATATTTATTATATTTATAAATGAAATTGTCAAAAATAATGTTTATTTTTTTATTTTCTATGTATGGATGTATTACCTACAAATATGTCTATGTACCACATGCATGCAGTGCCTGAGCAGACCAAAGGAGGGTATCAGATCTCCTGGGACTGGAGTTACAGACAAGTATAAGCCATCATGCAGGTGCTGGGAATTGAACCGGGTCCTCTGGAAGAGCAACCACTGCTTTTAACTCCTGAGCCATTTCCCCAGTCCCAAGAATAATATTTTTCAATTAAAAAGGCGGAGGTGGTGATGGTCACAAGGAAAGAGTATCATGTGGGCATAGCAGGGAAACTGCACATATGAGCTCGCTGAGCTTCTGACTAAAGGCCTGCACATGCTCAAGCCTGGCAAAAGCCAAGCACAGAGGCCGGAGGTGGGCATGGAGTCCCATCCCACTCCTGGTAAGCAGCTATTGGCAGCTGATGGAGCCACGAGAAAGAGAGTTTCTTTAAGGGTATAGCCCCTGGTAGGCCAACCACCCTGTAGTCTCCGGAGTCCAGTGGAAGGTCTCACATTTAAAAGTATATGGGCAGCACAAACTATTTGATGGGTTTAGAAGGAGAAGAAGGAGAGGGAGGAGGAGACAACAACATCCACAACAAAGTTGTGTGAATAAGGAAGGGGCATTGATCTGGTAGAGTTGAGGAAGGGAATTAGCATGATGAAAACATTTTATAAGAAATTCTTAAATAATAAAAGATAAGACACATGTACATGAGTGTGTGCATGCACATGCATACACACACAGCACTACCATTCTTTTGGACACAATAGCTATGAATCATAACCTCTACTTCCTTTCAGAATAGCCTGCCCTCACTGCATGATGCACTAACTAACCTGTTCTGGGATACTCTATCCTCGCACAGGGGAATGGTAAGGAAATCAATAGTTCTACTCAAAGAAAGGGAGAGTATGTCTCAGATACTAGAGGTAAAAATGGATTTGAAATCCAGCAGAAGTGTTTAGAAAATCGTCTTTAACAGCCAGAAGACAGTTTAAAGCTCACTGATGATCACAAGAAGGGATAAGACTCTGGGACAAGTAGAGTGGAAAGGTAGAGATGGGGACAGAGAAGAGAGAATCACCAGGGGTTCCATTCCTATGGAAAAGAGATACTACAAATAAATATCCATTTACTGGGGAACCAACCAGAAACCTCACCTTTCTACAGAGATCTGTGCAAAGAAAACATATCGGCACAGGAAACTCTCTCATGTGTGTGTGTGTGTGTGTGTGTGTGTGTGTGTGAGAGAGAGAGAGAGAGAGAGAGAGAGAGAGAGAGAGAGAGAGAGAGAGAGAGAGAGAACCTGGGGAGAAGCCATGAGCAGATAAAACTGGTTTGGAGAATATTGATTCTCCTCTGTCTGAGTTTCTCTCTCTCTCCCTCTCCCCTGTCCTGTCCCCAATCTTGTAGTTGATGATCTCACTATAATGTTTTTAAAGACAAACATGGGGGATTTGTGGAGAGATGGTTCAGTGGTTAAGGTCCTCTGCTCTTCAGAGGACCTGGGTTCAGTTTCCAGAACCAAAGTGGCTGCTAATAACCATCTGTAACTCCAGTCCCAGGGTACCTGGTGCCCTGTTCTGTCCTCTTGGACACCAGGTATGTACACAGCACACTTACATACATGCAAGAAAAACACTCAAACACATAAAATAAAAATAAAATTTAAAAACAAACATGTAAACATGCCTACATTAGTAATATTAAATGATCTTACTAGAGATCACAAGAAAAATTAAATATATCAAAATAATTATGTTCAAAGTTCTAATAAAAGTAATAGAAAACAGAAGGCAAAATAAGACACCATTAAAGGGGCAAATTAAAGAGAACTTATGATGGACTTGGGATGTTGCTTGATAATGGAGTACTTGTCTGACATGTTGCAAGTCCCTGGGTTTGATAACTGGGACTGAAAATAAAACCAAGAAATAATTTATAATCATGAAAATTAATTCTCAGCAGATAGTCTAAAGAGTAAAGCAGGTACAAGTAAAAATATTTTTTAAAATGATGGATCCAGTGATCTCAGAGTATGTGCACTGAGTCAATAAAAATCACTCTCTATGAGACATTATAAGTGTCTGCTCCTATTCCCTTCACGTCTTCCCAGCCTCATCCTCCATAGTAGACTCAAAGTATGGCTTCACTTCTGATTGCAAAGCATGCTCTATCCTTCACTGTGAGAACCTAACTGCCTTGGTCCATGAAGAACTAGATACCTTGACATTCATAATCTGTCCATTTAAGCCTGGTCTTTAATCCATCTTTTAGCCTATGCATGGATAGTTTGATCTCCTGTAGCCTATGCATGGATAGTTTGATCTCCTGTAGCCTATGCATGGATAGTATGGATAGTTTGATCTCCTGTAGCCTGTGCATGGATAGTTTGATCTCCTGTAGCCTATGCATGGATAGTATGGATAGTTTGATCTCCTGTAGCCTGTGCATGGATAGTTTGATCTCCTGTAGCCTATGCATGGATAGTATGGATAGTTTGATCTCCTGTAGCCTGTGCATGGATAGCTGGATCTCTGCCTTGCTTTCTGATTGGCACATGAGTCAGTGATTCAAACCAAGGGAAACATTATCCTGAGTGGTTAACACTAAATCACCCTCTCTGGGAGAACATGGGAACAAGGTCCCATTCCTAACCAAGAAGCTATCTGTATTGATTCTTCCTAGCTAGGAAGAAATCAGTTTTCTCCAACAGAGTCTCACTGAGACTGTCAGGCATACTCCAGGGCAGGCTCCATATCCAGGAATAGCTGGCTAACACAAAACAAACGCCATGCTTCCTTGTGGGCTTTTTGTTTCACTTTTGTTTTGTTTTGGCTTTTTTTGTTGGTTTTTGTTTGTCTTGATTTTCTTTTTGTGTGTGTTTTGTTTTTTGTTTATTTGTTTGCTTGTTTCTAGGGTTTTTTGAGATATAGAAAGAATACGAAGTTGGGTTGGTAGGGAGGATCTGGAAAGAGTTGAGGGAGGGGAAAATCATTACCAAAATATATTGTGTAAAAATTCTTTTTTTTCTTAATTTTTATTCACTTTACATACCAACCACAGATCCCCCTCTAATCCCTTGTCCGAGTCCCCCCACTTTCCCCCCTCACTCTTCAATCCCTCCTCCAACAGGGTAAGTTCTCCCACGAGGGGACAGCTAAACCTGGTACATTCAGTTAGGTAGGACCGAGCCCCTTCCTGCTTTATCAGGGGTGAGCAAGGTAATGGGATGTTAGTACGACTACTTCTCAGAAAATTGGGAATTAATCTACCTCAAGACCCAATGATAGCACTCTCGGGCATATATCCAAGTAATACTCAAGCATACCACAAGGACACTTGCTCAACTATGTTCATCGCAGCATTATTCATAATAGCCAGAACCAGGAAACAACCTAGATGCCCCTCGATCGAAGAATGGATAAAGAAAATGTGGTACATTTACACAATGGAATATTAGTCATCTGTAAAAAACAATGACATCATGAAATTTGCAGGCAAATGGATGGAACTAGAAAATATCATCCTGAGTGAGGTAACCCAGACTCAGAAGGACAAATATTGTATGTGTTCACTCATAAGTGGATACTAGATGCAGAACAATTATTAAATTAAAAATTAATAAACTACTTACTCTCAAGCATTATTAGAAGTCATGTCTTTTTTTAGCCTGCACCCTATTCTTTTGCCTTATTTCCCTGGAGATACTCTGTAAAATAAATAAATAAGCAAATAAATAACAGGCTACTGCCATACAATTGTGCTTTAGGGGACCAGACTAGATAATTCTTAGATACAATCTAACAGGATGGCAAACTTAAAGACAAAGTAAACATCATCAAAAGAATAACTATAATAACCTGATTTACATCCACAGATAATAATTAATTATAATCTAAATAATTAATCTGAAACAGATTTTATTCCAAAAACTTCTAACTAGAATATCTGTGAAGAGAACATAATTCTCAGCCTAGAATTTCATACCCTGCTACACTAAGATAGGTGTGAAGCACAACTATTTTCATGAAGAACAAAAAGATATAGTATACAAAACACAACTAGTTACAGAAATGAATGTTAATTCCATTATCTAAGAATGAAATTTTAAAAAAGAGAAAGATTAAAATTAATAAATATCAAGAAGAAATAGGATACATTTAGTAAAATTAAATGTGAACTTTGTATTTAAAAAAGCATTGAAACCATTATAGTAATATTGACCTAAACTTGTAAATGAAATATCTAGATAGGGTTAGAATAACTACAATGCACTAAAAGCTTCCTGTATTGACTGGAAAGAAAACAAGGCTATTGATTCATTTTAAGCTTTCTAAGACACCTGTGAAAATTAAAATTCAGAAATTGCAACTGGAATAGAATTAAAATTGGTATTTAACATATTAATCAATAGAGAAGGAAGAATAATAAAATAAACTCTAATTCTGTGAACTAGAAAAAAATTCAATAAAGAGGCAAAGATCATAGGAGACAGAAAATCCAAATGATTATAAAATGTATTTACATATCTTGGAAATCATAAGTGATTTCAGAATTAATGAGTTATATATATGGTGCTTAGTTTTAATGTATTTTTCTAATTAATAAATTAGAAGGGTAAGAAATTAATAAGCATATAAAATATACAGACAACCTGGCTAAAAGTTCTAGTCTAAAGAAAATGTGTGGGATTCAAGACACAAAATTGGAGATTATAAGCTGAAATGTTCTTAACATAATTTTTTGTTATCAATAATGTATAGAAATGTATAAAACCAGGACAGAAAGATACAGAAATGTAATTATCTCATGAAACTCTAAAACCAATCAGAAAACAATGGGCCCAGTCTTTTACTGAAATTAAAATAAGTTTAAGATTAATTTTTTAAAAACTAAATTGTAGTTTACAACTACAACTTTCTGGAAGAAAATTAAAAGTAAATGTCACAAGCAATCTCATACTAACAAATGAGATAATAAAAATGAAATGGACAAATTCTCAGAAAGACACAAACTATCAAAATTGACTCATAGAGAAATAAAAATTCTGTATGGAGTTTTAGTGTGTTAAAAAGCTAATAATAGAAATTATCAGTATTTTCCTCAGAGAAGAGCCAGGACCTAACTGCTTTGCTGAAAAGGGTTTCTCACAACTGAAAGAGAATTATACTTTACAAAGTCAAACCAATAGGAGGAAACTGAACCTAGGAACACATAGAAAGGATTATATTCTGTGTGAGTACATTTAGCCTAGTAATGCAAGGTTGGTTCAATGAGCAAAAATCTAGTCAGATGGTATATCATCACAATAATAATATAACAAATAGAAACAGCTCACATCATTATCCCAATATGGAAAACACTTTTGACAAAATCAAACATCATTTTATAACAAAAAATTAAGTATAAGTAGGATGAAACTTCCTCTACACAATAAAAGATATTAAGTTATTTGTTAAAAATAAAGCACTACTAAATTAATGTCCACCTGTGATAGCATGACAAATGACCCTCTCTTACAAGACGACAGTTGGCCGTGGTAGCCTAGAAGAGTCCTACGGTAGCTGTTAGATCCACTGCCACCTTTTAGTTGACTCTGTGTCCCCCATGGAAACAAATGTTGGATCCAGAGATTCAAGAAGGAACAGCAATGCACAGCCCATATTCTGGGTACTGGGCTACTAAGCACCTCAGCTTCTCACTACCTGTTTATTAAGCAAAAGCTGTTTTGGTGGGTTGTAGTGGGCAGCTAGCTGTGCCAGCTTTGACCTAGAAGTACTACCCCAAGTGAGGCTTCCAGTAACTGTCATGCCTACCTATGACCTGCCCCTGAGGCAGCTGAGACGAGAGGCCTTAAGACCTGAGATCTGGATGTGCCGGCTCTCTTGGTTCCTGGTGATCCTGGATGCTGGATGGTAGACTGAGCAGAGTTCTCCAGAGAACACCACTGGACTGCACTTCACCTCTCCTGAATCCTGTAACCTATCCCTTTGCTTGTTGTAAGTTACCCCAAAATAAACCTCCCTTTTAACTATGTGGAGTTGCCTTAATAAAACCCCCAATAGTGGGTGTATACAGTAGCAACATAAACTGGAAGATGGGGCTGTGAAAGATCAGGAAATAGTGACATTTGTGTAAATGATGGTCTTAGTTGCTGTTCCATCGATGGGAAGAAACCCCCAAGACCATAGCAACTCATAAAAGGAAACATTCAACTGGAGGCTTGCTTACATTGTCACCAGGGTGGGGAGCATGGTGCTGAGCAGTAGCTGAGAACTCACATCTGATCCACAAATTGAAGGCATAGAGGGGGAAGGAAGGGAGGGAGGGAAGGAGGGAAGAGGGGAGGGAGGGAGGGAAGCAGGGAGGGAGAAGAAGACTGGGCCTGGCATGAGCTTTGAAACCTCAAAGCCCACCCTCAGAGACACTCCTCCCCAAACAAGGCCACACCTCCTATCCTTTCTAAACAGGCCACCAACTGGGAACCAAACATTCAAATATCTGAGCCTCTGGGGCGTTCTCACTCAAACCACCACAATAACCCTGGCAAAGCTATTTAGAAATTAGGAAAAGGAGATGTCAGACAAGGAACGGGCAGGAAGACAACAGGCAAAGAAGGCACTCGGAGGAGTAATTTTCTCACCCTTCAACAACTGATCAAACACAACTTCAGAGAGAGTGTTCTGGCTCAGTCTCAGAGGGTGTGACCCATGGTCAGCTGACTCCATGCCTCTGGGCCCAGTGTGAGGCCAAATATCATGGCAGCAGGAGCATATGGCGGGAGCTGCTCACCTTACAGGAGACAGGAAGCAGAGAAAGGGAGGTCAAAGAAACCTGGGACAGGATCCAGCTCCTGACCACCTGCTTCCTTCAGCCAGACTCACCTCCTAAAGTTCCCACAGCCTCCCCACAAAGAGCCACCAGCAGGGGAACCAAGTGTTTGATCATGAGCCTATGGGGACATTTCACTTTTGAACCATAAGGCTCCTCACTGCAGAAACACCTATTAATGAAGAGAGGATGGCGGGAGATGAAGTAGTGTGTACTGGAATGACATCTATCAATGTGAATAAATGTTACAACAACGTAACCCTGGGTGGAAGACCAAGGTGGAAAGAACAGAAGTCTTGGAGGATAGAAAGGTGAGCTTTAACAAAGATGTCTCCTGGACATGACATGGCCATCACACTCATTAGCTCCCTGTAGCTGTGGTTACTCATGGAAGACAGCATCTCATCATGAAGAGGGAAGGCTTCTTTTATTTGTTTGTTTGTTTTTTGTTTATTTGTTTGTTAGTTTGTTTTCCACGACAGAGTTCTCTGTGCAGCCATGGTTGTCCTGGAACTCGCTCTGTAGACCTGGAACTCAGCTGTCTGCCTGCCTCTGCCTCCTGGGTGCTGGGATTAAAGACCTGCGCTACCACTGTCTGGCTGAGGAAAGGCTTCTTTCTTGAGGAGGCATCTCTCTCTGAGGGATCACAGTCAGCTGATGGTGCTGGGGTCAGGAGGTTACTCCTCAGTGATGTAGCCAACAAGTGGCCCCTGCCCCAGTCAATAACCTCCCACCCCTGATTATACAGGCAGGCAGACAGGCAGACAGGCAGGCAGACAGGCAGGTAGACAGGCAGGCAGGCAGGCAGACAGGCAGGCAGGCAGACAGACAGGCAGGCAGGCAGACAGACAGGCAGACAGGCAGGCAGGCAGGCAGGCAGGCAGGCAGACAGACAGGCAGGTAGACAGGCAGACAGGCAGGCAGGCAGGCAGGCAGACAGGCAGGTAGACAGGCAGACAGGCAGGCAGGCAGGCAGACAGACAGGCAGGTAGACAGGCAGACAGGCAGGCAGGCAGACAGGCAGGCAGGCAGACAGGCAGGCAGACAGACAGGCAGACAGGCAGGCAGACAGGCAGGTAGACAGGCAGACAGGCAGGCAGGCAGGCAGGCAGGCAGGCAGACAGGCAGGCAGGCAGGCAGGCAGGCAGGCAGACAGGCAGGCAGGCAGGCAGGCAGGCAGACAGACAGACAGGCAGGCAGGCAGGCAGGCAGACAGGCAGGCAGGCAGGCAGGCAGACATGCACTCACACACACTCACACAAGCGGGAAGAGGACTTGCTGGGAAGGAGAAGGTTTCAGGCAGGAGGAAGAATGAGAGAGAGTAAAGGGGAATGTAAACAGCTAAAATTCATTATTTATATTATGAAACTGCCAAAGAATAAAAAAAACATTTTAAAAACCTTTTAAACAGTAGACACAACCACTTTGTGGACCTTAAAGTCACACAGTGTGATGGTATGTATGCATGAAGATGCCACAGTGAGACTGATTCATGTTAACAAAAAACATCTAAAATAAAACCCCCAAAGCTGGAAATGACTGTGTATGCCTGTAACTCCAGCTTGGGGGTGGGGTGGGATGGAGGGAATGGAGAAGCACAGAGGGAGACACTTGTCCATCCTGCTCTGGCATCCACGTGGGTGTACTCACCCACAAGCACATGTGAATGCATCACATACACACACGCTCCCAAACAGTGAGTTTATGACATATGTATATGATTTGTGGCTAAACTTTTATGATATATAGACCACAGCCCTCACACTAGAAAATCATGTCCCATTTCCCCATTTACAAGTGGAAGGGGCCACACCACAAGAAACACAGAATCAACACTATGACAAGGACTAGATGCAGTGACTCTAGAGGCTGGAAGGAGGCATTCCCGAAGTAAAACCTGGAAACATCAACCTTAACAGAAGAACTGGTGTGGATGGGATGCATTTTGACAGGGTGTTTATTTGACTTTAAGGGTGGGGATACTCCAACATGCCAGGAAGTCGTGGAAATGAAAAAAAATAAGACCTAGAGCCATAGAGAATGTTCAGAAAATTCATTTCTGGTGACACAACTTGACTAAAGAAGTGTCACAATGGAGTTGATCTTCAGATGACTCTGAATTGATGTGAAAGCAGCCTCATCCTAGTGTGCATGTTTGCAGCCATGGCCAGACACCAGTGTGGGCCCCAGACAACATCCTTTCAACGGGCTTTCTATATGTGTGCAACAAAGAGAGAGAGCATGAACGAGCAAGCTCACATTCTAAGACATGCCATTAGTTTATGACGCGTGAGGGAAGCTGCTGCAAATGAGAAATGAAGAGGTGTAGAGACTTCGCTGAGTCTCATAGTACTCTGGAGGGATGAGATCGCAATTCCCGAGCTAACAATCTAAAATTCAGGGAAACAGCTAACCGGCGTCCACTGCAAAGGTGGACCATGCACTTTGCTTATTCAAGGCCTAGGCTGAATCCCCAGGACCAAATGCAAAACAGAAGGGCACAGTTGCCAGTGATGATAGAAATCTGATTTGGAACACAGGTGGAGATGGGTAAGAAGTGGAAAAGACCGACTGTGGAGCAGAAAAGTCTGAGGGTTTTAGGAGGCTTCTGGATTAGAGGGGCAACTCATGTGGGTATCTAGTTTGCCCTGGTTGAAATCTGTTTTTAGGAGGACTCCACTGTGAGGATTACATATTCTTCCTGCTTCTAACTATAACACATTCATCATTGTGGACACAGGCTCTGCTTTTGACTGTACTTAAGAGAATTTTGTTCCATCATCCTCATCCAGCTACAGGACCTCAAAGCCACCATGGCTTAGGTCACTGGCCAGTCCTTCAGACTGTCTTTGAGTCAGCCCTGGTCTAGTGCATGAATAGATTTTACAGAGCATGAAGAATTGCATGAGATCAACAAAAGCAAGCTGTGCAGACAATCGATGCGTGTGTACAACCTGTGTGTACATGTGTGCCTGCCTCTGTGTGTGTGTGTGTGTGTGTGTGTGTGTGTGTGTGTGTGTGTGTGTGTGTTCTCCAGCTATTCTCCTTTACACATACCTGTATATATGCTTTAATTCTACCAAGCCCAGTCCTATGGCAGTGTCTTTTAATATTCTCCCAAAAGCTGCACACCATTATCTTTCTATTCAAAAAATAAAAACAAGATAAACAATAACAAAAACAAAAAAACAGAAGGAGAAGCAGTAGTGAGCCCACAGGGTGCAGGAATTTTTAGTCAGCTGCCACACAAAGCAAGCTCACCTTTCTTTCAGAGGCATCAGGACCAGAGACTGTGGGGGCATTGAGCAGCACAGGGGGAGGGTCTGAGAACAAGGGTAGCTATGTGCAGTTGGCCAGAGCTGTAGTTAAACGCCCAGTGGCATTTATTCTGGGCATAGAGGCACCCACCTATACGCATGACTGATTTAACTAATATAACAAGTTCTTTCTTAGTTTTGCACCTTGGAGACCATGAAAAAAAGAGGCAAAAGAAATCCAAAGTAAATGAATAAAATCAGTATTTTCTTTTACTGGAAAATACGAGAGCTATACAGTAAACCCTTACAGTATTTCCATCTGTTGGGTAGATGAATCAAGAATAGTTTTATATTTATAATTACAGAGAGAACGTGTGAAAGACCCTTATTCCTTTTTTCCCTTCTCTTAAAAACTGGTGAATAGGGCCTTTAGTACTCAATCTTAAATGAATGTTGTATATTTTGGCATGGTGTCAAAGTGTTAACAGAACTAATACTATGGTCTTCCAAGGGGGAAAAACAAATAGTTTAACACTGAGGTATTTTGAAGCAGGTGCTCTGTACAATTAAAGACCATTGTGGCTTTTGAAGGCACCCTTCCAAGAACCAGAAATCTGAAAAATGAATGCACTGTCAGTTTGATCAAATATCTGGGGTTTCTGCTTCTGTGGGGGAAAGAAACCAGAAGTTAAAGATCACAGAAAAAAAGTTATGCTTAGTTAAGCATAATATACAAAACACTTCTTAAAGACTACCAGTGTCCTAAGGAAAAACTGTACATAGTCTTTAGTTATTCAGATCCAAATAAAGCTCTAGTAGTTCAACTACTTATTGGTTTTCACTTCATACATCAACAGGATACATTAAACACATGCTGTGTTAGCTTTTCCTGGGGAGATACAATCACCACAGATGGTCATCCCACAGACAAAGAGTTCATCAAAGTCCAACTTGGGGAAATAAATGAATTCATTGGGTTTTCTTACAAAAGATGGATGAGGGGTTCTTTTGGGGAGTGTGGGTGACCCCAAAACAGCTGCATTACCACTAAGTTCCACTCTATCATTTGACCTCCTGGAAGCTGCATCATGGCATCCTGCCTTCAATCAACCTTTCACATCTACATACAATCCAACATCTCTCAAGCTCACTCGCCACTGGGGGTAGGAAGTGACAGCCTTTGGAATCTCAGACATGCTTTCCTGACCCTCCAGAGGGACAGTCAATAACTCCATCACTATGACCAAAGCCCTGGCAAGCACTGTTTTGTTTCTCAAGGCTACAGGGCAAAGTCCCCAAATGCCACTTTGTTATGATCATAGGAAAAAGTTCCATATAAAAATACTTGAACAAGAAGGTATAAAAATCAGAATTTGGGGTAGACAAAACTGAAATTGGAATTTTGTAATATAAAGGAAAGTTGAAAGGGGCACAAGCAAACAAATATTAATAAGATAGGAGTAAAGAAAAACAGAAGATGAGAACGGAAGAAATTGGGGTAAGAGGAAAGCCAAGAAGAACATAAATAAAAACTTCCATATCAGGGAAAAGAAATCAGAAGAATGAACCACTTGACCATCTAGCAAAACCCAATCGTTGGACTTGACAGGCGAGAAGGCCCCTGCTATAGTCTATAGATGGCCTTCTGGAGTGACGCCATACTGGTGGAGATGAGGTCACTACTTCTGCTCTAGATGTCACACATCCTTGTCCTCGAGTGAGAAATGCTCAGCAACCCTTCAGGAGAACCAAGGAGATTATGCAAAAGTTCAACACAGAATCTTGTAAGAGGAGCCAAAGAACAGTTGAGAACAACAAAAACTCCCCTGGCCCATGTCCCAAAGGTGGGGAACTCAGGAGAGCCAAGAAAACAAGGCACATTCCTCCTGTGGGAGCTCGGAGCTGTGGTGTTTCCAGAATCCTGAGGATGTGGCTCTGGAATGCTGTGCCAGTGATCATGCCAATCAAAGTACCCTGTGGTCTGAGTCCTAACCTTTGCTGTAGAAAACCATCCTTATGGGGATCGTGTGGATGAAAATTTCTAGAAAGAAGCTGTCTGAAAAGTCTGATTCACTACAAAATGTCAACAACTATGGATAGTTCGAATGTCACATGTCCAGAGCCAAATGGTAATTTCTCTTGTGCTATCTCTAGCCCCATAAGCACTTTTCCTTGCCCATCTCTGTATCAGGCCTATAACATCCTGATAAACACATAAAAACCTTTGGAATATAATTAAACTCTTAAAACCCTTTCTCTACCAATAGAAGGGCTTAGAAGCTACCAGATAGCATCTGGGACCTATAGTTGAGATAACCTCTGCCTGCTGTAGCTGCTGACTTAATGGTTCCACCAATGTATTGTTTACATTGCCTTTTATTTATGAATTTCTCTGTTCTGTTGCTATAAAACTCCACAAAACTTTTTGCACTCCACATGGGAACATGGAACCTGGTAACCTAACTTTGTGTTTCCCAAGCCACAGTTGCTCAAGTTTGGCTTCAGAATAAGCTCTTTTGTTACCTTTGATATTCGAGTTGTGGGTTTTTTTATTTGCTTGCTTGCTTGCTTGTTTTTGCATCAACAAATAACTATACAAATACCTACTTCCACTAGAGGATAAAAAAAAGTCCAAAACAGGTCACTGAATCCACTAGACTTTCAACAACTATGAAATTGGAAATGTGATTTTAAAACTTTACATGTGCAATTTTAATATCTATATTTTTCACTAAAAATTGGGAAGGACAATGCTGATACTCAACTGGAATCAGAGTTTCACTGCAATTTTTTTCAGACATACAAACTACCTTATTATATTTTAAATTAATTTTTAATTCATAAGAAAATAAGGACCTCCAAGTCACATAACAGCATCTTTGTGACTTTTCATTGTGTGTCTCATTCTCTGTTTCAGTTAGGCATTTGCATACATCTTCATGAACAGACAGCTCTATAGCACACTGCTTGTAAGTCCAATTTTACCCTAGGACTTACCTGATATTTATGACGTTTCTTTTCCATAATTTCCAGGCTGAATTATTTCTCCTCCCACCTCCCCCTCTGCCTGAGCTGCCGGCTAGCTGTCTTAGTCACCACCATGTGACACTCCTGCCAACCTGGTGTTTTTACCCTCCTTTGTATCTATTCCAGCCCCTCCTTTTATTTAAATAGCTGTGCTCCTTTACTATGGCTAGTTGATATCTAGTATGTGTTTCAAGCCTCAGAGCAGAACTTTATGTATAGTTCCTAGGTTCCCTTGTCCCTCCGAAACCTCATCAACAGGATGATGATATCATCCACCTATTTCAAATTTCAGTGGGTCATTGTACTCCATTCACCACTTTTATTTTCTCAATATATATGTGTATATATATATATATATATACACATATATATATATATTTAAATCTCTCTCCACCCCCTTCTCCCTCTCTATTCTCTCTTCGTGTGTGTGTGTGTGTGTGTGTGTGTGTGTGTGTGTGTGTGTGTATGTGCATGTGTGTGTTCAGTGTGAGAACATGGGCATGTGTGTATATGCGTGTGTCACAGCTTGTATGTAAAGGAAAAGATCCCTTATCCTTCACATGTGCACGAGGATAACTGGTCAATGGGCTTCCATGGATTTTCCTGTCTCCATCTTCCATCTCATTGGGATTATATCTACATACTAGTACATCCAGCTTTATATGGGTTCTGGGAATCCAAACTCAGGTCCCCAACCTTGTCTGGCAAGCACTTTATCTACTAAGTCATCTCCCCAGCCCTTGTCAACCATAAAACACCAATGAAAGTAGCTAACTTATCTCTCATCTTTCCACAAAACACTGCTGTAACATCTACCTGCCACCCTCCACCTTCACTGTGAAATACTCCCCCTCCCCCTTCTCAGTACTTACACGGTTTCCAAGGCTTTCAAGTAGAAACTGCTGTTGTTAAGAGAATTACCACAAGCTACAACAGCCAGGCTCAAAACTGCTGGATTCAATAAAATAGTCTCAACCAGGGGATGCCTGCCTCCTGCCGGAACATTTGGCAAATGAGACATTTTTGGTTGTCATAATATGGCAGATGCAACTAGCATCTATGGGTAGAAGCCAGAGGTGCTAAATATATCACAGTGCCCAAGACAATTCCCATACCAAAGAATTTCCGAACTCAATTTTCAATAATACTGGGGCTGAGGAACTGATTAAAATAGTCTTAAGTAGAATGAAAGAGAGCCACATGCCTGTGTCACTCACTTATGTCTTTAGAAATCTGTGTCTTCTGTGGCAGTTAGAATGTGATGTCCTCCACAGGCTTAGGTATCTGAACACTCTTGGTCCCCAACTGGTGGCTCCACCTGAGAAGAGGGCAAAACTTTTAGGAGTGAGTCACTGGGGATAGCCTTGAGAATTTTCAGCATGGTCCCAGTTCATATCCTCTCTGCTTCTTTTTTTTTTTTTTTTTATTAATTTATTTTGCAATACAATTCAGTTCTACATATCAGCCACGGATTCCCTTGTTCTCCCCCCTCCCGTCCCCCTCACCTTCCCCCCGACCCCCCCCCCCCCCCCCCATTCCCATCTCCTCCAGGGCAAAGCCTTCCGCACAGACTGAGGTCAACCTGGTAGACTCAGTCCAGGTAGGTCTAGTCCCCTCCTCCCAGGCCGAGCCAAACAATCCTGCATAGGCCCCAGGTTTCAAACAGCCAACTCATGCAATGAGCACAAGATCTGGTCCCACTGCCTGGATGCCTCCCAAACAGATCAAGCCAATCAACTGTCTCATCCATTCAGAGGGCCTGATCCAGTGGGGACCCCTCAGCCATTGGTTCATAGTTCATGTGTTTCCATTCATTTGGCTATTTGTCCCTGTGCTTTATCCAACCTTGGTCTCAACAATTCTCGCTCATATAAACCCTCCTCATTCTCGCTAATTGGACTCCCAGAGATCCACCCGGGGCCTAGTCATGGATCTCTGCATCCAGATCCCTCAGTAGTTGGATGAGGTTTCTGACCTACTCTGGTGATGGGATGGCCAAACACCCTAATTGTTGTGCTAGAAACCTCTCTGCTTCTTAACTGTGGATGTAATGTGAGCAGCCAGCTTCCTGCTCCTGCTCCCATGCTTCCCAATTCATGTCAAACTGTGAGCCAAGTAAACCCTTCACCCTTCGATCACTTCTTATCGGGGATTTTGTTGTTGCAACAAGGAAAGTACATAACCAATACACCTTCTGCCCTAGTCTCATAACTGATGCACCCTCTGCCCTAGTCCTGTTCTGCTGCTGTGACAAACTACTTCTATAAAAATCAACTTAAGGAAGAATGGGCTCACTGCAGCTTACAAACCCAAGTTACGGTTCATCATTATGAGGAAGTCAAGGCAACAACTTCAGACAGCCAGTCATATCCCATGCACAAAGAAACGAACACATACAGGCTCATTTGCTTGTGCTCAGATCCATTTCTCCATCTTATACAATTCAGGATTCCCTGCCTAGGAATTGGTGCCAATCACGGTGGACTTGGTCTTCCCAAATCAATTAAGGCAATCAGAAAAGTTATCTAAAAACATGCTCACAGGCCACACTGATCTTCCAAGGTCATTCTAGGTTGTATCATGTTGACAGCTAAAATTAACCACAAGACCCTCAGATCTATTATCGGCCTGTAATGTTAGCTTGTATGTTTTCCTTATGCATTGGATTCTGATATTCAACAGAGATAGGTCTATATTACTCTGTATAAGCCTACATACTTCTTAAGCATGTGAAGTACTTCTATATTGTATTTTACTCTTTATAAGTAGTCCAGGTCTTATTTAACATTGACTTCTGAGAAGATCGTGTAAGGGAGTCCACTCTTTATGTGGTAGAGGAGCATCAGAACACCCAACCTAGACCAGGAGGAAAATAAGAGCCAGTGAGACTGTGCTGTCAGATCCACAGCCCCTGTCAACAGTAAGGTTTACTTTCTCTTTCTCCAGCCATTTTTCCAGACAGAAACTTGGTGTGGACAGGACTTAATTTTATGTTTGCGGCATCCATACCTCTTAATGAGGCATAATCACAGTGTAGACACCCAGAGCTTATTAGATGAATAAATCAGTGGATGAATGTCAACAAGAGACAGACCAGTCCCCTTGGCCATGGTGGGGATACCATGTATGAGTTCAGTAACTAACCAGCTCTAACACCATATGCATACTCCAAAAACTAAGCCAGTGGGGATTTTTGTAAAATAAGAACTCTCCTCAGAGGAGAACAAACAAGTACTAAGAAATCCCAAAGCATATATCTTAGCACAGAAATACTGAGCTGCTTACTATACAGCAGTTATGAGATCCAAATAATTCATTGGCAATAAGATTGTTATATGCCATCAAGGTTAAAGAAAATCTATCCAGAACCTTTAGGAAGATGCCTCTCTCTCTCTTGTCTGCATCTTGTGTCTCTGAGACACAATATGTGGTGGGATCGTGAAGGCTGATGACTTTAAGGCACAGCCTGAGCTAGATTTCTTTGGATAGAATTCATCTGTTATATTGGAAAGAACTTTAAAATGTAACGCTCATTTAAAAAAAATGCCCACTTAAGAAGAATCTCTTAACTTTCCTCTGAGTTCTGGTGTTTTTCAATGACTTTATCTTTCATGGATTATATTGACTTGTTATATGACTGTTAAAAACCTGTCACATCTCATTTCACACACCACTATTTTAAACGATGAGTGATGTCCATACACACACAGAGACAGAGCGTTGATAAGTTGATTTTCTGAAATGAAAGACGTAAGTAGTCATTTCCATTCAGTTCTGCAATTAAAAATACCCTATTGAATTTTCATTATATACATTTTGTTTGTTTGCTTGTTTATAGGGTCTTACTCTGTAGCCCAAATTGGTTTGAACTTATGGCAATTCTCTTGTGTCTGTCTACCTCTCGAGCACTAGGAAATATAGGTGTGAGCCATCAACCGGAATTTTAAATACTGAAATTATGCTAACAACCATAAGGTATATTTGATCAGTCGTAGAAAGCATGTTTAAGGCTGGGTGGCAGTGGTGCACACCTTTAATCCCAGCACTTGGGAGGCAGAGCCAGGCAGACCTCTGTGAGTTTGAGGCCAGCATGATCTACCAGAGCGAGATCCAGGACAGGCACCAAAACCACACAGAGAAACCCTGTTTCAAAAAACAAAACAAAAACAAAAAAGAAAGCATGTTTAAAACATGGATTCCATCTGTGGGGACTATTTGGTATTAATGTGGGCTCCACCCTTGCCCGTACCTAGGTGTCCATGCAAGACAGGACTCCAGTGAAACGTGAATACTGTAGTTAGTGTCCCCAGAATAAAGGCAGCTGCTTCTTGCTGGGTCTCCCTCGCACTCCGAAAGACAGACGATGGGGGGAACTCACACAAACAGAAGGGAAGGTGTGTGAATCTGTTAAATGTGCACAAAGTGCACCTACAAACTACATAAGCAGAACTTCTGCCCTTGTAGGGGATCCTGCCTCGGTAGCAGATAAATAGGTAAACAAATAACTGTAGTAATGGGAGATGAATGGCCTATGAACAAAGAAAAGAACTGGGTCAGAATATTGGCTGAAAAGTAAATACATAAAGAATGAATCAAGGAAAAGTGTTTTGTGCTGAAATACTCTTTCATCAGGCTCTCACAGTGCTTCTTTATTTCTAAGATATGCACAAATAAAAAGCTGGTGGCTTAATTCTCAACCTTTATTTTGTCAGCATTTAATAAATGGAATTACCCCAACTTACATCAGTGAAAGTGTATGCAAATATAAATGATGAGATAAGAGCAAGCCTAATCTGAAATCCTCAGGAAGGATCCAGTTTCCCTTGGAGGACACTCAACTCTCACTGGAATTCTGTTTCTGTCATCCTCGACAACGTTGCATTGTTAATAGACACACTGATTCCACTGTCTGTCAACTGGAGTCCAGGAAACCCATGCACACTCAAAGGACTGGTTCCAGAGGCAAGCAGGGTAATAGCCACATGCTCAGCATGGGCACAGTTTTATTTGACAAGGCAGTATCATTACATATTGCATGTCAAGTCGGAGGAAGTGGCTCAGCAGTTATAGGCACTGTCTGCTCTTGCAGAGGACCAGGGTTCTTTTCCCAGCACCCACATGCTAGCTCACAACCATCTGTAACTCCAGTGCCAGGGGAATCCAATACCTTCTTCTAACCTCTGTGGGCAGCAGGCAGAAACATGGCACATATACAGAGATGCAGGCAAAACATTAATACACATAAAATAAACAATTCTAAAAGAAAAATATCTGAGAACCCTAAGAATGTATCAGTTTATGCCCATGGACCCAGTACTCAGAGGCTGAGGCAGGAGGATTTCATGGGTTTGAGGTCAGCCTTGGCCACATAATGAGTTCCAGACCACCCTGGAAATACAGGCCAGTCAGTCTATAGGCTACAGATTCAGACCTGTCTCAATCATTCATTCATTCAATTAATAAGTAAATCTTTCAGGAAATCAACCCAAATATCAAAATTGCCCAGTGAACTGCACATGGGTGTAGATGTATCCAACCTTCTTATTAAATAAGAAACACAGAACCAATGCAAAGAAGAAAGCCAAGAGGTCAGAGCTAAGAGCTAAAACCTTACCCTTCCTCCTGTGGTGGTCCTACCTCTCCGAACCAGAGCTACCCCTGTGTTAAAGTCTTTATATAGAGTTCCTGTCCTGCCTTCTCATTGGTTGTAAACCCAATCACATGACCGCCTCCTCACAGCCTGTCTGTATAGGCCTCCAGGTTTTCCATGATTGGTATTAAGATTAAAGGCATGTGTATCCAATAATGGCTGTATCCCTGAACACACAGAGACTTACCCAGCTCTGCCTACCAAGTGCTGGAATTACAAGCGTACACTACCACTGCCCTGCTTTCCTATGGCTTGCTAATAGCTCTGACCCCCGGGCAACTTTATTTATTAACATACAAATAACATTTTAATACAAATAAAATATCACCATACATGGGGACTATCGTTTCTATTTGAGTTCACTCCTAAAGCCAGGCTATGGTAGTGGGTCCTACTGCTCGAGGACCACAGTTGACCAAGTCAAGTTTTTATTCCAGGCAGCCTTTGTCTACGAGGACACTAGAAAGCAACAGATTTGCCCCAGAGTGGTTCCCTGTAAACCTAGCTAACTTTTTACCTGCAAGTTGCACTGAGGCGAATTTAAAATTTCTCCCAATAATATCATATGTGTGTGCTAAGTACACACACATCCATACATAGAGTGATGCTCATCAAACCCAGTAAGATGGGTCCCGCTCACTGGGACTTTTGTGACAGCCCCTGCTTGTCTGTGCCCCCACTAGGACTAGAAGCACCTAGGCCTGATTTCAATCTCTATGTATGTTCCTCTACTTTTGTTGTTTTTATTTATTATTTATTTTTGACATTTGATCTCACACTCAGGCCAAGCTGTGAGAAAGCTCATTTAGTAGCCCAGACTGGCCTCACCTTCTAACTGCTGGGATTACAGTGATGTGCCATCAATGGCTGACTTTACTACTATAAATTCTAGTGAAAATTTCAGTATCAAATGTAGCACAATGTAAAGATATTTTAAGAACTATTGTTAATGTGTTTTCTCTTTACATTGTTACAGATTTTTTCATAACTGTTTCACATTTTACCAATAATATTACATTTGCTATTGATCCATTTACAGAATCTATTTCATAAAATTATAGTAATTCTTTCACTCATCTAACATTTACATGGTAAGAAAACCCATTTGTACATTCTGATATGGCTATTTATCTGAAGTGGTCTGATACGCTTTAATGAACACATCCCATGACATTAATAAATAGCCAAACAGTTTCAATCTGTATTCAATGATTTTTGTTTAGTATTATTTGATTTTCAATTTTATTTTACTAATTTATAGGAAGGTAATTATTTTCTACAATATTTTCCTTACATAAAAAATTTAGGGGGTTGGAGAGATGAGTCAGTAGTTGAGAACATTTATTGCTCTTCCAGAGGAACCAAATTCAGTTCCCAGCTCCCACATGAAGGTGAGGTGTCCAGAATGACTCACAACTGCAAGTATCTCTGGTTCCAGGGGATCTGATGTTCTCTTCTGGCCTCTGTGGGCACCCACACACCTGTGTTCATGCACATGCACACGCACACAAACACATATAATAAATAAATAACAAAATAAATGATTTAAAGAATTTAGATAGCAATGTTTAAAATATAGTCATTAGCCAAGCATATAAAATGAAATACAATTCCCAGTCCAATGCTTAATTCTTAAGAACTTGAATAAAATACTGTGTCTAATTCCTTCCTAGACCATATTTAAAAGTGTACATTACCTCTTTCAACAACCTAAGAAAATAAACATTATCTCAGTTTTCCACATAAGTCAGTGACACTCTGAAAATGCAAATTAAGTAGTTACCAATGTCACTGTGAATAGAGGAGGAGGCTGGGGAGTCAGAAAGTTTAATCACGTTCTCAAGATGGTGTCATCAGACCTTCACAGCTCTAGATCCAAAGGGTTCATTGTCTTGCATGCTCTGCATGTGGGTACGGAGACTTCTACACTTCACTCACTAACCATCTCCTCAACAATGAGTGCTGATTTTGCTTCCAAAGGATTTCTACTCATTGAATTCTTGGCCCATTCATTTCTTATGTAAGAATGCAATATTACAACAGGAAAAAGAATATACCTATGTCTCCTTCAAAACTCAGACAACCGTAACATAAGGAAATTCAACTCCATGGAGAGCTTTGTAGCTGAAGCTAAGTTTAAATAATCTTTCTGGGCTTTTGAGATTAGCCTTGATCTGTGCCCCTGCATCGTTCCGTTGCCATCTGAGTCCTGGTGCAGATGTGGATGGAGGATAGATGAGGTGACGGTGTTAATTGGGATACAGATGTTCAGTGAATAGAATATGGATTGGATGCAGATGAAAGTCTAGTGGTGCCTCACTCACTAATTAGCCCCTCAAAGACCATTGGAGGCAATGTGGAGAAGTCTACCCTGCTATTGCCTGCGCAGGTTAATAAGATGCTTACTTAACAGGTTAATAAAAAGGTTAATAAGAAGGCCCACAAAGGTCTTCCATCAGCAAGTCAGAATAAAACTCTAGTACTGGGTTTTCTCTAATGTTTTCTTTAGGCTATTATGAGTAAGCTTATATATAACCCAGGTGAAAAGATAACAATCTAACAGCAAGAAAGAGATTTTTTTTAGAAACTTACTAAGTTCCCCCATTATCAGTGGCCATTCTAATTGTAGTCCCATTAAATATTCAAATGCTACTGAAATAATAAATCTTCTTCTCTTTAAAATGTGGCTTTTTAATTGAAAGAAAAATGTACAAAGGCACCAGGCTCTTTTATTAGTGGCTCTCTGATTTAGTTGGAAGTTGAGAACTCCAATTCTTCTTTCTAACTTCCCCCAGCTCGGGAAGATGTAGATCTCCTTGGCACAGTTGCTGTGTAAAATATTCTGAGATAGAATTTTTTATCATAATTAATAATAGATGAAAATTTCTAAGGTTTTGATGTTCTAAACTCTATGCTGTTTGATTTCAATGTCTTTATAGTTGTTTTTCTAGGAAGTCTCAGCCCCTTCCTATTGGTATGAGTTACTCATCTTTTTCTTCTAGATTGAGCTGATGTGGTTTTCCCCTTTTTTGTCCATATCTTCACGTCTCATTTGTGTATATATCTTCATAACACAACCAGTTCTACTAAAATGACATAGGACTGCAAGTTTTTGAAGTTCTAGTTGGAATTTCAAGTGCAACTTAGACATCTACTAATCCTACCATATCCTGCTGTATGCATGCCTATGATAACGAACTCTTGGAGGTGGGTAGGCTATGTGCTCAGAAACTTCCTTAGTTCCCAAGCAAACACCCATTTTTTTTGTGGCAGATATCAAGGTTAATTTGTCAACCTTGATAACTATAAAGGAATCAGCCCTGATGCTTGGATTATCCTGTCACTATATTATTTTTCTTATACATTTATCTCAAGAGCCATTGTTTGGAACCACCTAAAATGGAAAGCTGAGACATGGCTTCCATACTTGCAATATAGACAAGGAGTTAAAAAGTTTTCAAAGTTTCGAATCCAGAGAAGTCATTTAAAAAGTGAGATTTCGGGGGCCAGGGAGAAGGCTCAGTTGGTAAAGTGTTTGCAGTGTAAGCATGAGGACCTGAGTTTGGATCTTCAGGATCTACTTAGAAAGCCAGATGCATCTGTAACCCCATCATGGGGAAGGCAGGAACAAGAGGATTCGCTAAGGCAATGTAGTCACTTGGCTAACTCCAGGTTTAAGAGAGAGACCCTGTCTTGAAAAACAAGGTGGGGGAGAGCAATTGAGGAAGACAACCGATATTGACCTCTGCCTTCTAAGTGCACATGCACATGCACATACACAGACACACACAGACACACACACACACACACACACACACACACACACACACACAAAAAAAAAAAAAAAAAAAAAAAAAAAACACACACACTCAAACATAAACATGTATTCCATAAAATGGCTCAATTTCACTGTAGTTTCCTCTCTTTGAAACAGAGGTTCCCCTTGTCCTAGGCAGCAACATAGTTTATCATCTTGGAGTCCCTTGTCTCCTCCCTTGCTGATGTCCACAACCCAACTGTCAATTTGCACCTCGACAAAGGAATAGCCTCATTTCTTTGATGTCCAATTACCAATTTGCACCTTTGAAGGCATGTGATGCCCAGAACACTTACTGTGTTTCTGTGCATTTGTGGGAAATGATGACCTTCTCTGCTTTCAACATGTGGGATTAGAATTAAGGCAGAACTTAGGAAGGTTGTTTTGTTTGGTTTGGTTTGGTTGTTTTGAATCCCTCTACATCTCCATTTATAAGACTGCAAATTTCACTCAATATTTTAGTCAAAAGAATCATGAATCATGGCAAAGTATAGTTATTGTAAGAAAACCAGTGTGACTGGCCAATGTTATTTTTCATCATTATAACTTCATAAATAACCCCCTATTTTTTCTTCTGATAACTTCAGGCAATGTTCTTTCACAAGTATAGGCCTGTAAAAACTACACTTGGGTGGGCTATGGTCACTGCCATACAGTCAGGCAAATCTCACTTCATAATTCTTTCTCAAGAATTAGAAAAATGTTTAGTGAGAAAATGCATTTTCTGCAAAAGACTGCATTGCTGAATGTTTGCTGGGAAATAAAAAATCACGTGTTCTGTAAATTGAGGCATTTCTGTTCTCAAGACATGATCGTTTTTTTCCTGGAAGCCTCAGCTGGCAAAGTGTTCCTGACATGTCATGAGGCTTCTTCGTCATAGCTTATCCTGTGAACAGCCATTTTTACATCCTTAGTTTTGGTCTGAGCACCTGGCAGCCAATCCTTTGTAAGTCGTGAAAATGTAACTTACATAGTCAGATGCCACAGGAGGTGAAATGTGCTTTTTCCAGTTTTCAGTAAAGACGGTGTTATTCTCTTTAGTGAAAGGTGGAGGGTGGGTGTATACATTGGGATATATAAACACACCAGAACTGTTTGTAAAAGCCACATGTTGATTAATTGCAAAACATACGTGAAAGTTTGAAGAGATGAGATTTACAACTAAGCAAATAAAAAAATCAGTAAATTTAATATTAAGAAATAGAGATTCCTAATACAATCATTCATTTGACTCTCCAAATATTATACACAAGCTTTCATTTTGTTCTTTATTTTAGTGGACTATATTTCCACTTACATGTTTATCCTATACTTCTGTCCCTATGATATCAAGAGCTTCTAGAAAGAATTATAATGAATAATGTGAGAGCTTTTAAATATGTATTACTTAAATGTTTTTAAGATGCTCACCTGGTAGACTCCAGGCATGGCTGGAGAGAAGGAAAGATTTAATAAAAACTATCCATTGGCTGAAATGCTGAAGAGGATGCAGGAAGATCAAAATTGTCCTCTGTCCCTGGAAGGGGTTCGAGTGTGTAGAAACAAGCCTGCTGCCCATATTGAAACAAAAGGAATGGGAAATGGTTTTGAATTATAGAGTAATTAGAAAAGATTCCTTTGTTTGCTTTTTAAGACACAGTCTCACGTATCTCGTGGTGGCTTAAAATTCCATATGTAGGCAAGGATAAATCTGAATTTCTGATCTTCCTGCTTCCCCTCGTAAATGCTGGGATTACAGGACTGTGTAACCACACCCAGTTCAAGCAATGCCGAGTGTTCATGATCTGTGCGGGTTACATTTTGTCAACTTGACACAAGCTAGAGTCATGTAGGAATGAGGAACTTTAATTGAAGGATTGCCTCCATGAGATTTCCTGTAGTCAGTTCTGTGGGGCATTTTTTTTTTATTAGTGACTGATGTAGAAGGGCCTAAACCACTATAGGAAGTGCCACCCCTGAGCAGGTGGTCCTGGGTTTTATAAGAAAGCAGGCTGAGCAAGCCCTGGGGAACAAGCCAGTCAGCAGCACCCCTCTGTGGCCTCTGCTTCAGTCCCTGCCTCAGGTGCTTGTCTTGAGTCCCTGCTCTGACTCCCGTTGGTTACGGACTTGATCACAATCAGAATGTAGAAGCCAAACAAACCCTTTCCTTACTCTGTTGTCTCCACAGCCACAGAAAGCGAACTAGGATCGGCTCAAACCTGGGCTTCACACATGCTCCATAGGCTCTCTGTAAACTGAGCTGCATCCCCAGGAGAGTGAGGCATTCTTTGTACAATTATTCAGTGTGTTATTACTCTTTACATTTCACCCCCATCCCACCCCATATTAAACCTTATCAGCAATTTCTTAGAACCTCACAGGATCAAAAAATCACCACCTTGATGTTCTTTCTGCCTAAATGTTGTAGCTGAAATTGCTAAAGAGCCGTGTTTTCTGTTGCAAGCAAATACACAAGAAAATTCAAGCATAATAGTAACAGTGAGGTAGAGTGGGTGCATTGAGACTGCTCACATGCCGGCACTTGCATTCAAAGTTCTACAGTACATTATCCCAGTTAAACTGGGTGTTCATACTAGAGAGTTTGTTTACTCACATTAGAGATATCCCAAGAGATTTGGGATAGACCAGTCAAAGATCAAACTTCCAGAAAAAGGGATGTCTGATCCAGAGCCTCCAATCTTTGTTTTTTAGTGTTTTTAACTATTTATTTTTATTTATGTATGTAACTGTGTATGCCTGCTTGTCTGCATGCACACCATGGGCATGCAGTGAACACGGAGGTAAGAAGAAGGTGTCTGTTCCCCTGTAACTAGAGTCACAGGAGGTTGTGAATGAACTGTACAATTCAGGAGCTGGGAACAAAACTCGTGCTCTTAACCCACGAGTCATCCCCAGCCTCAGGCATACAATATCAATCACTGGATCCCACTGTTTTAAGATCTTGCTCAAAACAGAAGTAAGGGTTATGATTTCTACCATGAATCAGAGACTTAGGAAGCAGCAAAAATTAAGTGTCTGGACACTGAGTCGGGTGCTGTCCATCCCTTCTGGAAACGGAGCCTGACACTGAAAAAGATCTCTGGACATGAAGAAATTAGCCAGTAGTGTGACTAGAAGACAACCCTCCTGAACCTGTCCATCTCTGCTCTACTGAAGAGTTCATTCATCTTGTAATATTTATGGCTAGCATATTTAATACAGCCTGTGAAGCACCAGTGGGCACAAGTCTTAACTCACATGGTCAATGAAGAAATAAGAACAAAAATACTAATAGGCCCAGCACAGGCCACAGTGTTGGATTGTGACAAATGAGTTCTGCATGTCTAGTATCGAGCAAAAAAACATGACTTGCATATATGATACAGGTGTAAAAAAAGTACTATGCAAAAATTAAAGGCTTCAATTTAGGTAACTGTACACATACCCTGTGATCCATGGCACACTGTGAAGAACTTTCTTAAACACAGTCTATGTCTGACCAACTCAGTATACTTATATACCCTGACTACATCTATATTTTTTCCTGAATATATATGCATGTGATGTACACACACACACACACACACACACACACACACACACACATATATATATATATATATATCCCATGATGCCACTCTGATGTTAAAGGCAAACAAATGAAGAATAGTAAAATCACTTCAATCACTCCTTGCAGGGCTTTGGAAAAGTTTATCATTTATTTCTCTTTGATTCAGTCTACTCACAGAGCTTCCAGGAACAGGAAAGTCTACTAAGGATGCATTTATGTTCATGAACATGTGAAATAGTTCAAAGGATATAGTCCCTGCCCTCAGGAAGCTTTCAACGTGGTGTCATTTATATATCAATTACCTTTCACTTCTCCTGATTAAAGTTACTATTTAAAACATTTAATTACAGTCAATTAATTTGCATACTAACAACAATTATACTTTTCCAATGGATACCTGCAAATTATCTTTAATAAAATTTACTGTTATTGAATATAGCATAAAGAACATCAAAGACTTTAAATTCTAAGTAAAACTACAGGTTGCTTACCTCAAATATGTATCATTATCCCCTATATAACATTATAGGGTAAGCTTTTTAAATGTATGTGATCTTTGAGTCAAATTCCTTATGCATTACTTTAAAATTCTGTTCTAAGACAAAAATAACTCAACTGCTACAATACCACATCTCTAAAGTATGCACTTCTTTACCACCTGAACCCATAAACTTCCCTGCCCTGTTAGTTCTCTTTTATCAGAGACTGGCAGAAGTTGACAATGTAATATGTGGGAAATGCTTAAACCAGCAAAGCTGATAACTAGTCATGTTTTAAATTTAATACATGCACCAGTTAAGAACACAAAAAACTGATCAATTAAAAAATGAATGGCTCTTTGAAGTTTTCTTTGTAAAATGATGCTCACTGTTTCTGAAGAATTTAACCTGAAGTTATATTCATTAGAGGCTCAGATTTCCTACTACCTGGTAACCGTAAGTCCTCTAATGTCTTAAAAATATATACATCATGGAGAAAGGAGGATGTCAGGAGCACAGGAGGGACAGGAAAGTTGGCAGAGAAGAAATCCAAAGCAGCCGGGAACAGCTTTGAGGAACATGTGGGCCTCAGAGAGGGAGGTAACTCAGGGAAGGTGTTTTATACACAAAGACAGCGTGAGAGAAAGGTGACAAGATAGAGGTGATACCAAGCAGGTTCCAAAGAAAGTTCCAAGCTTTTCCTGTCTAAATTAGGACTGCCACCCATGCCAAGAGTTCTTTACTTTCATTATAATCAGGCCACTGTGCTACACAGGAAAGTCATTGGGATTTGGAGATGGAATTAGTTAAATTTTCTAATGGAAGGATAAAATACTGACTGAAGAAACTTTTTTGTTGTTTTGTTTTCTTTTTTTTGTTTTAGGTGACATGGTCTCTCTGTATAATCCTGGCTGTCCTGGAACTCACTATATAGACCAGGCTGGCCTCAATTGTAAACAGGAACTTTTTGTTTGGGTTCACAGTTTAAGGAGATACAGCCAATTGTGGAGGGAAGGCATGGTGGCAGGTGACCCCCATGGTGGCAGAAATATGTAGATGAGATTCCTTGCCTACTCAGATCTTGGTGGAACAGGAAGTAGCGGATAGACAGGAAACAGAACCAGGCTATAAAACCTTGAGGGCAACCCCTAGTGACCCACATACTCCAATTTCTGACTGCCAAGATCCCAGGGTATCCTTCTTAAACCACCAAGGTGACCACACCAGAGAAATATGGCAAACTTCGGCCAGGGTGGATGCCAGGTCACAGTGACCAATCAGTTTTAGTGATGAAAACATGATCGCCATGCCCTCTGACCTCGTCTACTGTGACATCTTCTATGTCAGCTACACAAAGGGCAGATTTTGCAGTGTTTACCACTTTGGTAACTAACCATGCTCTTTGGCAACTAGTCAATGTATTGTCCATGTGTACAAGTATTTAGGGTAAAACATATCTACAATGTGTTATTGGACAGAGTATTAGTCTAGTCTCTGGGAGCTCAATGAAGATGTAACCAATACTAAGAAAGTACCTTCTAGGGATCCTAAGAACTCTCATGTGTTTATATCACCCTTTGAAGCTTAAGGACACTGAATGACCCTGTGTGTGTTCGTTACAAAATTCTGCATGTACTTTATAATATTTCATTGCGTGATATTAGATCTTTGATAACAGGAAAATGATCGTTTATGTCCTAAAGACACCATGAAAATTTCAATTATAAATTTGGTTTAAATTTCAAGCTTTCCAATGACTATGATCACCCTACTAAAGCTATTTCCTGTCATAAAATTCATTTTTAGTAGGTGACTTAGCTAGAAGAAAACAATCTATCATTGTGGCTCCTATCTTTAATTCCTGTGTGCTGGGGGAAGAGTTACCTGACTCCTCCAAACTTCTCTGCTTTTCTCTGTCTGCATTTTTAATTCCATACTGAATTGTTCATTGAAAGTTTAAAAGCATCATATAAATCCAAACTAGATTAAAGATACTATATAGTTGACTCTTACAAGAAAAAGTTGTGTCCAAATGTTAAAGAAGGCCACAATGAACCCAGAAATGACAGGCTGCCTGTGCCACTACTTTGACTAACAAAGAAAATGGATAATTTGGTGGTGAGGGTTCCCTTCTTCCATTTAGGGAAAAGGGATATTTTTTAAATTTGCTTGGCTAGTCTTAGTTCCTTAAGCAGAAGTATTGTAGAAGTGAAGAAGTTATGCCCAAGATTTCTGTCCTCACTATGTAGTGACAGTTCTGCAGTTACCAATGACATCAATCTTACCATCTCAATCAGGACCATCCAAGTCATAGAGACTTCCTCATTTCTAAGACACTATGATAATATGTGTATGGTTGTTCAAATGAAAATGGATGGCTCATAGAGGGTGACACTATTAGGAGGTGTGGCCATGTTGGAGTAGGTGTGACATTATTGGAGGAAGCGTGTCACTGGGTGTGGACTTTGAGGTCTCAGATGCTCAAGCCAGGCCTAGTGTGGCATTCTCTTCCTGTTGCCTGCAGATCCAGAGGCAGAATGTTCAGCATCATGTCTGTCTGTATGTTGCCATGCTTCCAGACATGATGAAAATAGACTAAAACTCTGCACTCTAAGTCAGCCCCAATAATTGTTTTCCTTTATAAGAGTTGCTGTGGCCATGGTGTCTCTTCACAGCAATAGAAACCCTAACTGAGACAATACACTTCCCTTTCCTTCCTTCTTCTTTTCTTTCCTTCACTCCTTCCTATTCCTGTTCATATCTGATTTCATTCCATTTTCCTTTGTTGACTTCTTTACTGTTCAGCTTTAAAGTATCAGTATTCCCCAAGGCATGACACATGGGTCTCATTCTACACAGCCTTTTTATGTAACTAGTCAGACCCAGAGTTTTAAAGTACATATATATCCAGCTAATACTACCTAATTTTCAATCTTTAATGAAAGATTAATATATCTAACTCTTCATACGCTATTTCTCATCTGGAAGACAAAATGTACCTCAAAGTCAACATGCCAATGATAAACTCCCACACCCCGATCTCCTCCATTTCAGTAAACAGGATCCTTATCCACTCAGCTGATCAACTCAGAACTTCAAGTATATTCCTGATAGCCCTTCATGGATTACACAGATTTTATCTGTCCATCTAATCTATCATGTGCCTTTCATCTGTTCCCTTCTAACAACTCTAAAACACCTGGGTTGCAGATTTTATCTCCATAACTGACTCCACTTCCTCCATCTCCACCTCACCATCCCAATTCTTTCTTGAAACCTCTCAAGTAAAAACCAGATAACATCCCTTCTTGGACTCGTTCTTCATCACAGTCAAAACAGTGATAAAATGCCCAGACAGTCCAGACTAAAAGCAAGCTATGAAAGAAATGGAAGGGTTTACGTTAGCTTACAGTTCCAGAGTGACAGAGTCCATTATCACTGGGAAGGCATGATAACAGGAATGCTAGCCAGCCTAGCAGCAAGGAAACAGAGAGGTCACATTTTATCCACAAACAGGAAGCAATGAAAGAAAACAGGAAGTGGGGCCAGGTTATAAACCCTTAAAGGCCACCCCAGTGAGTACCACCTCCAGCAAGCATCCAACTCCTAATGGTTCCATAAACTTCCCCAACAGTACCACCAACTGGATATCAAGCACTCAAAACATGACCTTGGGGGGTGTTTCTAGTTGAAACCACTATACACTGGCAGAGAATCTGAGTCCCCATGAATGCAAGACTTTATCTTGCATTCCCCTCCCTGTCGTTCACTAGATGTAGCCTTTTTAATTTAAATATGCCTAATTATTGACTGACTTCTAGAGAGTACATCACTCCCCCCGCCCCCAGATGTTCATGTTCTCTATATTATTTTGATCTTATCTCCAGGCCTCTCTTCCGAAAGGCCTTTTTGACCAATTGGTCTAACAGAGTCTTCCCCCACGTGATTGTCTCTTGTACACCTCCACGTTTTGTTCTCTTTACTCTTACCACAACATGGAACCATCTTGTCCACTTATTTACTGATATTTCCTGTCTCCCTTTCTTTGTGGTAAGCATCAGAAAAGGAGGTTACTTTCTTTGAATCTGACTTAGAATGTAAAAAGTTGGTAAATATTCTAATTCAGTGGTTCTCAACATTCTCCAACCCTTATGTTGTGGTGACCCTCAACCATAATTTATTTTCATTACTACTTCATAACTGTAATTTTGCAACTGTTGTGAATTGTAATGTAAATATCTGAGCTGAAGGATGGTCTTAGGTGACCCCTATGAAAGGGTCATTTGACCCCCCTGCAAAGGGGTTGAAATCCATAGATTGAGAATCATTGTTCTAATTGATTTACTTGTAGCTAATTATTTGAAATTATCTATATTATGCATATATACAAAATTTATGCACATATATGGCAAGCATTTGTGTCCTCTTAATTTAATATGTAATATATAAACACAGTTTTTAAAAATATACAAAATCCTCATACCTATATAGGGAGATCAGAGTAGTTAGGATTTTTTAAAAATATTTTATGAATATATGTTGAGATTTAAACTCATGTTTTCTAAAAAGATCACTATTAAACAATGCCCTATAACAAAGATAAGCAGAATATATAGTTATTTTTATTTAATATTAATGCAATTACAATTTACTTGTGTGGTTTTGTCTCTCTGATTCTTGTAATCTCTGCGTGGGAAAATCTTCACACATTGCTGGGCTTGCAAAGTTGAGTCAAAACTCTAAACCCCTAATTACCCCTTATTTGAAGCTAGCATTTTGGAAGGCCTAATATGAACAGTCAGCCAGCCTATCACAGGTAACTTTCTCAGCTTCTATTAGCTCTGTCTCTTGTCCCTTCTATCGCTTAGAGCCCATCTGGCCTGAACAGTGATGGTCAGCCAAAACATGTGATGCTATGAGTCTCTAAATCCACACGAAAAGGGACCAGTATAAGAATAGGCAACAGTACAACAGCAAGCAGGAATATGTTATATTGATAGTCCTTTGTCATAAGGACTTGGTGGCAGACATAGCTTTATTTATGTTCTTGGTCTTCAGAGAGTCTCCACATCAGTCTAGAGAGACAGGGACATAAGCATATAAGGACTCCACCTTACTATACTATCAGCTGCAGTTTACACGAAACCTGTGGCCTCTGCTTGGGGGGTTTGGGGAAGTGCATGGGAAAGAAGTATATGATAGTCTCCATTGTCAACCTGATTGGATTTAAAATCACCTAGGAGATTTGTAAACTATGCTTCTAGGTATTCCTGCAAGGCATTCCCAAGGCATTAGCTGATTTACCCTGAATATGGGTGGCTCTATCCCATGGGCTGGGGACCCTGATGGAACAAGATGAGAAAGGGAGAAAGCTAAAAACTACCTGCTCATATTCCCTCTCTCTTATCTACCCCTCCATCGTGACATGAGACACTCGGTCATGACTTTCTTACCACGATGCACCAAGCCCTCTGATACCATGAGCCAAAATAAAGACTTCCTCCCTTAAGCTGTTTCTGCCTGGTGTTTTAAAGTAACTAATACCACTAGTGGTTGTAGATCAAAGTCCTTTAAATTAAATAATACTTTCATCTAAATAAATATTTAACAGTATTATGTTTGCATGGAACATCTCCTTTGTGTAACAAGATGAGGAAGTGGAACTGACAGACAGCCCAGTGGTTAAGAGTACTAACTGCTCTTGAAGAGGACCTGAGATCAATTCCCAGCATCCATGTGGGAGCTCATAACTGCCTGTAAGTCCAGCTCCAGGAGATCCTATGCCCTTCCTAGCCTCTGTAGCCATCTGTATTCACATGTGCACACCCACACAACAATATGCCTGTCCAGATAATTGACAAGGAAAATAAATCTTAAAACAGAAAGATGAGGGAGGATGGGTTAGTTATCTTAACTGATATGTAATTTCATTGTGTATTCAATGTATTGACCAGATGCGATTATTGCCTGGTAGGAAATAAGGAGTAAAGAAGAAAAGACAAGGCAAAATTTCCCTGCTAAAAATTATACAAAATTTGCCTCAGACAAAAGACTATGAGCAGCAATGGTGATTTTTTTTCCTTTTTGGTTTTTTGAGATAGGGTTTCTCTGTGCAGTTTTGCGCCTTTCCTGGAACTCGCTTTGGAGACCAGGCTGGCCTCAAACTCACAGAGATCCGCCTGCCTCTGCCACCCAAGTGCTGGGACTAAAGGCGTGTGCCACCACCGCCCGGCAACAATGGTGATTTTTAAAAGAGAGTATTATAACAATTAATACTCAAGCATTTTCAAAAACCAATTCATAAGCTTTGATCTGGGATTCACACAGTCAAAGCACAGGCATGTATTGCCTTCAAGTGGGAACAATGGCCTTGGTGGCAAATAAAATGTTCAGGATTTAGAGATTTGAAAGCATGTTATTATTGAGCTGATAAATCATTCCTTCATAAAAAATAAAATGATGTACAGCTCCAAAAACTTAAAGGACTATATCTTAATAATAGGGAATCCAGATAGCAATAAATGCACTATGCAGTATTAAAAAAACATAGTCATATGCTCTGAATTATATTCATAAAACATGTTATAAAGATGTAAAACAATGAATTACAAGTGCTTTAACGATAAAACTTTAATATACACACAATAATATTCACCTAGTACAATCCACTTTTTTTATTGAACATTGTACCAGTGACAATTCAATGAACTCAACAGTAACACAGAAAGTGAGGGACATTCAGTACTATTTTTGTACTATCATTAATTTATTTCAATGGCTAAACCATGCCTTTTAAGAATATGTTAACGGTTGAATTAGCTCTTTCAAAATACTACAAAGTATTATAAAATACTGAGGTAGAATTTCTAAATGGTAGCTAGTAGGTCAGGGAATTATTAAATACTCTTGACACAAAATATGACCCCAATTCACTAGGAGAACTGGCATCTGGGAGTTCCTGGGGAAGACACGGCCTGTTCTTGCCTTGCTTTCCCGAGACCTTTCTTTAGTGTGGTTGTAAGAATACAGAGGTCAGGATTAGTTTAACTAGGATCTGTTCTTTACTCAATGCTGTGTATCAAACCCCAAACCTCTCACATGTGCAGTTAGGGGAGCACTCGACCACTGACATCCATGCCCTGCCCAGATTTCGATAACATCCTAATATCTCAGTGAGGTCATGCATATTCAAGAGTAGAAACCATGGAAAAACTCACTTTAACAAACTCCCTCGCTGAGTGAATTTCTTCTTCTTTGGCTTTATGTATTTATATAAGAGATTAATATTCAGAAGCTTGTTAAGTTGAAGAGCATAAGGTCACAATCAAAGCTCCTCTTTAAATTGCTGTGGCTTTGAGGGCAGTTCAGGGAGGAGAGACACTTGTCAATCAGTAGTACAGGTAGCAGTTGGGTATTAGCAGGCTTTGGGAATGGATCCCTCCCTAATAATCAGAAGCTTGTAGAACCTATGACTGGTCGGTGAAGATGTAACCGTCTTGTTAAATAAGAAACACAGAGCCAATGCAGAGATGAAAGCCCAAGAGGTCAGAGCTAAGAGCTAAAAACCTTACCCTTCACTGCTGCTGTCCTCTTCAGCCAAGAGAACTACATCCTGTGTATCTGTCTTCATATAGACTTTCTGTTCTGCCTTCTCATTGGTTGTAAACCCAACCACATGACCTCCTCGTCACTGCCCTTCTATACAGACCTCCAGGTCTTCTATGGTTGGTATTGAGATTAAAGGTGTGTGTCTCCATGCTGGCTGTATCCTTGAACACACAGAGATCTGCCTAGCTCTGCCTCCTAAGTCCTGGGATTAAAGGCATGCACCACCACCACCCAGCTTCTGCTATGGCTTGCTATTAGCCCTGACCCCCAGGCAACTTTATTTATTAATACACAAATAAAATCATATTTCAAAATAAAATATCACCATAGGTCAGACCAATGGGAGGGGCTGGAGTTATATCCAGTTTCGGGTAGGCGGCACATGATATCCTAAATTGTCCAGAAGGTCACTTATGGATATCTACCTAAACCTGATTCTAAGAGTCCTGAACCCTATCAGATTAGTATTTATTGGAGACTTTCTGATAAAGAACAAGAAAATACCATCAACCCTCCTATGAGAGTCAATCCAAAGGCATCTGTCAATCTGTCAATCACCTGGTCAGGACAAAGTCCTTCAGGAAAAGCTGCTTGCTCCAAAGGCGTTTGCAATAGTGAGTGTGAAGCTCTCCTAAAGTGCAGATTGGCACAGTGTTCTCTTTGGCCATGCCCACCCTCACCTCTTCAGAGTGCACCCTCCTCTGCTCTTTCATAAGTTCTACCTGCCTTCTACACCATGCTCGGTGTGTCTCTGAATTCTTTCCATAGAGAGCACAAGGACTCTGGAGTCCAGAGCAAGACCGTTGAGGGTGGGGTTTCCACAGCAGACTTCACAAAGGATGATTGTGAGTCGCTTAACTTTGAGGCAAGTCTCTTTTCTGACTACAACAGAAGGGAGGTAGAATTAAACAAATTAGCTTAAGATTCGAAATGCCAAGGGCCCTATTAGGTTTAAAAAACTAATAGGGTGTGCAGTTACCCCACAAGTGCATGCACGCCTCTTGAAGAGTGTAAGTGTAGAAGAAAATTAGCTGTACAAGCTGCTACAGCAAGACCATACAGAGCTGGCTCGATTCATAAAAGCTGACTTATGAGCCGATCTTGTACCAAATGAAGCAGCTTTGAAAGGGGGGTTCAGATGGAAAGACAACAGGGTTACTGAAGAGCAGACATTACTTTTTATATCACCAAAGCGATTCATGCTATATAAATGGGAATACTGAAATCCAGAAAAAAACAAATCGTCCATGTGCACATATTTCAGGCATGGGGTGGGGATGGGAGGCTCCTTAGAAGATGCCTCAGTATCAAGTGCAAACTCGGTGGTTCTATGTGGCTTGACCCCCTCTCTTCCTTCATTGTTTTCTCTGTAAGACTGTGGCTTCGTTAGTCTAGCCTCTCCCTTTCCCTCTGTAAAAGAGTATAGTGTAATCAGCGTACCCACGATTCCATGGGCACCTAATTGGAAACATAATCAGTGGCAGTTGCTGAAACTGTGTCGAAAAGGCAGGGTTTGAGCGACGTGGGATGTGCTGAAGTGATGAAAACAGAGCTGAAACACAACCGACCCCCAGAGGCCCCAGGAGGAAGGAAAGGGAAGTGAGTCTTTCATTTGTACAGTTCTTTACTGTTAAATGAGGATTTTTAAAAGTAAAAGAGAGACACGTGATTTTTTTTCTCATAAATACATTTCCCAATTCCATTTTTAATGGAGCAATCACAAAATGACAGGCATCTGGGGATCTGTTTTTGTTGCTAAGGGACTCATAGTTGTAACATAGAGACTTCACAATCATAGGCCAATGTAACAAACATATGGTTGGTAAGGATTTACGAATGCAGTCCACGCCTCAACTCCTCCAGAGGTGCCTATAACATGGTCCACACCCACCTTCTGGCCAAGATTGGTCCAGGCAAGGGAACACCCTTGGTATGCATGTCACAGGCTGAGTGGCTTCCTTGGTGTTCCTAGGCAATTATCCATCCTAGGAAATATCTCCCACACTGAACCCTGCTGACTGTCATGGTGCTCATGGATGATGAAAAGTTTCCATTCTGCTGTGTAAGGGGGTGGCACATTTCTTAGCAATTGACTGGGTGGTTTAAATAAGCTGCCATCCATTGTGTGTATTCATCACAAGGCCGTTGAAACACACTCTATCAAAAATTCCCCTTTTTGTGTATATGTGTGGAAATAGGGAATGAACCTATGACCTCATGTGTGTTAGGCAAATGATACACCACTGAGCCATATCTCAGCCTCAAAATTATTTTTAACAGTCACAATAACAGCTAAGGCTTCTACAAAACATAAAACTGGGTAGATATCACTATATTCTTCATTTCGCTGATGAGAAACCAAACACAGGGAGGTGAAATTACTTTCTAAGGTCCTGTCTTTTAGGATTTGAGCCTACATATATTTTATTCTGAAATTCCCACTACTGTTCCAAATTAGGGTAACAAAATCACTCACTAAATCAAGCATGAGTTATCTATGTGCTGACTATAATGGAGACGAAAAGATTGGAAGAGCCAGAGGTAGGGGACATCTGCAGTGAACCAGCATTTGATGAACACCACAATGCCGCTATCCATATGAACTCACATAGGCTGTGGATCCAGGTAAAGACCTGGACAAGATCAAGCCAGCATGAATGGAGAAGGGCTCTCGAAGCCCTACTCCTAGCTGAGGAGCTATTGGCAACTGATGTCTGCTGGGGGAGGGAGCATCGGCTTAGATCATCCTCTACTCATGCACAAACAGCAGCCTGAAGTGAATTAGAGGGTTGTAACAATGAAGAGCCCAGGAAGTTAGAAGTGCAAAGTGGTGGGAGGTGAATAGAGGAGGAATTGGTGTGGGGAGTCATTAGAAGGGAGGTGATGGTGGTGGATTTGATCACAATGCATCTGGGTAGGCTGGAGAGCTATCTCAGCACTTAAGAACCCTGGCTACTCTTCCAGAAGACCTGAGTTTGACTCCCAGCACCCACATGGTTGTTCACAACCGTTTGTAACTCCAGTTTCAGGGGACCCAACGCTCTCTTATGGCCTCTGCAGACAGCAAGCAGCCATACTGCATCTTGTTCTCAATTCTTCACAGCAGAAGCCCCTGCCCCGCAACTGTGGTGCATTCAATCTTCCCTTCCGAGCTGATCATGAAGGGAAGGACTTTCCTTTAACTGGCTAGGCTTTCTCCCCATGGTCAAAAACTTCCTAATGCCTTGCTATCTGTGGAAAAGACAGAAGAAAAAGACTCCGTGCTTCCGAGGTATCTGCTCTCCATCTGCCTGTTGTACATCACAGTTACAGGTTGCTGTTAAATTCTGCTGGCTTACCAGAATTATTCCCCTACTCCGAAGGAACGACCTGATGATCTGCCTTTTTGGTTTTGTTTATTTGGTTGTTTTTTTGTTTTTGTTTTTTTCTGAACTTACTTAAATACATCACTTACTGTTTTTGCTGCAGAGGTACTGCAGGCTTCTACTGGATAGCATTTTAATAAAATAAGATTAAGACTTTGGGGGTTTTTTTGGTAAGAAATTTTTTTATTCATTCCACATACCAACCACAGATCCCCCCCATCTCTCTTTTCACTCTCCTCAACCTTACCTCCCAGCCCACCCCTCATCCCCTCCTCTGAAAAAGTATGTCCTTTAAGCCTCAATTCAACATTCTTTTAGCTGGTGGCTTATCTGTGAATTTACACTTGCTTTCTCCTTTCAAAAAGACCTGTTTTAAAAATACACAAAGACTATTTTCAAAATCCTGGATAATTGGTGCTGGCAAAAGTTATTAATTTCCTTTAAAAAGAATAATTATTAATGTGTATTTCAAGTCATGAAATTTGCTGTTAAGTATTTGACAACAGAACCACAAAACAACAATGTGCATGGCATGCAACCACCGATCACTAAGAACTTAACTTCTTATGAACATCTCCCAAACTTTTAAAAGAAAAACTTTCAATGCAGATCTTTGCACGTGGAGACTTCCTGTCTGTAATTCTGGGTGTTCACAGGCAACCCCAGAGGTCTCATAACGCATAATCATCTGCACTTTGGTTGAGGCGTGGGGTCCACTTAGGGTGTAGTCACTTGCCCAACTCACCACCAGGTCCTGCCAACCTCCAAACGTCAGCATCACCATGTGCGTCATACCCCACTTAGTCCTGGGACCATTACCGCAATGACAGGAAATCTAACACTCCTAAGTGGCTCGCACATCCCTATATGTTCCGCTCTTTCCCACCCCACCCAACTTTCCAGCCTCCCACTCTCCTCCGTCCCAATGGCCTCCTCCCTAAGATGGAAGCTCACTTGGAAGCACAAGTTGACCCTGAGCTCCTTCCTCTGTCTACTGTATTCCACTTCCTTCCTAGTGTTTGCGTGGTGGAAGGGCATGCTGGGACCTACCAGGTCAGCTCCATTAAACAGTTGCTTATAAAGACAGGTGACCCACTGAACCAACCATCAGCCCCTCCAGCCCACGCTGGGGTTTCTCTGAAATGCTAAGACAGCCGCATTGCCCTCTGCAGTGCTCAGCACCCTGCATGCACTTGTTTATAGGTTTGTCCCCTGTCACACCCCTCCCTTCCCACACAGCTCTACCGTCCATCCCTTCTGCTTCTGGAGCCTCTGGGGTTCCCTTACCTCTGTTACAGAGCCCCTCCTCACGGTGTCCTTCTATTAAATTCCTTCCTTGAGTTCATCACAGTCCCCCCAAAATCAGTTTATAGTAAGAATCTTTGAGACACTGGATGTCGGCTTTTCTCACTTCTAAAACAAAGAGGCATTGTGTACATTTCAAAGAGAATCTTTTTAAAAAATGACCCTTAAAGTTCTTAGGTGAAAACTACAATCCCCTTTGGATGAGGCATTAAACCCCGTGGTTTAAGAGAAGAAAATAATAATAATAATGGTGGTGACCACATGAAGTGGCAAGCTTCTCAATTATTGGAGGATAGAGTCCTGCCAAAAGGACACTGTGGAGAGGAGAGCCCACACAGGCAGCTGGGTGGAGGGCCTTGGCAACCTTCTCTGTGGAGATCCACCCCCACCTCAGAAACCTGCTGAAGGGAATGAGAAGACTGGCATGGACGGTGCTGCACACCCAGCTCCAACCTGGGCTGTTAAGGCTACTTTTGATAATCCTCACCAGCAGCCCCCAGGCAGGAACTTCAAAAGATCACATCAAAGGGCCGAGTCACAGTGGAGGGAGCCCTGAAAACCTGGGGACTGCTTTGCTCTTCCGGCTCAACAACAAACACCAGTCTCCAGGCCTTCCCCAAGGAGGAGAGAGAGATTGCTTTAAAAATTCTAGGCTGGCATCCCTGAGGGAGGAGAAGACACACACACACACACACACACACACACACACACACACACACACACACACACACACACACACACACGGCGGGGGGGGGGGGGCACAAGAGATCAAGTGATTCCTTCCAATCATGCATGTTTGAGAATGGAAGGGCTGTACTAACAAATACACACTCATAAGAGAAAAGTTTGATCCGGGCTTTAAATTCAAACAGCAGAAGCCGAGAAGGATGGAGTGAGCATGTGCCGTCTCGCTGACACGAGAGACAGGCAATTAATGAAACTCCGGGCCACAGTATCAGCTGCCTGCTGACTTCTGCAATTGAATTAAAACTATCATAAGAATAATACAAGGGCTCGCCCTTGTCCTCTTGTCTATGTGTTTATTTAATTTTCTGTCCAACTGACTCTCAAATAAATTGGAAACAGCTGCCATTTTTTTTGATTCAGTAGCTCCATTACCCCCTTGTGACATCATTCTGGGCACGAACACTAACAATAGGTCATTATGTAGCAATTACTTTATTGATTTATGGAAGTTTTTAAGCTCTGTCAGGAATATGCACATTCAAGGGGAAAAAAGAACCACTTCTCTACTCCAGCTAAGGAGAAAACCAAAACTACAGAGGCTGGCGTAGTGCTGCTCAGACGGGACCTTCCTTACAAAGGAAAATATGGGAATAATTTGTTTGGGTTTTCTTTGCATAAAACAGAAATGGGGAAAGTCTATAAAGCCTAAAAGTTATAGTCCCCGTAATTTCATGAAGGAACTAAGTAAACAGATGACCCAAGCACAGCTGTTAGAAATAGTGGGATTTCATGGCTAACAGAAATTGCTTGAAACAAATTAACAGTGTTCAAGCCCCCATGATGAAGGGAGGTTCTGAGCTTGCAAATACCATTTCCAAAGTATGAAGGCATGAAAAACGAGCTTTCTTTTCCCCGTCTGAATGGCCACTGTCAGACTGTACTCAGTTTCCACTCCGGCTCTGCATCATTCAGCGGTCACACTTTTGTCTGCCTGTCAGTGTTTACTGTGTGTACCATCACCATATCACAAGCATCTCCCTTCTTGTCAATATCTGCCTTCATTCCCACTCTCTGGTTTTCAGGACTTGAATCTAGAGATTAAAAAAGAGGTGGCGCACGCCTTTAATCCCAGCACTCGGGAGGCAGAGCCAGGCGGATCTCTGTGAGTTCGAGGCCAGCCTGGGCTACCAAGTGAGTCCCAGGAAAGGCACAAAGCTACACAGAGAAACCCTGTCTCGAAAAACCAAAAAAAAAAAAAAAAAAAAAAAAAAAAAACAAAAAAAAAAAGAAAAATTAAATGAATATGTATACTTTAGCGCTAACCAAACTCAAGGATTTTAACACAAGAAGGCAAGCATTGGTGAGTACCTACATTCGGAGGGAAATGACTAAAAATTCTATCAACCTTTGCTTTAAAATAGAGCAACTTACTGCTCTTGCCTGGAACCTGTATCTGAGATTTCCCAGCTCCTGTTTAGGGTCGAGACTTTAATATTCTAGTTTCTCTGCCAGTCAGCAGAGCATCCTCTCAACCCCAGAAGGACAGCTGCCAATCAGCAGAGCATCCTCAACCCCAGGAGGACAGTTATAGATCAGTAGAGAATTCTCAGCCCCAGAAGGACAGCTGCTTAGGACCATTCCCAACAGCAGCCTAAAGGTAACACTTGGCACTACACTTGCTGTGACAAGCTTGAGCTTCACCTATGGACTTTCCTAGCACTGATCAGGAAATCCTGGGAGCTCTTAGGAAACATGGTAGAAAAATGATCCTGCTCAGGAAATCTGTCTCTTTTGTGAATAGCTAAAACATATGTCAGCCTTCTACAATAATTCACAACTATGAAGACAAATAATTGTTTTAGAATGGGTATCTTTTTTGTTGTTGTTGTTGTGTGTGTGTGTGTGTGCATGTGTGTATACATGGGCATGCACATGTTTCTATGTGTGAGTGCATATAAGTACTGTGTAGATAAGCATGTGGAGGTCAAAGGACAACCTCCAGTGTCCTACTCTTACAGAGGACCCAAATTGGTTCCCAGTGCCCACAAGGTGACCCACAACAGCCAGAGATCCAATGCCCTCTTCTGGCCTCTGCAAGCACTGTACCCAAATGTGCATGCGAGTGCGCGCACATGCGCGCACTCGCACGCACGCATGCACGCACACACACACACACACACACACACACACACACACACACACACACACACACACACACACAATTAAAAATAAAACACAACAAAATAAATTGATCTCAAAAGTAGTATTCCCAAGCTACAAGGATCAGGAGAGTATAGAATAAAGGAAACATTTTCTTTGAGATGGCCCAATTCTTTACCATCTTTTTGAAAAAGATAAAGTCTAAAGAGGGGTCTTACAGAAGATGGTAGCAGTGCCATGATGAACACAAAAGGAAGAAGACATTCTGTGGCACCGGAAGAGCCTGACAAAGAAGTGGTATTTTCAGAGCAAGGGAGAAGTTGTGTTTTGTGAGGCTGAGCGGGTGGCTGCGTTAGAGACAAAGCTGGCTGTGCACAAGGTGCAATGGAGACAGTCAGAATGGCGTTCGAGGTAAGGGGCCTATGGTGGGTCATTTACTGGAAGAAATACATGGTTAAAGGCGACGTTGACAGAGGCTGGTCTGTTAGGAGGGTGGGGAGAAGAACTAGAGACTGACAACCATCCAGATAGGGAACTCAGGAGAGGCACGAACAGATAACACTTTGGAACAGGATCCTGATCATGGAAAGAGGCTCAAATGCAACAAACCCAGCAAGAAAGAATTTGTAGTTTATGAGAACTGATTCAATAAAGGCAGCCAAATAAGAAAAAGGAAGCAATAAAAATAAACCACCAGATGAATGTCCCAGAGAATTAATTGGACAGTTGAGTCATTGAGAAAGGAACCCAGAAGGAGAGCGGAAGCTTTCTTCATTGAATTCAAGGCATAAGTGTCCCACTGCGCATGGAGCCAAATGAAAACATCTAGTTAATAATGAGATATAGGAGGTCCATGGAAGCTCAGGGTTTACAAATCATGCTTTTGTTCAGCAAATATTTATCAAATATTCACCAAATATCACTTCTGAACCCATGCAATGTGATTAATGCCCCAAATAACAGGATTAAAGAAACATAATCTCTGCTCTACAAATACTATTTCTAGTGGACAAGCAGAAAATTATCTAGTTGGTTCTGGTATCTTGCAATCAGAATAATTAAATACTTTTGTGGTTTAATTGTGAAATGACCCACTTGCGTTCATGTGCTGAACACTGGGTTCATAGATGGGGCACTGTTTGGGAACATAGTGAAGTTTTCAGGGAGCGGCACCTCAGGGAATACAGCATCTCACTGTGGGTGGACACGAAGTGGAGTAACATAGCCCCACTTTTCGGCCACTCTCTGATGGTAGCTGGAATGTGGTCAGGCAGCCTGTGGCTCCTCCTAACATAACCACCAGCCATAATGGCCTGTATCTCCTTGAAATGTAAGCCAGGCTTCCTCCTATAAACTGTTTATTGCTAGATATTAGACCACAGAGAAGCATATACAACTAAATACAGAAAACAGATAAGAAGTAGGATCCTTCCTATGAGAAATTTGACCATGTGATTTCTCTGTCTTCACATACAGAAAAGAAAATTAAAATTCTTTTAAAATGCATTTATTTTTATCATATATGTATGTATGTGTATAGATACACACACACATATATGTATGTATGTATATCAGTGTTACTTGCATATGTATATATACACCATGTATAAGCCTGGTGCCCACAAAGGCCAGAAGAGGGTATCAGATCTCCTGAAACTGGGTTGTAGATGGCTGTGAGTCACCATGTGCATGTTGGGAACCAAACCCAGTTCCCCTGCAAGAGCAGTCAGTGCTCTTGTCCACTGTACCATCTCTCCAGCTCCAAAAATAAAATAACATTTAGATGGCATTCAATGTTTCAACAAGATACATAAAATATACCAGAATAAATGCAATGAAAGAATCCTACAAGATAAAGACAGAAGTTGGAGGGCTATACCAGTTCATGAGCTACAGCAGTTGGATAAGTTTTAAAGCATTTCTTCTCAAGTTGACCTGGACAACTGGCACAGTCATAATCAAAATCCCAATGAGATTTTGTGTAAATTGCTAAGCAGTTCCCACATTTATAAGAAAATGAAAAGGATCTAGGCCGGCATGGCCATTTTGAAGAACACAGCTTTCCCTAGTGGATTTCTGCATTTGGGGGAGTAAACAAGACAAAACAATACCACAAAATAGAAGATCAATAAAAGATCTACACATAGAAAACTGAGGTATGGTAAGGTTCAGTGGGCAAAAGACATTCCTTATAGTACGTCGCCTACATCAGTTGGATATTGTCTTAGTGTTCTATTGCTGTGAAGAGATACCATGATCAAGGCAACTCACATAAAGAAAACATTTACTTGGGGGCTGACTTATAGTTTTAAGGGTTAGTCCATTATCAGCATGGCAGAAATCAGACAGCACTGAAGGGTTAACTGAGAGCTTTATGCACTGACCAACAAAGAGCAGGCAGAGAGAGAGACACTGGGCCTGGCGTGAGCTTTCGAAACCTCAAAGCTTACTCCTGGTGACACACCTTCTCCAACAAGGCCACACCTCCTAATCCTTCCCAAACAGTTCACCTGCTGGGGGCCAAGAATTCAAATATATGAGACTATGGGGGTCTTCTCATCTAAATCAGCACAGGTATCTATAGATGAAAGAATTTCCACACGTCACAGAAAACTTAAAGATACACCATAGGTCAAAATTTCAAAGGAAAGACAAGAATTCTGAAAGAGAATGTAGACAGCAACCTACATGAAGTTCTTAAATGAAGTCTTGGAACTGAAGTCATTATATGAAAGATTCAAGCTTTATGCTATTAAAATGTGTCCTGGATTTGAGGGACATCTCAGTGGTTAAGTGTGCTTGCTTACAGGTCTTGCAGAAGACCAAATTTGGTCCCCAGCACCAATGTCAAGTGACTCACAACCACCTGTAACACCAGCTCCAGGGGATCTGATGCCCTTTTCTAAGCTTCAGGAACACTTGTAGTCACATGTATACAACTACAGAGATACAAATATACACAGAATTAAAATGAAAGTAAATCTAAAAACAAATAAATAAACCCAATGTACTCTATAAAGAACTCACAACACGAAATATAAAACTTTTAAAGAGTTCTTTTATATTTAATTCTATACATGTATGTGTGGGTATGGGCAGACAAATGCAGGTGCCCTTGGAGACCATAAGTGTCAGATCACTCTGGAGCTAGAATTGTGAGCCTCCTGGTGTGGGTGCTAGAAATCAAACCTGGGTCCTCTGCAAGGTCATCACATGATCTCAGATGCAGATCCATCTCTCCATCCTCACAACATGAACACTTTTACAGATAAATAATGAACAAACATGTTTGAAATGAAACAGTCTTAAAAAGGATACACCAGAACAGATTGCCAAACAGCCTCAAACCCTGTACAGCAGGCTCAGTGTTGCTCTTACCTAGGAACGTCCACGCTGAAGCAAATCTAAGCCTCACTCTGTGCTCTGGAGTGCCCGAAATAAGGGCTAATGATATCAAATAATTGCAAGGAAAGCTCGTATACTTGCCAGCAAGACACTAAATTGCTGCACCCACTTTCGGGTCTTGGCACTGTCTATAGCACTGAACACTTCATACCCAATGACTCAGAAATCCCACTCCTGAGCATGTGCCTCCCTAAGGTCAGTGCTCACATCCTCAGAAGACCAGAATGCCCCCAAGAGCAAGAAATTGGGACCAGCCTGCAGATTCAGCAGAAGTAGGTGTGATGTGTGGATGGTGGTATGTCTTTACAATGAGGTAACACATAGTAAGGAATGATGTGACAAACTGTTGGAACACACAGGAAATAAGTCCATAATTTCAACTTTGAGAGAAAAGAAATGCGAGACAATAAGGTCATTCTATTGATTCCTTTAGAGGAAGTTTCAAATGCCTGAGTAATCCTTTCAGTAAGTTGTGCTAGAACAACTGGGTACTTAGATACAAAAAGATTAATTGGATCCAAACTTACTGACATATTAAAAATTAATCCAAAATAGATTATAGCATATATCATAGAACTAAATGTAAATCTTCAAACTGTAAAACTTTTAGAAGAAAACACAGAAGAGAGTATTTCTGACCAAAAATAGGGCAAAGATGCCTTTGGTATGTCATTAAAAAAAGTAAGAGGAAAATAGTGAATTATATTTCATCAAAATTATAAGCTGTGATACTCTAAAGACATTATATATTTAAAAAACAGTTGGGGAACCACAAATTTGAAGACAATATTTGCAAAGAGTATGCATGATAAAGTACTTTTACCCAAATACACAAGGAACCTTCAACTCAATAATAAGCAAAAAAAAAAAAAACCCATAAAACTAAATTAAGGGTTTGATTGAACACTTCCTGTAATAAGATATGTGAAGAGAGAATAAGGATGTGGACAGAGGCTGCTAACACTAGTCACTGGAAAAGCAAGTAAAACCAGAAACACCTTCCACACCTATGAAAATGGCTAAAACTAAAAATACCAACTATACCAAGAAATGACAAAAAAAAAAAAAAAACCTCCACTGGATAAAGATAGGAATGATATTACAACTACTTTTAAAAGTTTGGCGGGGTTGGGGATTTAGCTCAGTGGAAGAGCGCTTGCCTAACAAGTGCAAGGTCCTGGGTTCGGTCCTCAGCCCCAAAAACAAAACAAAGAAAAAATAAATAAAATTTTGGCAATTTTGGCAGGAAGGATTTGTTTTGATATCTATGGCACCTGTTACCATTGAAGACCACGTACGTGGATGCCTTGGGCCTAGGCCACCACGTGGAGCCACGTTAGTGTCCAAGGGTCACCCTGCAGCTAGAGCAAGGCTGATCTGAGTGGCCTGCATTGCCACCCAGATGGTGACATCAGGGCCAAAGCTGCTGATGCTGGCCATGTCTGCATTCATGGTCCTGTAGCAGTGGAGGTCTGTGTTGATGATGTCCATTGCCCGTGTTACCATAGGGGCCCATGAGAACCATGTGTTGAATCCTGTGTTTAAGTACAAGGGCCGCACTGAGCTGGCCCTACCCCTCACTGGACCAGGGTAAGTCCCACTCCCCACTGGACAGTTGACCCCTCACTGGCCCTGGGATAGCTACCACAATGACCCCAGCACAGGAGAGCTGGCCCAACCCTTCATAGGGGAACTGGCCCCTGCACCTAGGAAAGCTGGCCCCCACTGCTTACCAGAGGCATGGGAGAGCTGGCTGTGCCCCTCACCTGAGGAGGGTGGTCCTAGCAGCTCAAACTGACCAACTCACCTACCACCCAGGCACATATTCAGGGCTTTGAGTTTGCACTCCCCAGCATCTACCCCATCTATGGACTGCTGGAGCACATGAAGGGACTGGCCCTACAGAGTCATAGCCACAGGATCTTCATGACTTGGGGCGACGGCAGATTATCCAGGAGAAGTTTTGCTGAGGGTACACTATTGATGGTGTTCCAGAGGCCAGAGGACTTGAACCTGACCAACAACACACTACATAATGAACATTTGCAAGTAAAGCTGTTTGGACAAAAGGGTGTATTGCATGATGCACCACAGCTCCCAACGCCACAAAGACTAATGTAGAGGCCATAGTGAGGCAGGAAAAGTGGAGGAGCAGAGTGTGGTTTTTGTTTGTTTGGATTGTTTTTGTTTTTTATGTCTTTTAAATTAATATTTTTTGTATTTTGGTATTATTTATTTCTTATTTTTATTTTATTCTTATAATTTCTTATTAAGTTTTCCTTTGGGGGGAACACTACAGGGTAAAGGACAGGTCAATGGGACTGGGAAAGGGGTGGATTGGGGTGCATGATGTGAAATTCCCCAAGAATCAATAAAAAAATGTTAAAACGTTTGGCAATTTCATGTAAAAAATAATAAACACAGCATGTGATCAAGCCTATATACTCCTAGATATTCACCCATAAGAACTAACAACATACAACATGCTCACTGCAGCTTCATTTGTAAGGCCAAAAGTAAAGCAACTCAAATATCATGTGTTCATTAAATCTGTGTATTTATTACAGTATCAGGTAGCAATATAAGGAATGAAGTATATTGAAATACAGTGACTAAGGAATAGGCAAGAAAATAATTGCGTGGAGTAAAAGAAGTAAGACAATGAAAGTTGTATTCTGTAATTCAATCACATATTAATTTGGACAGTGCAGTTGAGCCTTACCTGGGATTGAGGGTAGAGAGTGTGGAAAGGAAAAGGGGGCACGACATGATGGATCTGCTCCTTATCTAAACTGGGTTGATGTTTTTCACAACTGCACACCTCTCACAACTTAGAAAATGTTGTCTGTTAAATATATCATTATTCTGTATTGATGGTGCTCTTTAAAAACTGTCAGTAAGGATAAAATTAATTCATAGTGTAATAATTCTTCAAAAGGACATAAAGGACACCTATCTATAGCTTCACACAGGTACACACACACACACACACACACACACACACACACACACACACACACCACATACAAGGATATACACATTCAAAGACACACTCCAGTTTTGTGATGTTCCTGTATTTGAGCAGTAACTCTGTTAAAGACCTAGAGTTCTGAGTGTGGACCAGGATCCCAGCCCCATAGACAGCTCTAAGGGCTTTCCATGAAGAAACAACAGGTGCAAACATATAAGAACAATGCAGAAGAAATAAGAGGACAGTGTCCCTACAGGAGCAGGTGGCTCTGATTCCAGCCATTTCAGTGAGGGAGGCACCGCCACATGGAGCAGCTGACCCTGACACCCACATGCCATTGGTGGGAAATGTACTGCAGGACCTGATTTACTGTCCTCTTTCTCACTCATTATTATTGTCCTTTATTTATTTCATCTTTCTCCTAGTATATCTATTCTGATGAATTAACCTCTATCCTCTGTCTTGACTTTGTCCTAGACAGAAACTCTCTTTCCAAAACAAAGCATTTATGATGACAGTGATTCCTCTTCTGCCCACTCCTTCCGACTCCTCCTATTTCTCTTCTTCAATGCAGGTTCTCATGTAGTCCATACTGGTCTTGAACTCATCATGTACCCCACAATGAAAGTTGGCCTTAAACTCCTAATCTGCCTCTTAAATTCTGAGTTTACACCTGACTAATTATTACCTTATGTCATCTGTGCATATGTTTCCTGCCTAGAGGTGGACTGGCCTCTTTGACAGGCCTACTACATGAGTCCTAAGAGACATGCCCTAGATGGGACAGAGAGCTCTTACCTCCAGCTTTCTGGTATTGTATAGGACAGTAGGGACAAGAGGAGAAGCAAGAGGGATCAGGATAGAACTGAGTACAGACTAAAGAAGATCTGAGAATGAAGGCATAAGAAAGACTGCTTAGCCAGGAGCCGTCAGCTTTACTTACAGTATTGGAGTAATGCAGAAGAAACCAGCAATGCAGAATGAGGGATTACAAACGCTATTGGAGTAATGCAGAAGAAACCAGCAATGCAGAATGAGGGATTACAAACGCTATTGGAGTAATGCAGAAGAAACCAGCAACACAGGATGAGGGATTACAAATGATACTGGAGTAATGCAGAAGAAACCAGCAACACAGGATGAGGGATTACAAACGATACTGGAGTAATGCAGAAGAAACCAGCAACACAGGATGAGGGATTACAAACGATACTGGAGTAATGCAGAAGAAACCAGCAACACAGGATGAGGCGTTACAGTCAGTATTGGAGTAATGCAGAAGAAACCAGTAACACAGGATGAGGGATTACAAACTACTATGGTCAAAGAAGACAAGAAATGGAAACATTCAACACAGTCACAGAAGAGACTCACTGATTTTGGAAATAGAGAGTACAGGATTTTCCACATGTGAATTCTACAAATAAGATAAGAGAATGTTTAAAGACTCTCTGTACTGCAAGTACTGATCAAAGAATAAATGTTTGGTCTTGTTTCATCCCACTCAATGTGACATCCAGCACGAAATGAAGAGATGCAGCCTCACATCTTTGAGCACATTTTCATTGTGCAGGTCCGTGCTGAGGGGTGTCCACACAGGCACAGAGCCACGGAACTTAACAACAACAACAGGAAGGTGACAGGGTCTAGACACAGACACACCAAGGGGCACACAAGGTGCTAAGGAGAAAGCCAATGTTTGGAAAATCAAAAGCATGAAGCAAAGAGCAGAGATATTGTAGTTTACAGCAACTGACCCTAAATTAAGAGAATGCACTAAGAGCTTCGAGTGCCAGAATGTTAGGTGCCACTGAGAAAACCCCCTAAGTGAGCAGTGTCATGGCATTCGGTGGCCTGCCCTCTGACTTCCCTCAGACCCTGCATCCACAGACCCCGAGGAAGGCACAGGTGCAGCGGCAGCAATGGCTGGCAAGGGGAGAAGGAAGACTCACAGGAAACTGTTACACTATTCCATACATGTCCTTCTTGGATACCTTCCAGTCCAAACCAGCAGCCTGCCAGTGATGAGCAAAGTGATGGAGTGTTACTTAAGGCTGTAAAGCTAGGAAGGTTAAAGAGTCATCACCATGTTAATTGAAGAGACTGTGGTGGCCTGCTCCAGAGGTAGAGATCCATATGTAAACATCACCTGGCTGTAACTCAAGTCAGTCCAATATTCCAGCTGAAGAACTGTGATTAAGTATTAATCGTATACACACATTTGCATATATTATACATATTCATACATATGCATATATATGCTTATCAAGTATGCTGGTAAGTCTAGTACTTCCCTCACTATAAGATGAAGACCAAAACAAACAAACAAACAAACAAAAATGAAGCTGGGGATAGATAAAAAGGGAGGGAAAAGAAAAACGTTATACTTGAGATAGCAAAGCCCACAGGATGTTCTCTAGTACCATAATAAAAGTGAACCTACTCCTTAGTTAGTCCTTCCCCTTGACCCTGACCTGACCATGTGACTCATTTTTGACCAATGGAATATGGCAGCAATAAATATCCAACAGGGCTAGGTCATGGGAAGTCCTGTAGCTTTGGTGTGCTTCTCTTAAAGTCCACTCCTCTGACAGGAGTGCTTCACTGAGAATCCAGTCTACCCATGAAAGCCCCTGGTTAAGAGCTGTCAGCTGATCTCCCAACCCCAAACAGCCAGTGTGGACTGCCAGCCCGTGCATGAGCCAGCGTAGAAGTTCCAGCTAGTCTCTTTCCCATACAACATCAACAGCCAACTTCAAGTACCCCAGAAGAACCATCCAGCTGAGCAGTCAACCCAGAGACTTGTGAGCAATAACAAAATAATTGCTATCTAAGCCAATGAGATTCTCCAATTGGTTTTGGAAGAATAAACAAAATATTTTCTTAATCTCTCACAGTGACAGTGTACCTGTTAGACATTACTGTGTAACAAATCACCCCCAAATGTAGTCATTTAAGACAATATTTCATCAAACTCTTTTTTTAAAGGTATTTTAATCTTTGTGAACCATGAAGTTTCCTTCCCAGATACTCAAATCTGGCTCTGTAGAATGAGAGTAGTCATGGATAGCACAAAGACAAATGGGCATGGCTGTGTGCCAATAAAACTTTATTTATTAAAAAAAAACTGGCAGCTGGTTCATGGGCCATCATTGTCAACCTCTCTTTTAAAAGTATAACCAGGTATTATTGGTCATTCTCCTATAGGTCAGATGGATTGTTCTGTGCATACAGCCAGGTTTAGCTGATCTCAGCTTGGCTCTTTCATGCACCTGCCATCCGCTGGCAGGTTAACAAGGGGCTGGCTGGCCTCCGTGGCCTCCCTTACATCTGCTGTCTTTCTGGCTGCCAGCTGGAGTGATAGGGGTGGCCGGGCCACACGTCTCTCATCATCCATCAGTCCAGCCTAGGGTTGTTCACTGAGTGATGGCACAGATCCAAAAGAATAAGCAAAACTATGGAGACCTTTGAGGCCTCCATCAGAATTGGCACATTCTCACTCCATTCCATTCTGTTGACCGAAGTAAGTCACGAGATCAGTTTATATTTAGGGTATGAAGAACTATACTATATTTAGGGTATGAAGAACTATACTCATCCCTTTGATGAGAGAATGACGGTCACCACTCAAATGGTGAGGACATTGGAAAAAGAAATGGGCTCATGTGGAAATTATTAGATCATGAATACAAGTCTTTGTGCTAGGATTCCAAATGGCAATTGTTCTTATTTATTTATTTGTTTGATTGATTGATTACTTGCTTATTTACTTACTTACTTGTCTATTTATTTATTTATTTAGATGCTGAGGATCAAACATGGGGCCTATTATTGGACACCTGCCTCATTACTGAACTCTACCCCTAATTCTGTCTTTTGTTTTGTAAATGAAGAAAATGAAATTAGGGAAAGGGTTGATGAACAAGTCATTACTATAAGCTAAGACAGCCCTGAAAAACGAAAAGCCTCTGATGAACTGTGGAACTACGGGTGGCAGTTTTCCCTGGTCCTCTTCACAGTCCACGTGGGACCAACTAGTACTTCTATGAGAAGTGTCTCCTCCACACCCAACCCTGTCTGATATCCTTCCCTCCAGCACTCAGCTCCATATAAGTACAACTGGGATGAGAAGTGATTATCCCACACTTGGGTCACCAAAGTAGCATCTTCTACCCAAAACTCCTCTCCTTATTACACTCTAAGAATCAGAATTCTTAGCTTAGCATATCTTAAAGCTAAAATGTCTCCAGACATCTGCAGCCCTTGGTCACATGCCATAAATATGGTGTGGCCTGGTGATAATGGGTCCAGGGAGAACAGCTCTGACCCAAACATTGGAGCCAAAGATTTGCCGTAAACACTTAGAGGGAGGTGGCTACAGGCTACAAATTACTCACCAGCTGCCACAGTTACAGGCAACATCCCACTCATCAGTTCTGAGTCCAGAGGTACTTATGAGGATGTCTGGGCCAAAACCTTCCTATTCTCAATTGCTACGGTGCTGGAAAACCAGTTGAAACATCTTCCCACCCTGATTTAACAGTTTCTCACAATGCTACAGCCCTGTATTCATTTCAGTCTTCTATTTGCAGTTTAATAGCTTACAGAAATAAGATTTTCCATCCTGCATTTCCCAATGGATAGGACTGACTTGGGCCAGAGCATATGTTACAGGAAGCTCATCTCTGAAGGATGACTTAACTACAGCCCATCCTAGAATCTGCTCTCTACCCAACTTGGCTGCATTTCATTAAGCTTATAAGTTGTCCTAATATTTTGCTTATGTTCCATGGTTTTTTTTTAAAAAAAGCAACTCTAAAATGTCTTTGTGATTGATTAAAAAAGCTGTTTTCTGCTGCTTCTACTCTTACACAGCTCAGAACTTTCAGGAGCCAACTCCTGAATACAAGGCACCAATACAAGGCACCAATGGCCCTCCCAAATGTACCTGAGGTCAACTCTTCCACCCTACCAATCAACTGAGCCAGGGAGCTCTAACATATATAACCACCTGAAATAGGCTTCCATAATTCATTTCTGTGCACACAATTCTTTGTAAGTCACAGTTACAGTGAGACTTTTCCCTTCCATTCCCACCACCCACATACATATGCTAGACTCCAGCTTCTTCCCATCCCGGCAGTCCCTTGCTCCTCCTTAGGTAAACCTCTTATCTCCACAGTCCTATGCCACACTCACGTGGTACCTTATCACAAATGTCTACCACTGTCTCTGCATTCTATAACCCTGTGTATCTCTGGCCAAATATGACTTCATTTATGAAACTTACTACTTTATAAAATTACTACCCACCATGTTTCAGCATTATTTATATGTGTTGTATCATGACCCTTTTTCTCTACAGGAACTCAAGTTCCCCCCAACTTAAGGCAAACCTTTAACATATTTTTTCCATGACTATTTCATTTTCTAGGGCGTGATCTATGAAGGACCCCTGTAGTTCCTAATGTTTTCTGTTAACATAGCAGCAGCTGTACCAAATGTGGGAATAAGAATCTTGGGAGAAAGTATAACCCACATGTCTACAACCGTGTGGGAGGTGTAAAAGAAAAATTGTTAATAACCTCCCCAGGGTTTCAGCTCTTGTCTTGATGCTGTTGTGATTTCACCGTGGTGAAATATTTCAGGTCAGGTTTCAAAGCATGAAAAAAATAGCAAAGAAGCTAAAGTCATTTCATCAGAGTTTGGTTTTGTCACTGAGATCTGCAGGTTTCTTCCATACATAACCTGGTCACCAGAGCACAGTAGGAGACACGCCCAAGTGAAGCAGAATTGCCACTTGTTGTTAGGACATTTTAAAGAGCAATCTTGTCCCAAATGACCAAACACAATGACTGTTGCCTTACACCTTGTTTCTCCATTGTAAAATAAGCCTCCTTCTTTGTGACCAACTTACCTACTTCTTCAGCAAATAAGGTTATTTGAGCCAAACTTCTGTGCATTTCCATGAGTTTCTGAATCTTTTATGCATGTGGAAGAGAGGGGAAAGGGAAATTAAGAGGCCCGATCATGTCCTCACAGTACACAAACTGTGGTGAAAGTTATAAATTCATTGATCAAGTGCAGTTACATTGAAACGAAAAACTCCAGTGGCACTTGTGCACATACACTGGGCACATCTTCATGTGCTTCACTGTCTTCCAAAGAGCGGCTATAATCAATATCACGTACCTGTTGTCTACATACATTAAAGAGCTTCTAACATCCACAGAGGCTTGCAGTGAAATATTGCTACAGGTTGAAATTAAAGTGTCCCCAAAGGGCTTGGTCCCCAGCATGAGACTCTTCAGATCTAGTATAAATGCAAAGAGATGAAGCCTAGGGAGCTGGGGGATGGCTCAGTAGTTTAAAGTGCATGCTGCACAATAAGGACCTGAATTCAGATCCCTGGCATCCATATAAAAGTCAGGCATAGCAGTGTGTGAACCCAGTGCAAAGAATATGAGGACAGCAAGATTCCCTGGAAATCACAGTCTAGCAAAATCAGTGAGCATTTTGAGTGACAGACCTTGTCTTTAAAAAAAAAAAAAAAAAAAAAGATGGACAGAGGAAAATATCCAATGTTGAGTTCTGGCCTACACACACACACACACACACACACACACACACACACACACACACACACACACACACCCCTGCATGCATACATGAAACCACAAAATCATACATACACATGAACATGCACACATGGGCAAAGCCCATAGGGAGGTCTTTAGGTCATTGGGTCTGTGATCCTAGAAGAGATGGTGGGACCTTTGCCCCTTCTCTTGCCTCTTGTGCTTTATGAGCTGAGGTAGGTTGCTTTGCTCTGCCATGCCTTCCTGCCACAATGCTCTGCCTCATTAGAGGGGATTGACCCAACAGACTTTGACCTACACTTTCGAAACCCGAGTTCTTCTAAGTTGATCCCTGGAGTATCTGTGCAATGATGGAAAGTTGACAACAACAATGACCTATGGCCAGTCACCATGACACATATCTCAAGAATGACCATAGTGTCCCTTCTCTGGGAAAGCTTCACCCTCTATCTTGTTGGGCAAGAACGACCTCTGTTGCCAACTCCATCATAACGCTAATGTCTAATTCACATGAAGTTCTGTTTATTGTGCCTCTGAAGTACACATGGAGTCAACAGGCATTTCCTGTCCCACTGCCATCCCCCTATTTCAAACTGCTATCATCCCAGCCCCAGACTATTGAAAGAGCCACCTCACCCATTTTCCTGAGTTTCTTCTGGTTCCTCATGCTCACCCTCTACTCTCAAGTGTCCATTTGTTTTTCTTATAAGAGGGTGGCTTGTCCCTTTATTGTTTCGCTGCAGAAGCACTTTACGTTCTGGATATAGATGTCCTTTTCAAAGTATACAGTGAGTCCTGAATATGCCTTCTCAGAGGTATGAGCAAATGAACCCTTTCAGGTAAATATTGCTGCCATTTATTACTAAAGAACTGGTTTCTCAGAGAGGCTGAGTTCCTTGTTCAGGGTCATCCAATGAATGAATCGGGGATCCAGGGTTTGGAACTAGGTCTATCTGACTTAAGAAAGTGAACTATTCCCAGTGTGTCCTTCTATGCCCATTTCTCCATATAGAATCATGCCCTTAAGTTTACTGAAACATCTTATGAATACGTGTGTTTGTTACATGCCAGATGGGGAAGGGGATGTGGTGATATATTGTGTACCCCAATATATTGTGTACCCTAATAAACTTATCTGGGGATCAGAGGACAGAGCCAGACACTAGATTAGACATAGAGGGCAGACAATAATGGCACACACCCTTAATCCTATCACTCTGGGAGGCAGAGATCCATCTGGATCTCTGTGAGTTCAAGGACACTCCGGAAATAGAGCTAGGCAGTGGTAGCACACACCTTTAATCCCAGTACTTAAGATCTCATGACTTTTCTTGGGAAGAACACATGCCTTTAATCCAAGGAAGTAATATGGCAGGACACAGAAGAGCATGAGGAAACAGGAACTTGTCCTCTTTCGGCAGAGGATTTCATAGGGGTAAGAACGTTGCTGGCTTGCTCTGTTTTTCTGATCTTTCAGCTTTTACCCTAGTATCTGGCTCTGGGCTTTTTATTAATAAGACTATTTAGCAATTTGTGTTACAAGGGGATAGGAAGGGAATGGAAATGTAGAAACAAATGATTTCAAAACAGAGAAAGCATGCAAGGCTTATGTCTGATTAATAATTATATCCACAGACCAATAGATCATCTATTATTATATATATGATAATAGATATATTATATATATAATCTACCAACCTTTCATCTATCAATCACATACCTACTTACCTTTCTATTATCTATAGTCTATTCATCTACCAATCACCTGCCATTTATCCATCATTTCCCATGTATCTACCACATATCTATATCTCTTTCGATCGTCTGTATAAAATCATGTCAAAGCTAAGTGCTTATTTTTCAGGGCATATCATTCTACCTTAATGGGGAAAAAGCTGCTTATTTAGTAAATGTATCGGTTAAGTGTTGCAGAATATTTGTTTATACTTTATGAAGACGTGTCACAAAGTCACTTTACTTTGTGAAGATTGGTTTAATAAAGAGCTGTAAGGTCAAAAGTTAGGCAGGAGAGAATAGGAGGGACTTCTGGGCAAAGAGAGGAACTGTGGATAAATCTAGGCACACAAGAGAGTCACCAGCCAGATGCAGAGGAAGCAGGATGGGCAGTACAAAGATGAGGTAATGAGCCACGTGACAGAATGTAGATTACAAAATATGGGTTAAGTTTTAAGAACTAGTTAGGAACAAGCCTAAGCTAAGGCTGAGCATTCATAATTAATTAGTCTGTGTTGTTACTGGGGAGCTGGTGTTACAGAGAAAGACTCACTACATATAGCGCTCAACATGGGGCATGAATATCCACATAGCGTCTGAGAAAGCAGTCTCTCCAATAGGCTCGGAACACAGAGACATGGCTTTTTTAAGAGGCCCTGCTGTGAAACACAGCACTTAAGTGGCCAGCATGCTAGGTAAAAATGCCTGCCACTTGTGGACACAGCAGCTGGGGTGCTAAACATTTTGACATGAGGCTAGACTCTCAGGAAACTGAGGTGGGTAGAGCCATGAGGTGGCTGGTACAGCTGTTTGTCTCACTGTCAGACAACACTGCAGGCACACAGTAAAGCATTCCAGACCACAAAGACCTTTAAACAGACACAGTAAAAAAATGAGTATTGACAGCCATAAAAAAATAGTTAAAAAATAACAAAGTCTTTAAAGAGAAAGCAAAACAATATAAAAAAATAAGCCACTTAAGGATGGGAAATATACAGGGCATCTGGATCCTATATGGTGCTTTGTTGACTTTGAATTTTTTGAATGCTGATGAGCAAATAACAGCTGCTGAGAGACATGGAATTATGGAAAGGACTGCTGACTAAACCAACCTACATACTTAAGGGATGTCTTGGCTTCAGACTGGAAGTTAAGAAATGTGTTGCATTGGGGGAGAGGTTATGCTTTTTTTTCCACAGGAAATGAAAAGTTATGGATTCCTTCAAAGTTAATAGGGATCAGATTTGACCAGGGGAGATCTCCTAAAGATCTTGGCTGCAGATGTGAGGGAAAAGGTCAAAAAAGACTACAGGACAGATGATGTGTATGCTGATCCCCTTGCATGGGAACGTCTCTGAGACTGGACAAGACATGATAAATCTTGTTGACTACAGAGTCACCATGACTTATTATTACATGCCATCCTTTCATATGGATGGATACAGATTTGGTTATACAGTCCAAACAGACTTGTAAAGTTGACAGATGTCTTTTACCTGCTCAAACATAAAACAAAAAATCATCTTTAACTGACTTGTGCACACTGCACATTCCATACTTGTGTTAATATAGATACATGTTACCTTTAAAAGTGTACATTTTCAGGGGAAAAAAAGGACCAGACACCAATGAAAATAAGTAGCTCAGTGATTCAGCCTCTCAGAATGCCTCTGTTGTTATTTCCTCAAAATTCTGCATCCAGAACAACTTCAAAGCTGCTAGCTGAGAGGATCCAGCCTCACATGCTACTCCAACTAGACTTCAGATAAGCTCTATACTTTCCCATGACATAGAAATTAAACAAAAATAATACACCTAGCTCTCCCAGGACTTGAGCATTATTCCAATCTTCTCAGGGTCCTCTAAAGATGCTGTCACTCCTCCAGACAACAGGAAGCAGTATAGAGAACATGGCACTCACATTCCAAGAGGTGTAGTGGGTGGTTTTGGCTCATTCAACAGATTATGGATGTTTATCATCATTGGGGGAGGGAGGTTGCTAAAAGCTGTTGTTGGTCGTGTTCAGGAAAAAAGTTGAACAGAGGAGATTAGATTCAGGGATCTCTTACTGAAGGAAAAAGGGGAGATATAGTACTGAAATGATGAAATAAAATAGTGGATTGTTGACTCTACTTGTAAACAACCACTAATTTCAAGTATTTTACATTGGTGTGGATTTTTGTATATTGATACAAATTTAAGGTTATTTTTGTTATACTGTATATATGTTTCTATTCTTGTTTAAGGTATTGTATCTATGCAGCTCATTTCAAGATGCAATGTAAAGTTCTAGTCCTTGAAAGCCATTTAGGTTAATTAAGAAATACAGGTTAGTAGTTAGTCATCTATAATAATCAAACTTGTGGTCATGTTAGATATATTTTCAAGATCAAACAGAGATATATTTTAAATAGATAGATGGTCTTCAAATATTTAAAAGACCTACATAATATGGCATTTAAAGTGTTTTAATAGCATTAGACTTTTCATGACAGTGAGACATGTCTGCTCATGGCAGCACCATTTACTTCAAAAAAAAGATGATAGGCATCAAAGAGCCTGCATACAGAGTTTGCTTTCTATGTGGCAAAGCTATTCATTTGGGCAAGGAACTGCCCTGGCCTCAACTGCTGACAGTATGCTGTCCAAACTTGACAAGCAGGACATAAAAGAAAATGACTACAGTCCTTCAAAATTCCTGCTTCACTGAAAAGTCTGTCAGATATTCAACACCTGTAGGCTGAAGATAGATGCCCAACATTGCAGAAGAATGTTGGGTGACTGTCCAGGTAACCAGCTGTCTCTGTCATTTCTATAGGTTTGGAAGTTGCTTGCTCTGCACTTTCTGTTTACTCAGGTAACATTATATCCTTCTTGGGTCCCTGATAGAGTTGAAGAAGTAGTTATAGTTACAGTTTTCCTTGTTACCAAATTAAAAAAAAAGAAACTTACATAAGAGATTTAAAGTTTATAAGGTTGAGAAACGTAAAAGCTTAAGTTCTTTATCTAAGAATATATTTGTAGGTTTAAAAAGATATTTTTAGGATGGTAATACAAGTTATGATAGATAATGGTTTAGGTATAAAAATTGAACTCACTAAGATAGGATAAATAATACAGTACTTTCTCCAAATATGCCAAATACAAATGGACTGGACATTGAGAACTTAATTCTTAACTGATAATTGTTGTTGTTGTATATAGTTTTTCTGTTAGAGCTAAAAATCTTTCCTTTTTAATTAGACAAAAGGGGGAAATGTTACAGAATATTTGCTTACACTGTGTAAAGATGTGTCACTGTGATTGGTTTAATAAAGACCTGTATAGTCAATAGCTAGGCAGGAGAAAATAGGAGGGACTTCTGGGCAAAGAGAGGAACTGTAGATAAATCTAGGCACACAAGAGAGTTGTCAGTCAGTGCAGGAGAAGCCGTAAGGGCAGTACAGAAAGGAGTAACGAGCCATGTACCAGAATGTCAATTTAAAAATATGGGTTAATTTAAGTTATAAGAATTAGTTAGGAACAAGCCTAAGCTAAGGCCGAGCATTCATATTTAATAAGTCTACGTGCCATTATTGGGGAACTGGCAGTACAGAGAAAGACTCACTACAGTTATGGTATTTTTTTTCTAGGTTACTTTTGGGTAAATTCAGAAAAACATATGAATTTTAGTGCTCAACAAAATGAGCTTACCAAATTGCACATGATATTTAATAAAACTTTCAATATAAATACTATTTCTACCAGTCAGAAGTTTCCTTCAAACCCCTACCCAGTCAAGCCCATCTACTTTGAAGGCAACCTTCTGTTTTTTTCTTCCTGTCTCTTTTCTCCCTTTCTTTCCTTTCCTCTCTTTCTCCCTCCCTCCATTTCTCCATCCATTCCCTCTATCCTTCCATTCTTTCCTAACTTCCTCATAATCTAGCTCACTTCATTATAGTACTTTGTACTAATGGATTCATTGCATTTACTTTTCCTGTGTCTTCTTTCTCTTGGCATAAGACACATGAGATACATCACCTTGTTACAATTGTCAGTAGTTCCATATTTTTATGAACAAGTAATATATTGTTTTATACAGTGCTTTAAAGTGGCTATACCAAACCTTTCTATTCATTATGATTTAAATTAGAATTTGAGCTATTTCTGGTTTGAAGATGTTGGGGAAAAATCATGAGGAATCATTCTGAATAGCTGTTGCTTCTGCTCATGTGTTTCTCATTTCATTAAGCATAAGGCTTAGGAGTGGAATGCTAGGTTATATACTCAGTCCGTGTTTACCTTTATAAAAACTGGCAAAATTTCTCACTGACTGGTTGTGCCATTTTTATGGCATCTAGTGACATATAAGAACTCAAGTTGTGGGGCTAGAGAGATATCTCAATGATAAGAGCTCTTACTATTCTTGCAGAGGGCCTGGGTTTGGTTCCCAGCACCTACATGGCAGCTCACACGTGTCTGTAACTTCAACTCCAAGGGATCAGATGCCCTCTTCTGGCTTCTGTTGGCTCCTGCATGCATGTGGTGGACATAAACTCACAAACATACACATAAAAGGAAATAAATAAAATTCTTAAATGTGCTCATTTCCCCATATTTAGACAATTATTAGTGGCATTGGTATCTTCAATTTTAACTATTCTAGGGGGCATAATGGGCTCTCACTGACTGTTTAGTTTGCATTTCCCCGATGATTAAGAATGCTGAGAGACTTCTCATACATTTAGTTGCTGCTTGTCTATCTTCCCTCTGCAATATCTATGGTTTTCACTATTTTCAAATCATGTGTTTTTATAGGTTTCATATGTTCTGAATAGAAATTTTTAGTATTCTGGGACTCATCTAATCTTCTTTTTGTGATCAGATGTTAATTTTAATTATTAATTCTTTAACTGTGGGGTTATTGTTTCATGTGTCTAGTCTATGTTTTATTTTATTTGTTGTAATTTTATGGTGGGGTAGTGTATGTATATAATGTGTTTATCTAATTCAAGGCACATACATGCAACAGCATGTGTGTAGAGTCAGAAAATGACTTGTGAACATCACTTTTCTCTTTCCATCATCTCTCCTTCCACCATGAGTTCCATGGATCAAATTCTGGTCATCAGGCTTGTGTAACAAGTACTTTTACTTTCTGAGATACCTCACCGGTTCTATGTGTCTTACCTATGAAATCTTGGCTTATAACAAGGTTCTGAAAATAGTACCCTATGTTTTCTTCCAGGAGGTTTAATTTTTCTATTTTTAACAATAACTCCTATGGGCACTTGGATTACTTCTGTGATACCATGGCACATAAATGAAAGCCAACTTTCATGTAGTTTTAAGTTCAGCACTGGTGTTAACATGATTTTTTTTACTGCTTCTTTCATTAGTACCTTTGTCAAAAATAAATTTGCTCCATCTCTGGACTCTTCAAACTACTTTATGAATATGCTTTAGGTATGAACCAGTGACACATTGCCCAAATGGAATAGCTTAACAGTTTTTTGCTTTTAACTAAGTAATAGAATTACTCCACATTTGTTTTTTCCTTCAATATGTTTTGAGTTTTCTGGAAGGAACATTTACAGTTCTATACATAGTTTATAATCATCATTTCAACTTTTATTTTAAAGCTTGTTGGTACTGGATTGATTCTTCAAATGGAGAAGTATAAAAAGTTGACCATTACTGCAGGCTTCAACTAATTTAGACAATCCATCTCTCCAGAAGCAGCAATGCTGGAGACATCATGTTACCTGATCTCAAACTGTGCTACAGAACCCAAGTAACAAAGGAAAATGTGGTACAGGCACACAAATAAATACAGACACATATGGGATGGAGTAGAAGACCCAGAAATTCTACCACATGGTAAGTCCACCTTATTGTTGACAAAGGATCAAAAACAAGCATTGGAAAATAATGCAGCATCTTTAAATATAGTTCTTAAAAAACTAGATATCCTCATGCAGAAGATGAGATTTAATCCGTATCTCTCATCCTGTACAAGCATCCATTTAAAATGGAACAAAGACCTTAATGTAAATCCTTAAACCTTAAAACTGCTAGAAGAAACTACTTCAAGACATGGGCTTAAAAAAAGACTCTCTATAAAAATGCTACAATACCTCAAAAGATGAAGTTACCCAATTTTAGCAGTGTTTTCCAAATACAAGTGTAGTCTGTCAATGGACTTCTGTTTGTATATTTATTTTCTTATTTTGGTCATTTTCATTGGTATTTCTAAGGTAGAAATGTGCAATTAAATTTCAAAATATTTTTAAGATAATCATTTAAAACTACAATTGTCTGTGCCCATATCACTTTAGTTATGTATCACAGAATTTGATAATTTATATTTTTATACTTATTACATTGTTAAGATTTCTAACTCCCATGTGCTGTTTCCTTTGATCTATGGTTTATTTAGCCATGTGGTATTTAATTTCCAAGTATTTAGGACTTTTTTTGATACTAATACTGATGTCTAGTCTGTTGTAGTTCAAACATTTAAGTGTGTTAAAATATATTGACAATTGTTTTTATAACTCAGAATAAAATATACACTATTGAACAGACTTTGTGTTATAGAAAGGAATGTAAAGCTATTGTTGTTAAATTAATTATTATATAAATGCCAGTTAAGGTAAAGTGGTTGACAATGCTTTCAGAGTTTTCTTATTGGTTAGTGAGTGTGGAGGGGGGGGAGTATGTGAACTTATCAGTTATTGAGAGCAAAGTGCTGAAATTTTCAGTTATGATGCAATTTGTTCCTGTTTCTCCCTCTCATTGTCTAAGTGCAGGTTTCATATCGTGACCATAATTGTTACAACTGGTGTGTCTTCTCAATAAATTGAAAGTTGCCTTTTAGTGTTCTAAATCGTCTTTCATGTGTTTGGGGGTCTGGTCATTGTTTTGGATTTTTGTCTCTTCCACTCTTTCACATGGGACAATTGACAATCATCGACCTCCATGTTCAGTGACCTTTGCTGCCACTTTGAATGACTATTGAGCTGACCTAGTGGTCTCTCAGTGCTGTTTTATTGTAGATGTAAAATATAAGGAATCCAATATATTTTGATAAACATGGTGACAGTTACAATACGTAACTGTCATCTTGCATAGTTGCCTGTTTTTGTGCATAGTAAGAGAATCTAAAAATGGATCCCAGAGGAAACATGAGGAAAATTTTAATAAAGTTTGAGAGGAATAACAATAGGCTAGGCAAGCTGAAAAGTCTCAGAAGCTATGAAGAGAAAGAGGGAATGGAGAAAAAAAGGCATGTTTTTTCAAATTTAGGAATGGAAATCTAAGAAACAGTGTGAAAGTCCCATGTCTGGAAAAGCATGCCTTTGAATGGTGTCAGAGTTGAAAGGGTACCCCATTCCAGAGTCTGCTATCACAGGTCGAAAGGTTACACCACAGACACATGGTTAAAATTGAAGTAGAGACAGTTTATTAAGAAAGGGAAAGAACTCTCAAGAATGGGAGTGGTCTGGAGAGCTTAGGTAGGAGCCAAAAGTAATAGGTCGTGAGGTGTACAGCCCTTTATGAGCCTCTCCCCTGCATATAGCGTGGGCTTTTGGAGCATGCTCTGCTGTGGGATGCTCTGTATGTTAAATGTGTTGCTCTGATTGGTTAATAAATAAAACACTGATTGGCCAGTAGCCAGGCAGGCAGTATAGGCGGGACAAGGAGAGAGGAGAATGCTGGGAAGTGGAAGGCTGAGTCAGAGAGACGCTGCCAGCCACTGCCATGACAAGCAACATATAAAAGATACCGGTAAGCCACAAGCCATGTGGCAACTTATAGATTAATAGAAATGGGTTAATTTAAGATATAAGAACTAGATAACAAGAAGCCTGCTGCGGCCATACAGTTTATAAGCAATATAAGTCTCTGTGTGTTTACTTAGTTGGCTGAGCAGCTGTGGGACTGGCAGGTGAGAGAGATTTGTCCTGACCGTGGGCCAGGCAGGACTGGAAAATTCTAGCTACAATGCTCTGTTCCTTAAATGAAGCCCAAGTGAAGGACTTCTCACACACATTAGTCTTGATGTTTTAGCCTTCAGCCTCTATTCTCCTGTCACTATGGAAGTAGAAGGCCCTCAGAGCAAGCATGGCCCTGTCCCCTGTAGGCTGGAGTGGAGTATGAGCAAAAGATGTTACATGATAAGCAAGCAGGACTCTAGAAAGGTACAGATTATGGTAAGTGCTGTGAGGGAAAGAAAGAGTTCTGAAAGAGAAGACATCTACTGATCAAAGTTTTCTAAGTTTCTTGTCATCTCTCTGATGACACCTGGTAGATGAAGGGGATGGTGACAAGATACAAATTGTCACCAAGCACATGAAATGTCCTGCACAAAATTCCCTAGGCTGCAAGAACTCAAAGACAACCACTACCACCCCCGCCCCCCCCAAAGAAAAGAACAGAAAGACCTCAGTTCACGTAGGGTTAGTCTGAAAAGTAGCAAGGAGTGGACATTAGTTCTGGCTAGCCTCAATTTACAATATGTTACTCCTCCATTTTCAGTCAGTTCTTCCTACTTTTGTTTCATGTGTCTCCCTCTCTACCTTTTAAGAAGGTGCTAGGGATTGAAATGCTCAAACTCACTGAGCCAATCCCCTGGCAACCAAGCATGATGTCTCGAGAATCAGGATGCTAGTTCAAAGTCTCTTTCTCACCTATCTCTCTTTACAGCAACAATGCAAACTCAAACATAGATGCAGCCCTAGTTGGACAGCCTTGAATAGTCTGCAGGTTCATATGGTGTTTGTTATGAATTAACGGAAGACATGAGCAACAAACATCTCCCCACCCCAGATAGAGCACTAACAATAGACTAAAGAAGTTATTTTACCCAAGACTTCCTTGGTGAGCCAATGAGTTTATTGGACTTAGCTATAGGAACAAAGGGCAGGGGTTGCTAACAGGAACATAAATGGCCTAGAAACAGCTGCATCACAATAAAATCCACTCCATTGTGGGTGACAGCCTCACAGAAGTTGCATCATGGAGTCCCCCCTTCAGTTAAACTTTCCTCACCATATTCTCTAGCGACCACCAAGGCCACAAGTAGCTGGGGATGGGGTGGGTGGGGTGCATGTGCAGTAAGTGGTCCATGGTGAGAGTCTGACTACCCTTCCTTCGTCATCTCTAGTACTAGCTGACACCAGCTCCATCATTAGTACATTATCCATCAGTATCTTGTTCTGCTTACCCTGTTGTCATGATGATGGACCACGCATTCTGCAGGCCTTCACAACTTCAATTCCATTATGACTGCTGATCAAGTTGCACCTGGAAGAAATATATATTCCTCAAGACAAGGCCTAGACAGAGCTCCAGGTCCAGTGTGGGGATGGGGATCTAATTTTCAACAGATAGGCATGGGTAGTGATTCTCCCTACTAATACACAGACTGTAAGAGTTCAGCTTTGGTTTTTAAAAGGCTAAGGGAAAAGCAGATTTAAAGTATTGAAAGGCAAGTCCTGCTACCCATGGGTGCGGTGACTGGTGGGCTGGGCCGTGGCTGGCATGGCGAGGTGACTGAAGTACATTAAAAGAGAAGAAGAAAAAAATCCAGTCAATACAAGAATGATAGTCCAGGGAAAGAGAAAGTACCCCCAACCCAAGCTCCTTTAGCATTACTACTGCACACACAGGAACACATCAAGGCAGGTAGAGACCACCATATCCACTTAGATAGTAACAACCAATTATAGGCAAGAAGGAGGGCCAGAAGGTAGGAGCCTTAATTATGTGCTAGGCATTGTTGCCAAACTCCAGAAGTGAAATAAACATGACCATGACCTCAAAAAGGAGATGAAAGCTATCAATCAATAATGACGACAGTTCTGAAATTTAAACTGTGATATGAAGAACCTGACAGTCCAAAGCATTGTGTGGCTTTGGGCATGTTAATCTCTATGAATTATAATCTCCTTCTTTGGCTGTTGGTTGCTATAGTAATTAAATAAGACAATGTATGAAAATGTCTTGGCGTATCTGTGCCTTGTAATAGACTTGGTTACCATTGAGAAGAATGAGAGTTTTGCAGTTGTCCAGGCCATGGCTTGTTGTTTGTTTTTTTTTTTTTACTCTTTTGGGGGGCCCACCACCCAGTTCCCAAATAAATCACAACCAGAGGCTTATTCTTACTTATGAATGCCTGGCCTTAGCTTGGCTTGCTTCTTGTGAGTTTTCCTTAACTTAACTTATCCCACCTACCTTTTGCCTCTGGGCTTTTCCCATTCTGTAAATCTTACTCTTACTGTGTAGGCTTGCTGTGTAGCTGGGCAGCTGTCCCCTGGAGTCCTCCTCTTTCTATTGATACTAGAGCTCACCTCCCGGATTTCTCCTTCTATATATTCTCTTGCCTGCCATCCCCACCTATCCTTTCTCCTGCCTTGCTAATGGCTGTTCAGCTCTTTATTAGACCATCAGGTGTTCTAGACAGGCACAGTATCACAGGTTCACAGAGTTAAACAAATGCAACATGAGCAAAAGTAACACCCCTTAAACTAACACTCCTGAACAGAGGCACCATCTTTTGTGCATTGCTCTTGGAACACTGCTGAGAGCCCTCCTTGGTTTTGTCTGTGGAAATGCAGATTGCACAAGTGTTAAGGGATCCAGCCACAGGCTCAGATTTCCTGGCAGACACCTCATCCTTCCCCTAACCTAGTGCAACACTAGGAAATGGGTGCACACCCAGATCTGTGCACAGCTCTAGGGGTTTCAGAGCTTGTCAAGTAACCAAGTAAAATTTAATAATGACAGCTTCTGTTCTGCATGCCTCTGACCCCAGGCATACAAGGACTGTTAACATACTGTACACGGACTTCCTGAAAGTGTTCCGAGTCACAAAATTAAGCTTACGGGAACAAGGTATTTAAAAACCATTGAAAGCAAACGTTGAAGGGCCTTTTAAGATTCGGTATGGATTTTCCCACATACATTATTTGGTAAATGGGAAATTGTCAACACTTCTCAGTGTGTCTCATGGGAAATCCTCCCATTGCATATGATTTTGATCACTTCATGTTAAACAAATGAAATAAACTCTATACTTCTGTCAGTGTGCATTATATTTAAGCATATATGGCTTCCTTGACCTACCTTTAGCTTCTCTTCAAATACAAATTGCAGAAAGTGTAATGTGACTACAATGTGTCAGTCATAACACACTGGCTGTGAGGGTACAACCAGCTTCTAGAAACCACACCAGGGACAAAAAGCACAAACATCTCCACAAAAGAAATTTGGCATTAACAAAAAGTAGGTAACAATTGTCTTCGGAAAAGTAGGCCTTAGCTAAAAGTACTCACCATTACTAAATAAATGCAGAACCTACTACAAGGTTTGACACGCGTGGGTACTTCTCTTGGTAGATCTCAGTATTAGTTCCTCCGGTCCTTGCTTGTCGCAAAAGCAGTTATTTGAAGGAGAAGTTTAGAGTTCAAGGGGACAATTTCGCGTGGTGAAAAAGCATGGTAGAAGTTGGTTCTAGCTGTGACAAAGGGCACCTGAAGCCACTGCTCATGTTACAGTCACAGTCAGGAAGCAGAAAGTGGTGAGTGTCGGTCCTCAGTTGACTCCCTCCACTTTCTCTCTGATTCATCCCGGGACTCCAGCCTCCACGGGACAGCGCTGCTCACAGTTAGGGTACATCTCCGTTCCTCAGTTAACCCACTCAGCAACAGCCCTCACAGACAAAGCCAGAGCTGTGTCTCCTAGGTGATTCAAGGCAAGTCGGGTTGGCAAAAAGAAGTAACCATCCATCACAGGCCAAGCTACTCCTGTGTTAATTAACTCTCCGTCATTGTGGCAAGCTGACTGAAAACAATCAACTTAAAGATTTATTTTGCTTGTGGCTTCAGAGATTTCTATCCATAGTGCCTTCATTCTGTTATGTTGAGTCTTGGAATAAGACCACCACAGCAGCAGGAGCATGGGGTGGAAGAGACTGCTTACCTCATTTCACCTGGGAAGGAAGGAGGTGAGGGACTGGGACAAGATACCTCAGCATAGTCTCCAGCAACCTATTCCTTTCAGCTAGGCCCTCCTTGCTAATAGACTAATCAGCTACCAGTGCACCCACATGTCTCTTCGTAAAGTCAGAGCCCTCGTGACCCAACCCCATTCAAGGCTCCAGCTCTGAACATTGCTGCATTGAAAATCATGACTTGAGGGAAATTTCAAAACTACTAACACTCTGGTCACAGATCCAAATGCCTGCATTGTTTAGCTTATGTGGATAGCTTTGTTAATATTTATCCTCATATTGCTGGATTCTCCAGAAAAATCCAAAGCATTCTTTTGAAATCAAAAGTTTTTGGAGGAAATAGTTTTTAAACCCAAAAGCAGAGCCTCTTCAAACCTTCTTTGTGGGAAGTTATCCTTACAAATAGCTTCACACTTGTGGTGCCTTTCTTGGGGACCCGGAACTCACAATCACTTCTTTGTTACACAAAGGTGGATTTTTTTTTCCACTGAAATTCCCTTTGAATTTAAACTTCTGTACAATATAACTGCCTACAAGGTAAATCATTAGCCTATGGGAAAGGATTACACAGAGTAGGCTCTGTGTCGTGATGTGTGTAGATGAGGCTCTGTATTAGGATGTGTGCAGACAGGCTCTGTATCATACGTGTGCAGACAAGCTCTGTGTAGGGATGCAGACAGAGTAGGCTCTGTGTTGGGATGTGTGCAGACAGGCTCTGTACCATACATGTGCAGATAAGCTCTGTGTTGGGATGCAGACAGAATAGGCTCTGTGTTGGGATGTGTGCAGTTGAGGTTTGGTATCAGGATGTGCTCACTAACCATGCAGGGAGAAGAGGAACATGGCTTCTTATTGCTTGTAAAGGCAAGAAACATGCCTTCCTACCCTCTTCTTTCTTCTATTTGGTGAACAATTAAACTCATTCATTGACTAATTTCCTAAGGTGGATTATTTAGGGACATTTATTAATGGTAATCAATCTGGTTAATAGAATATCCTGTAAACCAGGTGCCATGTTTGGCCAATAAATAGAAAATCAGTACAGCCAGAAAGCACAAACTGCATGAACTTACAGAATTCCTGTACAATGTCCAGATGTATAAGCCATTTTTTTTCTTTGACAACATAAAAGAATGAAAGAAAAAGAGAGAAGGGCACCCAAAAAACAAAGATATTAAAAATTCTGCCCTCCAACAAATCTGTCTGAGGCACAAAAGTTAAGTAGCTTGCAAGGCTGTTTGATTTTGTTCATATTTATATCATTAATAATAAATGTGGTTGTGAGAATCACATGGGCTTTTCCTTTCTCAGAACTCCAGTTACCTGGGGCCTGTGCACAGAACACAGGAAGGTATTTGGTTTTCCCTCATGTTGAATGGCAGCTGAGCGTTTGGCCAAGCTTTGTGGAGCACTTGCATGAGGTGATCATCAGGGCAAGCTGACCCTTTGCCCTCAGTCACCAGCCCACCACACTGCAGGGGGAGACCTGAAATCTCCAGATTTTCTTCAGAAAAGCTCCTGTGGATAGAAACTCCCTCAAAGCACTCTATGAAGGGCCGCCTCTCAATAGCCCTCCAGTTGTGAAGAGAGTGGAATGAGTAATAGATTCCTGAGCTTGTATTTCTCTCTTCCGTATTATAATATCTCAGAGAAACTCTGATTTAGACAAACTGGCTCCTGTTCTGAAGATCTGCTTTTAGTTTTAATCCAGCTTTTCAGTCAGACTTCACTATTGGTGGGAAGGCACTGCTGCTAGCCAGGGCTGAACGTAAGATTCCATTAGGGAAGTGGCAAAGCGTTGGTAAGTCAAGTCCGTGAGGCCTGTGGCAGTAACTTACTCTGTCTGTGGTTTCTACTTTGTCAGACTCTGTGGAGCCATGAATCTATCTTGTCCTTAAAAAACTGAAAGAGGGGGCTTTTAAAATAAATGTAATGCTAAATTTATGTGCCCCGGGAGCAGCGTATCAAGGCCCCGGGCTGATTAGACACAGATGTGTGTAACAATGTCCGTGTTATGGGCCAACTGCAGGTGTGGGAATTGATCCTTCCCTGGGACCCTCAGCAATCAGCCCAGTGGTTTCCCCTGGCTCTCAGTTTGGAGTTTTCAATTAATACTACAATGGTATTGTTGTTCTCCTGTATTAGATCATATGTCATGTAAATGAACTTGAATATACAGTTAAACCTGACAAGGTGATTTAGGCCAAGAATACATGTGTTCATTATTATAACTTGATTGAGGTTAAATAATAATAATAAAAAAAGCCCTGACATGCTATAACATTTTTATTATTTGGCTTATCAGTGGATTTTCACATTATGCTTTCATAAAACAAAATGTCATTTATAGTGGGGTGAGACGCTTATGAAAAGTGAGACACACACCGACTCGTAAATGACTGATATGATTAATCCCAGATTGGACAGTTTGATACGGCCAGCACGGCACCTGGAAGCTCTCTCTGTTGCTTTTTTGATTTTTTTTTCAACTTGGTTTCTTCTATTTTCCAAACTTCATGCTTCTTTATCTTCTCCCTTCACATACATAAGCAGTACCCACATAATCACCCCCATTGGATAAGCATGGTGGTTGTATTTGGGATGGCTCTAAAATATCACTTGCTTTCAAGCAATGAATCTAGGCCCTCAGTAGCGAGGACCACATTCCACTGTCCTCAGGGTGTCGTGATGTGTGGGAGAGTAGCCGGCTCACTAAAGCATCACCTGACAGCTGCCATCTCTCTGAATTAGACTCTGAGCTTATCGGGACAGGAAACTTATCTGTAGCGTATAAGTGCCACAGGCACTGACTGTCCCATGAATAAAGGCCAATAAAAACATTTTGTACTTTACCCCAGAACATTCACAACTCTCATTAATGCCGGTGGACTGTGCACCGCATGGAGCTCTCAGTGTTACAGCTGCGTGTGCTGCCGCAATCTCAGAGAGCAGACCACACTGTCAAGTCAGTTCAGTAAGATGGACTCTAGGATGCTGGCGCCTAGGGAAAGCTTTATGTCTGGTGACTGTGTGCATTGCAAACACAAGGAAAGAAAGGGCTCATTTGTTCTGATAGTGTTAATAAGCTACATTGCATGGATTAACTACAGTCTTCACAACGTGGTGCAGCGATGGCTCAGAGTAACTCATATGGATGAAGGAGAAGTAACAGGGAAGACGAAGTTAGTCCCGAGACTGACACCTGAGCCGCTCTGTAAAAGCCCAGATATGGAAAATGGCATGAGAGCTCATGCACATGTGTGTGCAGCAGTGACTGTTGGAATATATGAACATTTCACTGTAGCTACAAACATTGATGCAGGCTATAATTACAAATACTCTGATGAATGACCAGGGAGGCTCAATGTACCCATCTGTAAAATAACCACAAAGGGAGGTGGGATGAATGAGGTCATAAGCTTAAAGGAATAAAGCACTGGCAAATCTGTGTGGTAAGTAGACAATGTGGTTTTTTCTAGCTCTTAGGCAGCCATGCTGAGCCTCTACGGGGCACCAAACACTGTGCAAAACCAGCTGGGTGCAAAGGTAACTAAGCACACAGTCAGTCCTTTTCTCAAAAGATGGTGGTGCCGAAATCTAAGTTCCAGAAACAAATCCACAAGTTCAACAACAGAGATACATGGACATAAAAAAAAAAAATGCACCAAAGAAGCTTGCTGCCAAATCCGGCAAGTTAAGTTTGATCCTGAGGACTCACACAGTAGATGGAGAGAATTACCTCTAAGAAGTTGTCCTCTAACCCTCACACAAGTGAAATGGCAGGCACAGTACACACACACACACACACACACACACACACACACACACACGCACGCACGCACACACACACGCACACGCACACGCACACGCACACACATTTTTTAAAAAGGTAACACTTTGTTTACAAAAGAAAAGTAGAACATTCACAAAGTTATGGAGCAAATTAAACACCAATGAGCATAACTTCAAAACTACCTCCTATATTCTTAATGCACAGGGTGCTCCAAGCTACAGGCAGCACTTAATAGTGAGAAGATACAGTTCAAATAAAGATATGGAGGTCACTGTCAGCACTAATGAAAATGAGTGAAAATACAGGACCTGCAAACTGAAGACATAGAACCACTAACACAAAATACATGTCTCATCCCTTACTCTTCCAGGATGCCCTGAATATGTTTAACATTAATTTTTTAACTTAATTTTTTTTGTTTTTCGAGACAGGGTTTCTCTATGTAGCTTTGCGCCTTTCCTGGATCTCGCTCTGTAGACCAGGCTGGCCTCAAATTAACTTAATTTTTAATCTAGATATACCCACGCAGCTCTTCCTAGAACCATATCACATGTTTATGGTCTATGGAACAGGATGCAACTTTCCCCATATACCATGACAAAATGAAGCTCCTTTTTGCCAAATATGTAGCAGCATTGTGAATACAATTATTCCACACTATATGACCCCCCCCCCATTGCTGTAATATACTCTCCTTCAACCAATGGTGTCCAAAAACATGAAGAAAATGAAAAGCAATGGTGTTATGGATGTGAATTACCATTCTAAACTTAATTTGCTGTGTCATCTGTCCTCCCACAGTCAGCTTCTAGAATCTAATGTGCCGTCTTAGCGCTGGAAATGTGACAAAGAAACTCTTTTTTAATTTTTGAGACCCAGTCTTACTATGTCAACCTAGCTAGCCTGAACCTCACTATTCAGACCAGGTCAGATTCAAACTCACAAAGATCCACTTGCCTCTATCTCCCACGTGCTAGAAGTAAAGGCTTGTACCACCATGCCCTAGCCCAATTTTTCTGTTACAAAGAAATCAAAGGGAAAATTGCCTATGACTAGTCAGTGTCATTTTTAAGCCACAGTGGTACCTTGGTATTTGAAAGGCAGATGTCAGGGGACTGGTTCCAGGACCTTCATGTATGCACACACCTACAGATAACCAAATCTGTTATCTAACAAAGTAGAGTGAGTGAGTATTATCTGTGCATATTTTTCTGTGTTCTCTGATTGGCATCTGGGTATAATACCTAACAGAGTCAAGGCTATGTGAGTAGTTTATAGAAAATGATGTTTCTGCACACTCATTACACATATAATTTTTTGGAGTCTGAAATACATCACCTTTGGATGAGAGTTCCTGACTGCACTTGCAAGGCAAAAGATAGAGGTGTTTGTCTCTGTTCCACACTAAGGAACATCAGGTGCAGAAGACATAGCCTGAGAAACACAGGCATATTTAGTAACATTGCATACAAGCCATTCCAACATTGTACCTTGCCCTATAAGAGAGGGTCTATCCATTCTGTGTCCCCGATGCTATATCTAGGGACAAACGGGAAATGTGACTTGTTTATTGCCATGTGGATCTTAAACTAAGAAACAACCACAATCTTAAATGCACTGTATTTGTTTAACTCATCACTAACTCTCATAAGCAGCAAGTGGATCCATCTGAGTAAGGCATTATGCTCCCTGTGGAGTAGTATAGAAAGGAGAACTAACCTTGTCTGTTCTAGGAGCCCCAGGAAGCTCTAAGTCTAGACAGGGACTCAGGAAAGGTCCACAGGGCAGCATCTCCTCCTTGAGCTATTTCCACAACAGCAATCTCTACCAAGGCCACACCCAGTCAACAGCAATCTCTACCAAGGCCACACCCAGTCAACAGCAATCTCTACCAAGGCCACACCCAGTCAACAGCAATCTCTACCAAGGCCACACCCAGTCAACAGCAATTGACCCTTTACATTTGAGCCTGTCACTACTGCCTCAGAACAAAGTCCTTCCTTTGTAACTGCCGTAGTCCTATTTCCTGATTCGCTACAACAAACACTGAAACCATTCACCCCCCCCCCCTGTAGTGCTCATCTCTTAACCTTTTTGTTCTCAGTGGCATAAGATACTGAAACTCTGCTAACCCCACCTTCCAAGGCTCCCCCAATCTGAGGACGAGCTTGCATCCCTCCTCCCTCCACTGGTTTTCCCCATCATTCTGTATTTCTGCCAAAGAGAACTAACTGCTGGCTTTTCCCTTAGCCTGTGTCATGTACTTCATGCCTTCCCATCTTTCATCTCCAGCTACCTCCGCCAGAAATCTGTCAGGTTCTGTGGGGTCACACAAGGTGGTACGATTTCTAGGCTTCACCTTCTTCCCCCACCTGGTGGCAGTGCCGTGGTGCAAGTGAGAAAAGAGCCAAGGAAGTGCAGAAGAAGTCTTCTGAGCCAACTCGCTGCCAGCCATTGCTTTCCCAAGCAATGCCTGAAAAGACTTGGCCACCGCGATGACTGTGAGTCAAAGAGGTTCCATTAAAGTCACAGGTGTTTCTGAGGCTGATCCAGTGGAGCCAAGAGGAAGGCACGAAGCTGGAAAGAAAGGCCTGCCACTTCTTTCCTCTTGCCTCTGAACGCCAAGACAAAAGTGGGAGCCATCTGGATGATTCGGGAGACACTGCACACTCTACCCCATGCATGTTTCTACCCATACCTTGCTCAACCATCGCTCCCTGCTGCAGGGTTGCTCACAGCAGGTCCCCTTCCCCTCCCCACACATGAGGCCTGCTTCTCCAAGCTCAAGACCTCATGGTAGCAATATCCTTAACGACTGGAATGCAGCTCAGTATGGAAGGCTGATGACAAAATGCCCTTCTGACTTCGCAGATGCCAAGTCACTGTGACTTTGACACTAGTGCAAGTGTGTTTTAGATTGTCCTGGGCCAGCAAGTTCTCTCAGCAAATAAGCATGGCTATTATCTCCTTCCATGGAACATAGTGTAGTAACCACCATCACAACCCAGAAGCACAAAATGATGAGCTTTGGCTTGGCCGCTGAATCAGGCGGGAAGCCTGCTGATGGTGCAGGGCTTTTTCATATGGTTAGCCTGAGCTTGGACAACTAGATGGAGTCATCCACGCTCTGTACAGATTCACCTTCCAGAAGACCAGCTCAAGTATGTCGTCATAGCAGTAACAGCCTTATGGGGAAGAGCCCCCACACAAGAGCTCTTGAAGCCTGGGCTCTGAAGGGAAATGGTATTGATTGTCAAGATCAACAAGGACAGAGTAGCATCAAAGGTTAGAGAAGAGGCTCTGTTCCCTCTTAAAGAGGGTTTAACACTGCATATAGTGGTGATGGATAACAGATGTGTTCATCTGCTGAGAAAATACTAGACTGAATCCATCTATAGGTACTCACCCATATGGACCCATATCCTCTAAATGGAGCCTAAATATTAGAACCCCAGGCAACTGCTCCGTGTAGACCAGACATAAATCCAAGGATCCACAATTCTGTCATAGGCAGAGAAGGCTGAGATGGGAGGTGAACACAGATATCAGGGTCTAAGGCCAGGAGCTGAAGGAAGGAGCCACAAACATGAGACCAGGCAGAGTGAGCTGATAACCCAGGTGAGAGTCCAGAAACAGCTGGAATCAACCAACATCAGAGGGAAAGCCTCCAATAAAAGGGGCAGCCTAAGAGAGGACCTCAGCTGTAGTAAGGCAGATCAATTTTTGTTTGTTCATCTATGAATGACTGAATAATAGCTGATTGGGAATTAGAAGTTTATATTAACCAACTGAGCAGGGTACTGTATTATCATGAAGTTATGTGGTACAGAAGATTCACAGGTTCCTTTGTAGCTCAGGAGCTGAAACAGTGTCTGCCTTCTGATGCTCTAAATATTCAATAGGTTTATTCACTGACCAATTGGATGAATGAATGCCTGCCATAAGCTTCTGACTTAAAGCCAGGCTGCTCCATGCCTGGCATTGGGAGGCAATGGAGGAAAGTCTACTCCACATGGACAATTAATTCCGCAGAGCATTTGGATCATGAACTCATGAGACTTGAGTTTTTATAATCACTGACTTTATTGGTCTCACCTTCAATATCTGGGATTTCATATAATAGTCACTTAGTAATGTTTAAGGATTAAATTGCACTGTCAAAGGGCCAGAAACAATGTCAATTAATGTAAATGAATTGTACAGTTGAATCTGTACATTTGTTGGGCTCCACAGACATGACAAAGGATGACTACCTCTGCTGGAGGTGCCCCTGAGCAAAGGCCAGTGAGGGGCTGTGTCTGCAGTCCTGAGGGGTGATTAGCAGTCCACCCTTGATTAGCACTGGTGCAAACAGGAAGGCCACATCCACCTCCATGTCATCAGGTGCAGGACTCATGATGCCTCCTGTCTGGTTTCTCTGACGTCTTCCATGCAGAGATAGGAAGCCCTTACCCTGAGCTTTCCATCAGTGTTGTGGGAGTTTCGTGGGTTTGTGGTTTGTTTTTTCAGTGATTTTTTTTTTAACAGAATCAAGGGACAGGAGGGATTGCTCAGTGGTTAAGGGCACTGGCTACTCTTGCAGAGGACCTGGATTCAGTTCCCAACACCCACATGGCAGCTCATAACTATCCATAATTCCAGTTCTGGGTCAGTGATGCCATCTTCTGGCTTCTGTAGGCAGTGCACACAGACAAGCAGGCAGAAGTTCATACACATAGAAATAGATACTTTTAAGAAAACAGTCAAGGTACACACAGACAAGCAGGCAGAAGTTCATACACATAGAAATAAATAGATACTTTTAAGAAAACAGTCAAGGTTTCAAAAAATATAGATTTCAAACACAATGACAGTATTTCTAAACAAATGACCCTGGTGTTGGTCCAAACACCTGTGACTTTGTCTCCCTGTTCTCTGCCATCTCCAGAGTCATTGTTCTAGAGCAGGCTGGTCCCCTGGCACTGTGACAAGGAGAAAGGGGAACAGCAAACAGCCTGGAGTATTAAAAATGTCTCTCTCTAGAGGACCACTAGAAGGTAAGCCAATCCCAAGAGGTCACTGTTGTTCATCATGTGGTGTGGAAATGTCTGCAGCAGAAGCCTCCCCAAGGGGATGTTCTACTCTGCAGGGACTCTCAATAGGGAACCACAGCTGGCTCTTCCAGCCATTTCTCTTGGGTGTCATAAGACCTACATTTGATGCTGTTTTATTATTCATCTGTTGCTTGGTGTTTATTCTTTTACTTTAGCTGGGTACATACTTAGCAAACTCACTTGATGTTGAAAGTACAGATATCTATCATAGAAAATTCTCCATACAGAACAATATACAACATCTTAAACAAATCTCCAGAAGCTTTGATGTGTAGAAACATAATATGGGCTTTATATTCATTACCTAGTATTAAAATAATCAGTTCCTATGAGTTTAACTACTCATTTTTTCATTAGTTAAAGAAATCATTTTTATGCATTGTTTCTTGTAGCACGATAGTGTGTAAGCCTGGGTGGTTATATCTTACAGTCTCACACATAAGACATTCAGTAGCTCTTTACAACAACCTCACATTGCTAAATGACATTCTTGTAGATGTTACAAAAAAAATCGTTTTCCCATTCTCTTTGTACTTCGCTATTATTCAGCAGAGATCAAAAGCTTGAGTAGACTTCACTCCTAACATGTTTTCATAAGTAAAGTTCTATCAGAATGTCTGGCCTTTTCAAGACTGGACTGAAAACCTGTTGGAAATCTCATTCTTCCCATATTTGGTTAATCGTTCCCAGCTCACATCCCAAAGCATAAAAATCACACTAAATGGTAGAAAGTTAACAGAAATATAGTTATATATCTATGTGGATGTTTCTCAAACTTTTGATTCATGTTAGAAAATCTGAAAATTGCTTCATCAGATTTTCATAAAAAGCAAATAATTCTGTCAAAATCACAGCATTGTGATATAAATATGGGTATTGACAACTTGAGGGAGACTGTTTGAGCATCAATCTAATTAATGATCTCTCTTCTTGGCATGGTGATCATTTACTGTTAGATGCCCTAAGACAGGACCACTGGGAGGGTTGGACAGTAGAGAAAGCTAATAGTCAGACTATCAAATGCAGTGTGGATTTATAGAGATGCACCATCAAGCCTAACTGCACCTAACCACCCTCCCCCCCAACATGTGAACTATTCTGAGCTGCTGAGACACATGAACGAAGTCTAGTCTAATTATAGAGCTGACTTTGGACCTAACCAGACAGTGACAGAGATGCTGACAGAAAGATGAGAGAGTGTGCTGAGGAGTGGGAGAGAAACATATGGGCACATTAGATCCACAGATAAGAAAAGAGCCCTGTATGATGGTCTGCGCCTATGCACCTAGCACTTGGGAAACTGAGGCAGGAGAACTGCGATGAGTTCAAGGCCAATTTGGCTACATAAATGAGTTTCAGGACTGTCTCAAAAACAAATAAGTAAATTAATAGATAATAAATATAAGAAACCACAAAGCTGGACAAGCAAACGTTTACCCAAAATTAATAGCAGAAATAAGAGTGTCCGGTATCCTATTTTAATGGCGTACTAGTTAAGAATTCTTCAGAAAAATGGAAATAACAGATACAGATATGAGTACATGAGAAGGCATTGATTATAAGAACTAGCTCACGTGATTATTGAGGTTCAGGAGTCCCATGAGACACTGTCTCTAAGCTGGAGAACGAAAGAATCCAGAGGTACAATTCCAGTCAGAGTCTAAAGCCTGAGAACCAGGGGAGGTAATGGGGACCTCTGTTGTGACTTTCAGAGTCTAAGGCCTGAGAACCTGGAGTCCTGGTATCTGGGGGCAGGAGAACAAGAATGCCTCAGTTTGATGCTAGAAAGCAAGTACTCCTTTTGTCCTACCAGATGCTCAAGGGACTAAATGGTGCCTGCCATATTGGCAATAGTAGATCTTCTTTACTGAATCTATTGATTCCAGAATTAACCTCCTGGAAACAGTGTTCATCCACTATCTAAATATCCTTTAACCTAGCCACGCTGACACATCCATACCTATTAGAAACTGCTTAGTTCACTAAGTACTTATTAGTGTCTATCTTGCATCTAATGCTGTGCTCAGTGTCCCAGAGTCAAAAACAAATGCATCTAAGTCCTTGACTTCAGAATTTACAGTCTTAAGGGACAGAATTATTTACATAACAAAGGTTAACAGAATACAAACAATATCAGGATCATGGTGGTAAACAGATAAGCAGTGGACCATACTATCTAAGGAGAATAAAAGAGAGGGTCTCAAGAAGGCTTTGAAGGATGAACACGAGCTCAAGGGTGAAATGGGTAAGGACTTTCAGATGGATGAAGTGTCATGTATGGAGACACAGGGACAGAAACGGCAGGCCACTGGACTAACAAGAGTGCATGCCTTTCAAACAGAGAACCTGAGTTCAATCCCTAGGACTTACTAAGGAAAACACCAAACATGGCGGTGTGAGTTTGTAATCCCTGAGTTGGGAAGGTGGAGAGAGAGGGGGCCTTGTGTCTCACTGGATGGTCAGCCTTGCCTTCTTGTGCATGTGCACACCCATGCCTACACACCACACACACACACACACACACACACACACACACACACACACATACACACTTAAACACACATGCAAAAACAAAAAAATTATTTTAATCAAAAAAAAATACAAAGGTATTAATCCTGAAGCCAATGGGTCAGATTAAATTCCAGAAGTGAAGCCAAGGGAAGTCTGGGCGGCAAATGAATGAAGGCAGAAGCACAGACACTGGTAAGACCCTCCCACCCAGATCATGTCTCAGTCCCACCTCGGCGCAGGGATCACTGAGGCCAAGAGCTGCTTGCTTTCCACACAGCAGGAGGGCATTGCAGAGAAACTCCTTTCCACACCACGTCTTAGAAGCCCAACACACACTGTAAGTTTTGGGCCTGTCAGAGAAGAAGGAAAATGATTGTTTTATGCTCAACTGATAGGCCACTTAGAGGCACCATGGCATACAGTGTTACCTAACACTAAGTCAGCTACAAGTACTCACTAAATAAATGGAAAATTAATAATTATAATTGCCCTTAGATCCATGCCCTTGTTTCATGGTATTTACAAATCATTCTCACTAATTTATCACTTTTAATAGGAAACAGTTAACTTAAAATACTATAAAGTAATCAAACTGAGTTTATTTTAATTTTTTTTCTATAAATCAGACTTTTATTTGGTCGTGTTGCCCTTTACCCCAATTAGTCCAAATCAGTGGGCTTTTACGGTAATTGGGAGTTGTGCATACTTGCCATTTTCTCTGACCCTCTGAGAGCCTGAGATGACACTTGGAACGTTGCCAAGCACGGGCACCTTTAGTCTCTCCTCTACTCTTCCTGCACACAATAGAAGTTGCATTGTCAAGTTCAAACTGTCTCTGCAAGCTCCCCCTTGTCTTTGACACCTACATTCAAAGGCTTGCCCTTTCCTAAGACATGTTACCCAACAAATCCTTAATGAGAAATAGAGCAAATGTTTTCTAGTCCTCATCATTATTAATTTCAAACACAAGGCACAAAGCTAAAGACCTGCTCAGCCTCTCATGTATCTTGTTTAACCAACTAAAAAAACCCCTACCCAAACTGCTGCTTCTACCCTGCCTCCATACCACACCCAAGCCACCAGCTCTTACCTCTATGTTCTGCACTGATACAAAGGACCACTCCCAACATTTCCCATCTCTAAATTTAGCTGCTTAAACTTTCTCCACCTATGACTGCTTTTCTACTGAGAAATTTTATGTGACCCCAAATAAACAGGTATAAAAGCTAAGTATACAATCAAACATTTGCTGATAATAGAACATAAATAAATTTATCTTAATTAATTGGTTGCAAAATATATATGATTTACTATGTTAGTAAAAGTGAAAGCAAATTTGCATGCTAATGGGATGGGTGTCCTTGTTGGTCTAAACACAGTATAATTCAGAAGTACAGTAATTGGGACTATACTGGAGGATTAGGAACACTGACAGCTCTTCCAGGGGACTGGGGTTCGGTTCCCAGCACCCGCATGGCTGCTCACAACCATCTGTAGTGCAATTCCAGTTCCAGAGGACTCCATACCTTCTTCTGGCCTCCCCAGGTACTGCATGCATGTGGTTGACATGTATACAGGCAGTCAAAACACTCATAAACATAAAACAAAATAAAAAATCTTTTAAAAGTTGTTAAAGGTGTGGTAATTGGATAATGACATGGTGAGAAATAGTGGTAGAAAAATATTGAAAGTCTTTGTTTTCTCTAAGTAAACCATGTTTCTGTAAGAGCAGGAAACTGTGGACATGGTCAGAGCACCGCAATTCAGAACATGGCGTTGCGTTTGAGCTGCTGCGGGGTCCAGGGCATGTTCCTTGGCGATGTGTGGTGTGCTGGCAGGCACAGTGGGAAGTGTGTACCATATGCTGAGAACCAAGGCTACAGTGGAGTCCCACGATGCAACACGGGTGAGTTCTGTCAGAAACGCCTCAGACCCGTCACATGTTTGCTTTGGAATTGATTTTTCATCATTGCTCATTGAGAAACCTCCTTATTGTTGTCACCTTTCATGAGCTCCACACTGGGTCATAAAGCCCCACGTGGGCTCACAAACCATAATTTACAAATCCGTCTTGAATTCGGTGGGCTTTTTTTTTCTCTTAAAAGTAAACTCAGAGGTTTGATATTCTTTAGGAGCCCAAATACAAACACTTTATCATGGTCCAGATAGCCTTTTATCTTATGATTCCCAAATCCCTTTTCAGACATGTTCAGATCCGTTCTTCTGCATGTATTTACCCATGGACATTCCCCAATGTGAACACAGGGGAAACGAGGCATCTGCAGTGAGAAGCATGGACTTCAGGGTAATGTAGCCTGCATGTGAGGCCAACAGAGTCCACCTGCCTCCCTTCTCTGGCCCCTCCTTGCTGTGGGACATGGGCCCTCCATGTCTTCTGCATGCAGAAGGATATTTGAAAGGACATTATTGTGAGGTTTAAATGATGGCATTGTTGAGGTCCTCAGCACAATGCCCCTAGCACAGTTACCCATCTGTAAATACTGGTATAAATGCCATCTGTCCTATAATATTCCCTTCCATTCAGTCAATGTCTCTTCACAACATGATTGACACAGTCTCCTCTTCCTTTATGGCAGGGTGTTTACTTCTCTGATAAGAATCCAGTGAGCCAAGCATTTGGCACTGCCTACACACTCATTTTTTAAAGACCCTTCCACATATTCACATACTGCTTCATTTAAGGCTAGGAAGCTCCACCGGGAAGGAGTGACCAATATCACCATAAGAGTGAGTAGGAAGCTGAAGCCAAAGAGGCTAGGCAACTTGCCCAGGGTCACTCCAGAACCAGGGTTTGAAACCAGGAGAACTTCCTTGAAATATAGTTCATTCACCACTATAGAGCCCACTGGAAATCGGATTGAGCATGGAAACTCTCTCGACTCCCTTTCTCTCTCTCCTCTTCTGGCTTGCTCTCACTCTCTTGAGCTCTCTTTCATCTCCATGCTATTAATACAAACATATTTCCTGAAGATAAGATGGTTTTATCCACAAGCCACCAAAGACACTCTTAGAAATCAAGGTCTGAGCAGCTACTAAAACTGAAGACACACTGAAACCACCCATCTCCACCCCACCCATCCTCCTCTTGCAAGCTGTGTAGTCAACGACCCTGGTCCAAGGGAAGCATGAGCAAGGGAGCTCATTGCAGCAAATGTGGCCCAGCATCCCACCTGCTCTGCACAGGAAGCAATTGAAAGACACCTCTGCAGAATGAGAAATCACATTCAGAGGCATAGACAACACTCTGTGTGTATTCCAGCCTTATATATGTGAAATGCCTCCCATAGTATTTTAATTGCAATTGACATGCTAGTTCCAAAGAAAAATACTTTTGCTAGTAGAGAACTTACCAAGTTTTTTTAAAATCCTGGAGGAAGCACATGTCGCAGTTTATATTCAGAGACATGGCAATGAAGAAGTCACCTTTTTTTCATTCTCTGGTGTGAAACAGTATACTTATGACATGCTAAGTTTTTGCAAACTAGCACGGCTGTGCACTTGCATAGAGAGGCGCCGTTAGAAAGAAAAGCCCTGGACACACATTCCTGCATCTAGCTCGACTACCTGTTCACTTACATCTATAAAGTAGGTAAAAGTGAATTTGCTAAGGACTGCTTTGTACAGTTTAAATCACTCTGAACCTGAGCATTTTGGGTAAAATGTATATCTGTTATTAACATCGCTCAGTAAATGTCTAATTCAAGACACAATGGCTTTATACTGCCTGCACTCTGCCTGGGTCTGAGGTCATATCAGCAGCATGTGCTTGTGCAGAGCATTTTATGAACTATATGATGTGGGCAGGTCATTAATAAAAACTGAAAAAGCAAAAGAGGCCCATAATTAGCTCCTAAGGTAACTTTGAGTGTAACATTTTCACCTCAGACGCAACACCATTAAACCAAATGACTGCGGTGTACTCTCTAATGCAGCCTGAGCGGCATTCCACTGTAGTTAAACCTTGGCAAATGGAAAGACACTCAAACAGCCGTATGTTGTGATTCATGGAACCAAAGGGCAGAGACGAATCAATAGAGATAGTTATTGCACTAAAAAATGATAATGAACAACTACAACAATATCACCAAGGTTACCTTGAGAAGAGCCAAGGGGGGTTTTAAACCATCGCTAAAAACAGGGTCAGTGGGTCAGGCTTGAGTTGAAAGCTCATTAATTCTTTTTAGCTGATTTGGGAAAAACTAAAATAAAGCAAATAGGTAATCAGTGAGAGAAAATTATTTCTGAAGGTATAACATAAGGGTTTGGTCTTTTAATATTACAAGCAACCAGAGTTGACTACTCCACTGAAGACATGCTAGGTAGGGTTCAAGTCAGCCAGTATAAGGGTAAATCCTGAGGGAGAACAGAACCCAGGATATGATAGTTGGAATCCAAGTCTTACTGCTGGAGTGTAAAATGTCTTCCGTAGGCTCATGTATTTGAATACTTGTTTCCCCTCAGATGGCGCTGTCTTGAGAAGCTTGTATTAGGCGGCGCTTTGCTGGAAGAAGTAGGTCATTGGGGGTGGGCCATGATTGTTTATGAATCTATGCTGCTTCCTGTTCACTTTCTGCTTCCTTCTCCGTGGAGATGTGAGAAGGTGAGGGATCTCAGGGCACCTACCATGGAGCCACCTACCACCATGTCTCCTCTACTGTGATTGATTGTATCCCTTCAAACCATGAGCCAAATAAATCCTTCTTCATTTGGGTTGCTTTTCTTGTTATTTTGCCAGAGTAAATCAGTACATACTTTTTAAAATCTTGAAAAAAAATATTAGTCCAATGGCACAAGAATAAACATGTATGCTAGCCTCACTCTTTTCATATTTTAACTGTACTTGATAACTTATCTTTGAACAAATCTAATTTGTAGAGAAAATTATGTTCATTTTAACCCTCCAGTGGTTCTTTGAATAATATATTAACATAAAGAATGCAAGTTATAAATAATCACCCTCATTGTTCATTCAGACACAACATATTGATATAACCGCAAAATGCTGCTCTATACAAGAGTAAATATCCTTCATATATTTTCAATGATAAAAGTCTAGAATCACGCAGATGGATGATGCTTTTTAGATTATTTCATCCAATCATTTCTTTTATAATATTCTTTCCTCAACATATTTGTTAAGTGAAATAACAATTTACTTGCTTTTTTATTGACTCTTTCTAGCACTTCAAAAATATTATTTCAACATTGACAAATTCTGTACAATGGTCAAACAGCTAAGGAGTAAAAGAGTTTTATAAATGTTTTGAATCTAGATGATCATTCAAGCAAAGGCCACAGCCAATGTTACAGCTCATGCACAACAAGGCTTCTCATTACCACCATAGAAGCAGGCTTTACTTTGTGTCCCTGCATCCCTAGAGACACTTTCTGAATTATTGTCTTCAGTACAATCCAATTGGGAAGGGAAGTCCTTTCACTGGAGTTTCAATTTAACACAGAAGAAACAGTCATTTGGTTACAGCACAGGGAACTAAGGGCGGATTCATGCTAACCTTATCAGGGCATCCTGAGTTCACAGTTTGCTTAAGTTACTGAATTTCCCTCCAAAGTGAATACTGTTAGAAAATGGACTCTTCCATTCCCATTGTAGAGGATTTCAAGCTGAAATGACTTAACAGCAGTGATTCTCAGTAGTTGAGGAAGCCACGGACTCCTTTGACTATCTAATCAGAGCTGCAGACTCATTCTCCTAAGCAAACATGAGATACAAAGGTTTGAATGCTGGCTGTGTCAGGGACTGAGGACAACTCCAGTGAGGTCATGATGTCCCTTGCCCTAGGATGAGTAGGTATAATTTGAACTTTCTTTTCGAAGTCAAACCCCTGAAATTTGAAATGTGTGCTTTCTTTTCCACACAGTTTCCTTCATGCTACTTCATTTGCTAACATACAAATGATGACAGTGAGTGTTTTGGTCAAGGCTCAATGTATGAGAGCCAGTCATGTCCTAGAGGGATGGCCTTTATGCTTTCTCTTGCACTGGAAAACCATAATCTTGCTGAAACTTGGAAACATAAGAACAGGAGAAAAGTCGAATTTGGCAGATCCTGCTTCACACAAGGTCTTATCAGTTCTAAATTGTAAGTAGGTTACTTAAATATATTAGCCCTGCTAGATGGGAAGCAGTTTCAATAATTTTGCCAAACTCTTGTATTGGTCTGCATGCCACTATAAATAAACAAATGCTTCCTGAGTTTCTGACTTTCCTAAGCAGATGTTGCATATTTGTAAGTTCACATCCATATACAGCAAAGTTGAGTGTATCTTGCTATGACTTGCAAATCTGAGCATCTTCAAAGAAAGGGTATTCAAAGAGCACCCCACACCCACTTCTACTTGCTGTGGGATGTTCTGTATGGCAAATGTGTTGCTGATTAGTCAATAATTAAAACACTGATTGGCCATTGGCTAGGCAGGAAGTGTAGGCGGGACAAGGAGGAGAATAAAGCTGGGAAGTGGAAGGCTGAGTCAGAGAGACACTGCCAGCCGCCACGATGACAAACAGCATGTGAAGATGCCGGTAAGCCACGAGCCATGTGGCAAGGTATAGATTTATAGAAATGGATTAATTTAAGCTGTAAGAACAGTTAGCAAGAAACCTGCCATGGCCATACAGTTTGTAACCAATATAAGTCTCTGTGTTTGCTTGGTTGGGTCTGAGTGGCTGTGGGACTGGCAGGTGAGAGAGATTTGCCCTGACTGTGGGCCAGGCAGGAAAACTCAAGCTACATCTACTTGTTGGAATATTTGATGAGTAGAAGTGGAATCTACCCACTCTCTAGACTTCTCAACCCATGTTCTAACATTAAATTATCTCCTTCATGGAGGCATTTATTCTAATAACCAACCAACAGCTCTCTGTTGAGTGTACCTTGGCCAAATGTTATATTTCAATGTGTACAAATACATTCAAGCTAAACAGTTTCTGGTAATAAAGTATTAATAAAAATATTTTAAAGCATTCTTTATGGTCTGGAGAGATAGCTCAGCAGTTAAGAGCATGCATTGCTTTCACAGAGAGCCCAGTCAGGTTCCAAACAACCATGCCAGGCACCACAACCTGTAGTTTGACCTCAGGGGATTGGTCACCCTCTTCTGGCCTCCATGAGCATTGCATTCGTATGCACATACCCATGCACATATGCTGTGGATATCTCTCTGTATAAATAAAACACTGATTGGCCAGTAGCCAGACAGTAAGTATAGGCGGGAGACTAACAGAGAGGAGAATTGAGGGAACAGGAAGGCAGAGAGGGAGACACTACCTGTAGCCGCTGCCAGGACAAGGAAGATGTAAGGTACCAATAAGTCACAAGCCACGTGGCAAAGTATAGATTAATAGAAATGGGCTGAATATAAGAGTAAGAGCTAGACAATGATAGGCCTGAGCTAATGGCCAAACAGTTTAAATAATATAAGCATCTGTATGTTTATTTTATAAGTGGGCTAAGGGACTGCTGGGGCTTGGCGGAACCTGGAGAGAAAACTCTCCAGCTACACACATATACAAACTAAAAATAAAAACAAACATAAATCTTGGGACTGGAGAGATGGCTCAATGGTTAAGAGCACTGGCTACTCCTCCAGAGGACTCAGGTTCAATTCCAAGCACCCACATGACAGCTCAAAACCATCTATAACTCTAGTTCCAGGAGATCCAATGCCTTCTTTGGTCCTCTATGGGCACCAGGCACACACATGGTGCACAGATATTCATGCAGGCAAAACACCTTTATACATAAAAATAAATTAAATAAATAAATCTTTTAAAAACATCTTTGTATATAGTTCATTTTATCATGTATTAAAGATGAAACAAATTGCATACTGGTGAGACAGATGTGCTTGTGTAAACATAAGTCTTTTAAAGATAAACTAATTTGACGATTTATACTCTGAGGAATGACAAGAAGAAAACATTAAGTTTTCTGTAACAAAGCATTGTTTATGTAAGATCAGAAAACTTCCCAAGTACAGTAAGATCACTGAAACATTCATTGGCATTGCCTGAGGTGGAAGGCTGCACACTGCAGAATGTGTGAGGCCGGGGTGTGTGCAGAGCCAGGGCTGCAGTAAAGCTGCACAGTGCACCAAAGGTGAGCCCTGCCAGAAATACCTCAGATTCGTTACATGCTTCCAACTAGTTCTTATTCACTGTCCATTCAAAAACCGTTCACTGTTTCCAATACTTTTTATTTCTTATTTTATTAGACTGTGCAACACAAGGTCATTTTCTGCAAGTGTATAAAGTACCCTGAGCATATTTACACCTCATACCTCACTCCCTCTCCACCTCATATACCTCTCCTTTTCACATCACACCCACTCCCTTCCCTACCTCATATACCTCCTCTCTTCACCTCACACCTGTTTCCATCCCCACCTCATAGACCTCCCCTCCCCCGCTCCATCCACTTCCCATTTGTCCCCTTTGTTCTACTAGACGGTTTTGCTCCTTTCAAATCATCCCTGCATATATGATGTTAGATATTTACATAAAATCTAGGACCTGTAAATGAGAGAAAGCATGGGAGCTGTCCTTCTGAAATTGATGTAATTTGCTTAGCATTTAACTCTGGATGCATCAATTTTCCTGCAATTAACATAACTTAATTTTTCTTTATGGCTGAAAACATTCCATTGTATATATGCACTGCATTTTTTTTTGTCCATTCCTCAGTTGAACGGGCCCCTAGGTTAGTTCCATAGCTCAGCTATTGTGACCAGTGCTGTACTAAACATTGATATACAGGTATCTCTGTGATGTGTTCACTTGGAGGTCTCTGGGTAAATGCCTAGGTGTGATACAGCTGGTCACATGGTAGGTCTAGTTTTAGGCTTTGAAAGAGCCTTCATTCTAATTTGACTCATGACTGGTTCACATTCCCACCTATGGAGTACAAAGAGTTACAGGAGTCACAGTGAGTTACAGGACCCCTTATGGGGTGATGGCCCACAGTGTAGGAAGCAGCAGAGTAGTGGGGCATTAAAACAGGATGTGACAAGAGGATGACAATGGGTTGTAGAGGTGCCACAGGATTCAAGGGATGGCCTATGCACATGGAGTCCTGGTGAGCCAGGACTGTGTTTTGTTGAGAGGAACAAGCAATGCTTATCTAAGTCAATCAGCAGAGAAGAGTGGCCTCCCAGTGCATGCAAAGCTCATATCTCAGTGTTTCAAAACCTGAATAAACCACTGTGGTTGGAGAGAACAAGTACACATTTCTGACAGAGATTAGAAGCCCCCTACACATACACACACACACACAAAAAAAAAAAAAAAAAGTGAGGGTGCAGATTATGCTGGCCTGTTCGGTACTCACCTCACCGAGGAGTTTGAGTGTGAATGGTAGTCACTGAAGAGACTGCACACCATGGAGACTGCCCTGGTTAGCTGTATGCCTTTGATTCACTCACTTGGTCTTTTGGAAGTTTAGATTTTCTCACCAGAAAAAAAAGTTGAATCCAGCCTCATTTTGTTTTTAATTTTTGGTTTTTTTTTTGGTTCTGTTTTTGTTTTTTTGCAAATAATTCCATTGTTTTTGCCAATGACCAAAATGAATGGGAAGTTTAAGCGTTTTTGCTTGCAGTAGCCTAATGTCAGCACCCAGAGACGAGACGTTTGTGTGGCTTTTGAACTATATATTTAGCTTATCTCTAGGTAAAGTAAACTGTCACTTTGTGGTTTGGCCTTGGGCCTTTTGTTTCACGGGCACATGAGAAACAGTCTGGCTTCCAAAAAATCTCACCTAGCTCCTTCCAAATAATGATCAAAACGTGTTTGCAGACCCATTTATAATTTGCATAGGATATTTTCCTGTTGTAATTTGGAAAAGCAAAGAAAAAACTTCACAAATTATTGCTCAATCATTAACACAGCCAGGTAGCACTTGAGCCATTTATAGTCAATCAGTCAATTCACATCATCTAGTCAGTTACCTTGTGATTTTCCAATTTTGCAGTCATATCAGTTGGAGATGTAAGTAATTAATACATCTAAATTATCAGCAGTTGCAGGGTTGTAGTGAGTCCCGTGGAAGTTCTAATTCTGATTGACAGTCACAAAATTTAACTTTTCTTTCTGAGACTTGGTATTTCCACTGTTTTCCTGAAATTAAGAGGGCTGCTTATCAGTTTCATCCACGCCTTGAGCAGGGACAGGAAACCTGATGAAACGGTTATGAACATAGCCAGCCTTCCCTCCTGTATGCTCTCCCTTGACTGGAAAATAGCACCAGACAAATGCAGCCAGAAAAACTGCTAGGATTTGGAGCAGGAGAGCTCGGGGGAAGATCTGAAGGAAACAGCCGAAGAAAGGAGGGAGGAGGTGGAGGCGGGGAAGCAGAACAAGTCAGAAATGTTAAAGGCAAATTAGCAAGATGAATGTCAGTTGCCTCCTTCTCACCCAGTAGCCACAGGTAGAATTCCCCCCTCCCTGTCTGCTCCCATTCGGCTCCCTCTGACTTCACCGCCTAATTTTCCACTCAGGGCGCTGGGAGGGCACAGTTCAAAGGTAAAAGGTGAACGGATTTTACACTCTGGTAACATTTTTCTCTCCTTCTCCATCTTTCAATTACAGTTTCAAAAACCTTGAGGCCAAGCCAAGTATATCCAGGTCTTTGATCTCAGTTTCCCCCATTGTCCTCGTATTCTAGAGCATTCTCCATGACATCTTTCCTGCCGCACGCACACGCTTTGTTTTCTTCACTTGGCTTGCTGCCAACCTTCCCAACCAGGACTTGTTTAAAATCCCTGTCTTTCTAAAGACTGTCATCACAACTCTAATCTAAATATAAATGCTCTACCATAAGTCCTTTATCTCAGAAATGCCACCAATCCTCTGTTTTATTTAATTCCACCATGTTCTGTCTTGATTTATATTGAATTATCAGTGGACAAAATCCAAGCCCAGCTTGGCCTGTTTCAAATGGCTGAGTGTCTGTGCTCACATGGCTTCCACGGTGCTGGACTGGGTTCTAATTCCCCCAGGCTTGTATATCAGTCACCTGCGCTTCTGTGTAGAAGTTACAGCTTATATCCAGGCCTGCGTGGGGCACGTTCCTGGATGCTGCTCTCCACAGCTCTGAGATGATCAGTGTGGACATGAAGGCTCCTGTCCTCAGCCAACCCTCTAGCTCAGCCTGAACTGTTGTTTAAATAAGTGTTGTCCAGGATTTCTTCCTTTCCTCTATATTATTTGTGACCAAGCAAACAGCTTTACAAGAGAAGCAGTCCACAGTCCTGCTGGCCTTGGCTGGCTACTTCCGGTGTTCCCAAGGAAAGACTCCAGGATTGTTCACCCACAGGCTGAGGACAGAAAACTTACCCTTTAGTAATCTGTATGAACCTACTGGTCTAGGAGTTTAGAACATGTCCCATAGCTCTCTTGCTGACTTTGATTCCCCGTCCCCTAACCAGCCCTGCCCTCTAATAACTCACTTGCCTGATCAAATATCATACATGTTTCATCTCCCCTTGAGAGCAAGAACTTTGTCTTAGGCCATTTTACATTCCCCAAAGTCTCTTTCAACACAACTATTATTTAGTTGCTCATTAAAATGAGTATAAAATTAATACATAGAAAACTGAGAACTTTTCATGTTTGGAATATGGGTCATCTATGGAAATACAAATTTAAACAAGTGGCATCATTGTACTGGGGTGCATCCCTTGTAGGAGTAGGGATCAGGCAAGGAACAAGCCAGCATTTGAAACTGTCATCGACAGGAAATGGCACGGTATCATTGAGCTGAGACCACAGCCAAAGATCGGAGTGAATCTGAAGGACACAGGGTTTCTAAGATTCCACCCAGACCTAGAGCGTTCCAGTATTTCCTTTTCTTCGGTCTAACCAGGTGCCAAAACACCTGGAGAGAAAGCAGGGTCTGCAAACTGATGCATTTGGATGGCCTCGGGATGTGTACAGACCAAAAGTCTCCACCTCTTCTCCACATCTGCCACTCAAAGGAATGAATGGAAAGGACGGTCTGTGTCAAAACTGTAAGACCATAGCAGGTCAGAGGACGAGCTTTTGTACTAACAAATGCGTGAAGACCCACGGCCACACAAAACAAATAAGGACACACTCTGGGATAGCAGAGCAGAGCAAGAAAGAAGCAGTGCAAAGTAAAACAAATTATTAAATATTAATACATGCATTTAATGTGTTTCAATAAAATCCATCCCCGCGTCCTTGGACTCGAATTCCTCTTCTATCCTCCCTACCACTTTTCCCACCCAACTTCATGTGCTCTTTTAAAAATCCCACTAACTCCACCTAGTGGTGCCTGTACGTGCATGAGTGTTGGGACCACAGGTAGCCTTTCAGGGGCCATAGCCCTAGAGGAAATGACACTCCTCATGCGTGCTGAGATGTTAACTGGCATGACCTGGTTTAGGTCTTGCACATACAGTTACAGGTACTGTGAGTTCATGTGTGCAATGGCCTGTCATGCCCAGCAAATATTGTTTCACTGCAGACATTCGCTGCCTCTGGCCCTTACAGACTTCCTACGCGCTCTTCTACAATGGTTGCTGAACCTTGGATGGAAAGGATATGATATAGATACACCATTCAGAGCTGAGTACCTCACAGTCTCTTTACACACTGACCAGCCCATAGAAATAAAAATAGCATAGAACTGGCATTAAAACAAACAAAGTAATCAATGGAATAGCATTGAAGATATATAAACCCACACTACTACAACCACCCAATTTTTGCCAGAGGCCTAAAATACACACCAGAGAAAAGACAGCATCTTTCAACAAATTGTCATACTGGGTAGCTTCATGTAGAAGAATGAAATTTGACCCTTATCTTTTACCTTCCATAAAACTCAGCTCCAAATGGATCAAGGACCTCAATATAAGACCTGAGTCTTTTCTAGAGAAAGTGGGGAGTACACCTGAACTAAGGGCCCAGGAAGACTTCCTAGGTTCCCAGTAGCATAGGTGTTACAACCAATAATCAACAAATAGGATCTTATGAAATTAAAAAGTTTATGTACAGCAAAAAACACCATAAACAAAGTGAAGACTCAGCCTACAAAATGAGGGGGAATATTTACCCCAGCTATATATCTGGCAGATGGTTATTTTCTGGAGCAGTGGTCTCAACCTTCCTAATGCTGTGACCCTTTAATACATGTCCTCATGTTGTGGTGACCCCCAATCATAAAATTATTTTTGTTGCTACTTCGTAACTGTAATGTTGTTTCTGTTATGAATCATACTGTAAATATCTATGTTTTCCAATGGTCTTAGATGACCCCTGTAAAAAGGTCATTTGACCCCTATAAAGGGTCTAGAGTATATGGAACAAAAACAAACAAACAAGCAAAAAACAATTAAACACCAAGAAAATAACCCAATTAAAAACTGGGGCATGGAACAAAATAAAGTTCTCAAAAGAAAAAACACAAATGGTTCAGAAACATTTTTTAAATGTCCAGGATCTTTATCCATCATGGAAATGCAACAACTTTGAGATTTCATCTTACCCAGGTCAGAATGACTAAGATTTAAAAAATGACAGCAAAAGCTGGCATGGATGTGGGAAAGAGGGACACTTACTCACTGTTGGTGGGAGTGAAAACTGGTGCAGCCACTGTGTAATCAGTGTGGAGGTTCCTCAAGAGCTATAAATACATCTACCATATGATCCAGCTATACACTCCTGGGCATATTCCAAAAGACCCTATTCCTACTACAGAGATACTTGCTCACCCATAGATATAGGTAGGTAGGAAGATAGATAGATAGATTGATAGATAGATAGATAGATAGATAGATAGATAGATAGATAGATAGATAGGTAGGTAGATAGATAGATAGATATCTAGAGACAGGTAGATCTAGATAAAGATGTATCTAAGAATAGAGCAGCTTGTTCACTGCTGCTCTATTCACAATAGCAAGGAAAAGGGAATAGCCTAGGTAGCTACCAACTGATGAATGGATAATTAAAATGTGGTACATATACATAACAGAACATTATTAAGCTGTAAAAAGAGGAGCAATTTTGAAATTTGTAAGTAAATGGATGCCACTAGAAAGAATCATTCTAAATAAGGTACCCCTACCCAAAAGACAAACACAACATGTTCTCTTTCATAAGTGAGTGCTAGCTTTGAATCTTTTGATGTGTGTGTGTCTAAATTGGCATACCCACAGAAGGCATGGGTAGGGGGCAAGGAGTGGAGAGTCAGATGAGGAGAGAATGAAAAGGAAAAAGGCAATGATGGAAGAGCAAGGGTTAACTTGGATGGGATGGGGGACAGCAGAGGACAGTATATGGGGAGAGATGACCAGCACCAAAGACCTTTGAAAAACCATGTGGAAACCTATTACTGTAGAATCTTCCCAAAATAAACACACAAACACATATGGAAGGAATTGAAGTGGAGTTACCCTAAATCAGGAGGACAATGACTCTCCCAAGTACCAAAGGCTGGCAAGTAAAGGGTCCAGTGTCAGGTACAGGTGACAGATGCTTGAGTTGTTGACAGGGTTCTTAAGTTTTGAAAGCAAAGTATTTTTGTTTCTTGCCACAATCTCACCTTCTGTCTTTCTGTCTGTACTTCCACCAACTTCAGCTGTACCAGCTAGCTCCTTAATATCAAAGGATGTTGAGCAAATGGTGCCTCTTCTTCTGCCCAAAATTCTTCACTGTGAGTACCACTGCTCAGGATCTATCTGTGAGTACCACTGCTCAGGACCTCTCTCTGTGAGTACCACTGCTCAGGACCTCTCTGTGACTACCACGGCTCAGGACCCCTTTCTGTGAGTACCACTGCGCAGGACCCCTCTCTGTCAGTACCACTGCTCAGGCCCCTCTCTGTGAGTACCACTGCTCAGGACCTCTCAGTGAGTACCACTGCTCAGGACCTCTCAGTGAGTACCACTGCTCAGGACCCCTCTCTGTGAGTACCACTGCTCAGGACCGCTCTCTGTGAGTACCACTGCTCAGGATCTCTCTGTGAGTACCACTGCTCAGGACCTCTCTCTGTGAGTACCACTGCTCAGGACCTCTCTCTGTGAGTGCCACTGCTCAGGACCTCTCTGTGAGTACCACTGCTCAGGATCTCTCTGTGAGTACCACTGCTCAAGACCTCTCTGTGAGTACCACTGCTCAGGACCTCTATCTGTGAGTACCTCTGCTCAGGACCTCTCTCTGTGAGTACCACTGCTCAGGACCTCTCTGTGAGTATGACTGCTCAGGACCCCTCTCTGTGAGTACCACTGCTCAGGACCTCTCAGTGAGTACCACTGTTCAGCATCTCTCTGTGAGTACTACTGCTCAGGACCTCTCTGTGAGTACCACTGCTCAGGACCTCTCTGTGAGTACCACTGCTCAGGACCTCTCTCTGTGAGTACCACTGCTCAGGACCTCTCTGTGAGAACCACTGCTCAGGACCCCTCTCTGTGAGTACCACTGCTCAGGATCTCTCCATGGGTACCACTGTTCAGGACCTCTCTCTGTGAGTACCACTGCTCAGGACCTCTCTCTGTGAGTACCACTGCTCAAGACCTCACTCTGTGAGTACCACTGCTCAGGACCTCTCAGTGAGTACCACTATTCAGGACCTCTCTGTGAGAACCACTGCTCAGGACCCCTCTCTGTGAGTACCACTGCTCAGGACCTCTCAGTGAGTACCACTGCTCAGGACCCCTCTCTGTGAGTACCACTGCTCAGGACCCCTCTCTGTGAGTATCACTGCTCAGGATCTCTCTGTGAGTACCACTGCTCAGGACCCCTCTCTGTGAGTACCACTGCTCAAGACCTCTCTGTGAGTACCACTGCTCAGGACCTTTCTCTGTGAGTACCTCTGCTCATGACCTCTCTCTGTGAGTACCACTGCTCAGGACCTTTCTCTGTGAGTACCACTGCTCAGGACCTCTCAGTGAGTACTACTGCTCAGGACCTCTCTCTGTGAGTACCACTGCTCAGGATCTCTCAGTGAGTACCACGGCTCAGGACCCCTCTCTGTGAATACCACTGCTCAGGACCCCTCTATGTAAGTACCACTGTTCAGGATCTCTCTGTGAGTACCACTGCTCAGGACCTCTCAGTGAGTACTACTGCTCAGAACCCCTCTCTGTGAGTACCACTGCTCAGGACCCCTCTCTGTGAGTACCACTGCTCAGGACCTCTCAGTGAGTACCACTGCTTAGGACCTCTCTCTGTGAGTACCATGGCTCAGGATCTCTCCGTGAGTACCACTGCTCAGGACCTCTCTCTGTGAGTACCACTGCTCAGGACCTCTCTCTGTGAGTACCACTGCTCAGGATCTCTCCGTGAGTATCACTGATCAGGACCTCTCTCTGTGAGTACCACTGCTCAGGACCCCCCTCTGTGAGTACCACTGCTCAGGACCTCTCTTTGTGAGTACCACTGTTCAGGACCCCCCTCTGTGAGTACCACTGCTCAGGACTTCTCGGTGAGTACCACTGCTCAGGACCCCTCTCTGTGAGTACCACTGCTCAGGACCCCTCTCTGTGAGTACCACTGCTCAGGACCTCTCTGTGAGTACCACTGCTCAGGACCCCTCTCTGTGAGTACCACTGCTCAGGATCTCTCAGTGAGCACCGCTGCTCAGGACCTCTCTATGAGTACCACTGCTCAGGACCCCTCTCTGTGACTACCACTGCTCAGGACCCCTCTCTGTGAGTACCACTGCTCAGGATCTCTCTGTGAGTACCACTGCTCAGGATCTCTCAGTGAGTACCACTGCTCAGGACCCCTCTCTGTGAGTACCACTGCTCAGGACCCCTCTTTGTGAGTACCACTGCACAGGATCTCTCTGTGAGTACCACTGCTCAGGACACCTCTCTGTGAGTACCACTGCTCAGGACCTCTCTGTGAGTACCACTGCTCAGGAACTCTATCTGTGAGTACCTCTGCTCAGGACCTCTCTCTGTGAGTACCACTGCTCAGGACCTCTCTGTGAGTATGACTGCTCAGGACCCCTCTCTGTGAGTACCACTGCTCAGGACCTCTCAGTGAGTACCACTGTTCAGCATCTCTCTGTGAGTACTACTGCTCAGGACCTCTCTGTGAGTACCACTGCTCAGGACCTCTCTGTGAGTACCACTGCTCAGGACCTCTCTCTGTGAGTACCACTGCTCAGGACCTCTCTGTGAGTACCACTGCTCAGGACCTCTCTGTGAGTACCACTGCTCAGGATCTCTCCATGAGTACCACTGCTCAGGACCCCTCTCTCTGAGTACCACTGCTCAGGACCTCTCTGTGAGTACCACTGCTCAGGACCTCTCTGTGAGTACCAGTGCTCAGGACCTCTCTCTGTGAGTACCACTGCTCAGGACCTCTCTCTGTGAGTACCACTGCTTAGGACCTCACTCTGTGAGTACCACTGCTCAGGACCTCTCAGTGAGTACCACTGTTCAGGACCTCTCTGTGAGTACCACTGCTCAGGACCCCTCTCTGTGGGTACCACTGCTCAGGATCCCTCTCTGTGAGTACCACTTCTCAGGAGCTCTCTCTGTGAGTACCTCTGCTCAGGACCTCTCTCTGTGAGTACCACTGCTCAGGATCTCTCTGTGAGTACCACTGCTCAGGACCTCTCTCTGTGAGTACCACTGCTCAGGACCCCTCTCTGTGAGTACCACTGCTCAGGACCTCTCTGTGAGTACCACGGCTCAGGACCCCTCTCTGTGAGTACCACTGCTCAGGACCTCTCTGTGAGTACCACTGCTCAGGATCTCTCCATGAGTACCACTGCTCAGGACCCCTCTCTCTGAGTACCACTGCTCAGGACCCCTCTCTGTCAGTACCACTGCTCAGGACCTCTCTGTGAGTACCACGGCTCAGGACCCCTCTCTGTGAGTACCACTGCTCAGGACCCCTCTCTGTCAGTACCACTGCTCAGGACCTCTCTGTGAGTACCACTGCTCAGGACCTCTCAGTGAGTACCACTGCTCAGGACCTCTCAGTGAGTACCACTGCTCAGGACCCCTCTCTGTGAGTACCACTGGTCAGGACCCCTCTCTGTGAGTACCACTGCTCAGGATCTCTCTGTGAGTACCACTGCTCAGGACCTCTCTCTGTGAGTACCTCTGCTCAGGACCTCTCTCTGTGAGTACCACTGCTCAGGACCTCTCTATGAGTACCACTGCTCAGGACCCCTCTCTGTGAGTACCACTGCTCAGGACCTCTCTTTGTGAGTACCACTGTTCAGGACCCCTCTCTGTGAGTACCACTGCTCAGGATCTCTCTGTGAGCACCACTGCTCAGGACATCTCTCTGTGAGTACCACTGCTCAGGACTTCTCGGTGAGTACCACTGCTCAGGACCCCTCTCTGTGAGTACCACTGCTCAGGACCCCTCTCTGTGAGTACCACTGCTCAGGACCTCTCTGTGAGTACCACTGCTCAGGACCCCTCTCTGTGAGTACCACTGCTCAGGATCTCTCAGTGAGCACCGCTGCTCAGGACCTCTCTATGAGTACCACTGCTCAGGACCCCTCTCTGTGACTACCACTGCTCAGGACCCCTCTTTGTGAGTACCACTGCACAGGATCTCTCTGTGAGTACCACTGCTCAGGACACCTCTCTGTGAGTACCACTGCTCAGGACCCCTCTTTGTGAGTACCACTGCACAGGATCTCTCTGTGAGTACCACTGCTCAGGACACCTCTCTGTGAGTACCACTGCTCAGGACCTCTCTGTGAGTACCACTGCTCAGGAACTCTATCTGTGAGTACCTCTGCTCAGGACCTCTCTCTGTGAGTACCACTGCTCAGGACCTCTCTGTGAGTATGACTGCTCAGGACCCCTCTCTGTGAGTACCACTGCTCAGGACCTCTCAGTGAGTACCACTGTTCAGCATCTCTCTGTGAGTACTACTGCTCAGGACCTCTCTGTGAGTACCACTGCTCAGGACCTCTCTGTGAGTACCACTGCTCAGGACCTCTCTCTGTGAGTACCACTGCTCAGGACCTCTCTGTGAGTACCACTGCTCAGGACCTCTCTGTGAGTACCACTGCTCAGGATCTCTCCATGAGTACCACTGCTCAGGACCCCTCTCTCTGAGTACCACTGCTCAGGACCTCTCTGTGAGTACCAGTGCTCAGGACCTCTCTCTGTGAGTACCACTGCTCAGGACCTCTCTCTGTGAGTACCACTGCTTAGGACCTCACTCTGTGAGTACCACTGCTCAGGACCTCTCAGTGAGTACCACTGTTCAGGACCTCTCTGTGAGTACCACTGCTCAGGACCCCTCTCTGTGGGTACCACTGCTCAGGATCCCTCTCTGTGAGTACCACTTCTCAGGAGCTCTCTCTGTGAGTACCTCTGCTCAGGACCTCTCTCTGTGAGTACCACTGCTCAGGATCTCTCTGTGAGTACCACTGCTCAGGACCTCTCTCTGTGAGTACCACTGCTCAGGACCCCTCTCTGTGAGTACCACTGCTCAGGACCTCTCTGTGAGTACCACGGCTCAGGACCCCTCTCTGTGAGTACCACTGCTCAGGACCTCTCTGTGAGTACCACTGCTCAGGATCTCTCCATGAGTACCACTGCTCAGGACCCCTCTCTCTGAGTACCACTGCTCAGGACCCCTCTCTGTCAGTACCACTGCTCAGGACCTCTCTGTGAGTACCACGGCTCAGGACCCCTCTCTGTGAGTACCACTGCTCAGGACCCCTCTCTGTCAGTACCACTGCTCAGGACCTCTCTGTGAGTACCACTGCTCAGGACCTCTCAGTGAGTACCACTGCTCAGGACCTCTCAGTGAGTACCACTGCTCAGGACCCCTCTCTGTGAGTACCACTGGTCAGGACCCCTCTCTGTGAGTACCACTGCTCAGGATCTCTCTGTGAGTACCACTGCTCAGGACCTCTCTCTGTGAGTACCTCTGCTCAGGACCTCTCTCTGTGAGTACCACTGCTCAGGACCTCTCTATGAGTACCACTGCTCAGGACCCCTCTCTGTGAGTACCACTGCTCAGGACCTCTCAGTGAGTACTACTGCTCAGGACCCCTCTCTGTGAGTACCACTGCTCAGGATCTCTCTGTGAGCACCACTGCTCAGGACATCTCTCTGTGAGTACCACTGCTCAGGATCTCTGCGTGAGTACCACTGCTCAGGACCTCTCTCTGTGAGTACCATGGCTCAGGATCTCTCCGTGAGTACCACTGCTCAGGATCTCTCTGTGAGTACCACTGCTCAGGACCTCTCTCTGTGAGTACCACTGCTCAGGACCCCCCTCTGTGAGTACCACTGCTCAGGACCTCTCTTTGTGAGTACCACTGCTCAGGACACCCCTCTGTGAGTACCACTGCTCAGGATCTCTCTGTGAGTACCACTGCTCAGGACCTCTCTCTGTGAGTACCACTGCTCAGGACCCCCCTCTGTGAGTACCACTGCTCAGGACCTCTCTGTGAGTACCACTGCTCAGGACCCTTCTCTGTGAGTACCACTGCTCAGGACCCCTCTCTGTGAGTACCACTGCTCAGGACCCCTCTCTGTCAGTACCACTGCTCAGGACCCCTCTCTGTGAGTACCACTGCTCAGGATCTCTCAGTGAGTACCACTGCTCAGGACCTCTCTATGAGTACCACTGCTCAGGACCCCTCTCTGTGAGTACCACTGCTCAGGACCCCTCTCTGTGAGTACCACTGCTCAGGATCTCTCTGTGAGTACCACTGCTCAGGACCTCTCTCTGTGAGTACCACTGCTCAGGACCCCCCTCTGTGAGTACCACTGCTCAGGACCTCTCAGTGAGTACCACTGCTCAGGACCCTTCTCTGTGAGTACCACTGCTCAGGACCCCCCTCTGTGAGTACCACTGCTCAGGATCTCTCTGTGAGTACCACTGCTCAGGACCCCTCTCTGTGAGTACCACTGCTCAGGATCTCTCCGTGAGTACCACTGCTCAGGACCCCTCTCTGTGAGTACCACTGCTAAGGACCTCTCTGTGAGTACCACTGCTCAGGACCTCTCTGTGAGTACCACTGCTCAGGATCTCTCCGTGAGTACCACTGCTCAGGACCTCTCTGTGAGTACCACTGCTCAGGACCCCTCTCTGTGAGTACCACTGCTCAGGACCCCTCTCTCTGAGCACCACTGCTCAGGACCCCTCTCTGTGAGTACCACTGCTCAGGATCTCTCTGTGAGCACCACTGCTCAGGACCCCTCTCTGTGAGTATCACTGCTCAGGATCTCTCTGTGAGTACCACTGCTCAGGACCTCTCTATGAGTACCACTGCTCAGGACCCCTCTCTGTGAGTACCACTTATTTTGAATTACCTTAGAGACTGCAGAAAGGAGGAAGAAAACCGTGAAATAATAGTTAAAAGGAGAAAGAGTATAGAGCAGGAGTGGGGATGGGACATTCCGAGCTCCTACACCGTGTTAAAATCATTTCCTCTCTCTCTTTATGGATGGAACAGCTTTTTAAAACCATCATCATTTTCAAATAGTCTGTCCTCTGCTGTCAAGCTTCTTACTGACATCAGTAAGTCATCTGTCTTCTGATCTGGGAGCTTTTCCAGATGAATCTGGAATCGTCAGATAAATCATAGGACATCTTGTTACATTTTAATTTCAGATTAACAGAAAGTGTTTGGTTAGTATAAGTAATGTTTGGGACAAACTTATATTTTTTCAAACTCTATCGATTGCTTATCTTTGGAGTTAACTGGGCATGTTGTATTTTTATTCTCTATATCCAGAAACACTGCTCTAGCAATCTGGAGATTTGGGACATCCCAGTTCAACACAGACATAGTAACAGAATTCATACTAGCTCCAGTATCTTTCATGTATGTAAGTCTAGTCTTTACTGGGCCACTTGTCAGGGCCTGGGTTTTTCTGTGACAAATATTTATTACCATGGTTCATCCTGAGGATGGCCATTGGTAGCACTAAGCTTTGAAGTTGGAAGCATGACATGCCCCTGATACGAAGGGCACACTGGGACAGGAATGCCATGACTGGTGAAAGAAACAGGAATACCATGGCTGGTGAAAGAAGATGAGTTGGGAATCTTAGCTGATTCTGTATCTCCAGTAGAGTTCTAACAAGAATTGATAAGATTCCACAGAGAGCAAACCCCAAACATGCCTTCAGTTAGTTGTGTCCCTCCAAACACTAACCCTATGCCCTCAGAAGCCTGTGCATGCAGACACACACCAACAAGACGCTACTTCATGTCTCACATAAACCAATGAGGGAGGGGATGGTGAGATGGGTTGGCAGGAGTCCAGGCACTCTGGTTCTTCTCCTGGAGCAGGCAGGTGTGGTGAACAGAGGGTAAATGCGTGACTACTGCTTGTTTCTACAGCCAGAAAGAGAGAACGCTTCCTTCTCTTTCCCTAAGTTCCAGGCATCAGTGGGATGGTGAGACTGAAGCCCTAAAAGGAGAAGGGGTTGGGGAAGGGCAGGGGGTAGGAAAGGGCAGGGGATGGGGAAGGGCAGGGGTGGGGAAGGGTAAGGGGTAGGGAAGGGCAGGGGTGGGGAAGGGCAAGGGGTAGGCAAGGGCAGGGGTGGGGAAGGGCAGGGGTGGGAAGCAGAAAGTGCCATCAGTCAGTGGGCAGTCAGTCGGGGTCTGTGAAGGACTGTGGTCAGGAAAAGCATGTTGTAGACTGCTCATTGTGTCTTAGCATGATAGTGAAGGCAGCCTTGACTCTGGCCGAGGGTGGAGCAGAAGAGCACTGAACTCTGCCATCTTCAATGTCATGCAAATGTTGGGTCTGTCACAGACTGACTCCCCTTTCAAGCCAGGTACAAGTGTTCATCTAGAGAAGCAGCCTTCCAAGCCTCTGTAAACTGGAGGTGCTCACATATTTGAGGATGAACACAAACCCCTTCCTAGATCAGGGCTTCCAGAAACTTCTACTCCCAACCCCTTTCCAGGAAAATGTATACTCCAAGCATACAAGTAGATAAGATGGGTATAAAAATCAGACACTCACTTATAAAAACTCACAAGTTTATTTTAAAATAATTCCTTGGCATATACAGGATTTTGTCATTTGTGACAGATAAAACCAAATTTGCATACTAATGTGATGGCTGTACTTGTTTGTCTAGCAAATACAATCTGAATATATATTAATTTGATGCTTACATACTGGTTAAGGATGGTAGGAAAATATCGAAAGCTCTGTTTTCTATAACTAAACCATTATGTTTCTATAAGAGCAGAAACTGTATATACAATAAACACCATAATTTGTGATATACGATAGTCTTGAGTCTGAGCAGAGGGTCTAGGGCAGCACTCATTAGCACAGGCAGAACCAAGGCAGCAGTGATGAAGTCACATGATTCAGGGCAGGCAATCCTGGCCAGAAACACCTTGGATTCACTACACATTTGAATTACAAGTGATTGTTGGCCATTGCTCATTCAAAAACCTTTTGTTTATTGTCAAAAAAAATGTTTACACCCTCCACATTCAGTCATAGAAACCCATTATGAAGCTTTGTCATGGATGATTAAGTCTTCTGTCTCACCTCTGTCTAAGTCCGGTTTCCTAAGACTTGTACCACTGTCACAACTCCTTAGCAGATACACAGCCTTACCAGTTGTGAGTATGGTGATATTTTATTTGTACTGAAATGTGATTTTATTTGTATGTTAATAAATAAAGTTGCCTGGGGGTCAGAGCTAATAGCAAGCCATAGCAGAGCTGGGCGTTCATGGCGTACGCCTTTAATCCCAGCACTTGGTAGGCAGAGCTGGGTAGATCTCTGTGTGTTCAAGGATACAGCCAGCATTGGAGACACATGCTCCAATGTGTGTCTGGAGGTCTGTACAGACAGGCAGTGATGAGGCAGTCACGTGGTTGGGTTTACAACCAATGAGAAGGCAGAACAGAAAGTCTGTATAAAGACAAACACACAGGAAGTAGGTCTCTTTTGGAGAGGTCTCTTGGCTGAAGAGGATAGCTGCAGCAGGCGGGTAAGGCTCTTAGCTCTGATCTCTTGGCTTTCTTCTTTGCATTGGTTCTGTGTTTCTTATTTAATAAGTCGGTCGGTTACATCTACATATGAGGATGAGGACAGACAGCCTTTGGTGGACCCTCACAGCCTAGATCATCAGCTCAGAGCACCCATGCTCCCACTTTCCAGGAACTGCCCTGCCACTTACCTACAGCGTTGTCTGAGTTCCATCAGTTAGCCTCCTTCAGCCTCAGTTTCTTAACTATAAAACGAAAGTACTACTACAACCATTAATGAAAGATACCTGGATAACGTTAACATGTGTCAATGTAGTGATATTTTGTTTGTACTAAAATAAAATTTGCCTGAAGATCAGAGGATAGAGCCAGCCACTAGATTAAATATAGAGGCCAGGCAATGGTGGCACACACCTTTAATCCCAGCACTTGGGATCTCATGCCTTTGCTCTCAGTATTTGGGAAGCACACATACCATTAATCCCAGTACTAGGAAGGTTGAGACAGGAAGTGATGCGGCTTGGCAGAGAAAGGCATATAAGGTGGGAGAGACAGGAACTCAGTTCTTTTGGCTGAGAACTCAGGAACATTCAGTCTGAGGATTCATGGAGACAAGATTTTCCCCTTTTGGCTGAGGAATTGGCGAGGTGAGAAGTGGCTGTGGCTTGTTTCCTCTGATCTTTCAGCATTTACCCCGATATCTGGCTCTGAGTTTTTATTATAAGACCAATTAGGATTTGTCCAACATATCAACAATAACAATACTAGAACAACACCATGGGCCAGCAGCATAACTCTGTTGATAGAGTAATGCTTGTTAGCAGTCTTGAAGCCCTGGGTTTGGACGCCAACTTTGCATATGCAGGGCATACTGCACAAACCTGTACTACTAGAACATAGAAGGTAGAGGCAGGAAGACCATAAGTTCAAGGGCATTCTCAGCTACATTAAGGGCTTGAGGATGAACTGGGCGAGCTACATGAGACCTGTTTCAGACACACACATACAATTTGCCATTCAGCTTCCCTTACTAAATCCTCCTCCTAAAAACTAATGACTTGCAGTAGCTCCCAAGACAATGACCAATGCCTACAGCTTCCAGTCTAAAAATTACTGATCCAAGTCCCAACAGAAGAAGCCTCAAAGAAGGCCATCCACCAGAAGATGATTGAATGGGAGGCTTGCTTAGGGACTTTGTAAGATGCCCCTGTGGCTTGGTCAGTGTTTGCCCTTGGCCATTGATCTCATAGGTGTGACTTCACACCCAGCAGGTATGTGTTGTGGAACAACCTTTGTATACTGTAAATATGTATTACTCTCATTGGTTAATAAAGAGCCGACTGGCCTATAGCTGGGCAGGAGGAGATTAGGTGGGAGAGCCAGACTAGGAGGATGCTGGGAAGAAGAAGGGCTGAGTTTGAGGAGTTGCCAGCCAGACTTGGAAAAAGCAGCATGAAAAGTATGTAGATGACATAAATGAGCTTCAGGGCAGCACATAGATTAATAGAAATGGGTTAATTTAAGTTATAAGAGCTAGCTAAAAATAAGCCTAAGCTATTGGCTGAGATTTTATAATTAATAAGAAGTCTCTGTGTGGTTACTTGGGAGTAGCCGGTGGGACACAGAGAAACTCCACCTACAAATGGAATTCCAACATGGGGCACGTACATCCACATAAGACCTGAGAAAGCTTTAAAAGGGTTCTAAACATAAAAACAGAGCCAAATGCAGCTTCTTAGTCTTGTATCTCTCACACCAGCCCCAGTACAAGGGACATATCTGCGGGATGCAGCCAGCCACCAACCACCATGCGATAGTACCATTCACGAAGCCAAGCAGTGCTACTGACTGACATAACAATTTAAGATTCATCTCATGCGATCAAAAAAACAATATAGATGCTCAGTAAAGACAGATCCAGATTGGGGAAGAAAAAAAAACCTCTAAACAGGTTACAGTGTACTTAAAAATATACATAGGCTTGGGAGAAAAAGAAAAGCATATATATAATCATAGATTAAAAAATAGTTTAAAAAATAAAGTCTTTAAAAAAGGAATAAAGTAATAAAAAAGCCACATAAAGATGGGAAATACACAGAGAGTCTAAATCCTGTATGTTATTGTGTTGTCTTTGAATTTTTTGGACTGCTGAAAAAGGAGCAATAGCTTCTAAGAGACATTGGTTTATGAAAGCTGCTAGATTAAACAGTCAAAAGGTGTGGTGCTTTGGGAGAGAGGTTATGCTTTTATTTCCACAGAAAATGAGAAGCTGTGAATTCATTTCAGGTTATTATGGATCAGGTATGATTGGGAAAGAACGCCACCGCCCCCTCGAAAATCCTGGCTACAGAAATAAAGAAATAAACCTAGAAAAACTACAAAACACATAACATATATTTTACCTTCTCAAACATAAAACAAAATATCATCTTTGGCTAATTTGTGTACAACACAGAGCCTATACTTGTATTAATAAAGACATGTATGTTACCTTTAAAAATTTATGTATTTCAGAACAAGGGGACCAGACACCAATGAAAACAAATGGCCTAAGTGATCTCAAATGCCTGTTACAGTCTCATCAGAATTCTGTGTCCAAAACAGCTTCAAGGCTGCTGGATGAGATGGTCCAGACTTGCAAACTACTCCAGCCAAGATGTAACAATTATCCTGATTTCTCAGGGTTCCTCCAAAGATACCAGGGCTCACAGACAACAGAAAGTATTCTAGAGAATGATGCTACATTCCCAAGAGATGGGGTATGAATGGATCTAGTTATTTAATGGATTATGGATGTTTGTCATTGTTTAAGGGAGTTGGTATAAGTTGTTATTGGTCATAGTCAGAAAAAAAGGCTAAACAAAAGAGTTAAATTCAAAGATCTCTCTCTAAAGGGAAAAGTGGGGGATATAGGAATAATAGGAAAAAAGGATAGATTATTGAATCTACTTTAATCCAAAAAATATTTTACATTGGTATGGATTTTAGTTTATTGATATAAATTTAAGGGTTTTTTTATACTGTATGTATTTTTCTACTCTTGTTTGGGGTATTATGTTTATGCAGCTCATTTAAAAGTGCAATGTATAAAAAATACAGGTTAGAAGTCATCTATAATAATCAAACTTGTAGCAAGAATTAGGTATGTTTTCAAGGTTAAGCAGATATATTTAGATAGAGTGTCTTCAAATACTTCAAAGACCTATAGAATATGGCATTTAAAATATTTTAATAACATAAGGCTTTTCTTGACAGTGAGACATGTCTTCTCCTGACAGCTCCAATCTACTTCAAAAAAGCATGATGGGCATTGAAGAACCTCCATATGGAGTTTGCTTTCTTTATGATAAAAGCTAGCCATTTGGGCAAAGAAACTGCCCTTGCCTAGACTGCTGACATATACTGTCCAAACTGAACCAGCAGGATGCAAAAAAACGTGACTGCCCAACTTTGCCAAAACAAAGTAGAATAGTCCTTCAAATTTCCCTTCTTCTCAGAAATGTCTGTCAGATGTTCTAGGCCTGTAGGCCAAAGTTGGATACCCCAATGTTACAGAAGAACTTTGGGTGATTGTCCAGGGAGCCAGATGTCCCTGCCATTAGGTACATTACACCCTTCTGGGGTCTTTGATGGAGTTAAAGACTAAAATAATTAGACTTGAGTTTTCCTTAGTTATGATAAAAGGTAAATTAGGTATAAAATTTTAGACTCTCCAAGATAGATAATACAATATTTTCTCTAAATTTGCCAAACACAAATGGACTGGATATTGTAACTGTAATTCTTATTTGATAACTGTTTTTGTTGTATATAATTTTACTATGTTAAAGTTAAAACCTTCCTTTTTAATTAGTCAAAAAGGGGGAAATGCTGTGGAACAATCTTTGTACACTGTAACTATGTGTTACTCTCATTGGTTAATAAAGAGTTGACTGGCCGATAGCTGGGCAGGAAGAAATTGAGCAGGAGAGCCAGACTAGAAGGATGCTGGAAAGAAGAAGGGTGGAGTCTATGGAGCAAGAAATTAACATGCTATATTGAGAGAAGGTACTGAGCCATGTGGTAGAATATAGATAAAAATATGCTTTAACTTAAGATGTAAGAGCTAGCTGGTAACAAGCCTAAGCTATCGACTGAGCATTTATAATTAATAATAAGCCTCTGTGTAGTTATTTGCAAATTGCCTGGTAGGACAAAAAAGTCCGCCTACAGGTATGACCTCACATTCTTTATGTCAATGTTTTCTTAAAATAAAGAAAAGTAACATTCTATTTACTTATGTGTAGCTGGAGTTTTCCTGCCTGGCCCACAGTCAGGACAAATCTCTCTCACCTGCCAGTCCCACAGCCTCTCAGACCCGACCAAGTAAACACAGAAACTTATATTGGTTACAAACTGTATGGCCATGGCAGGCTTCTTGCTAACTGTTCTTACAGCTTAAATTAATCCATTTCCATTAATCTATACCTTGCCACATGGCTCATGGCTTACCGGCATCTTCACATGCTGTTTCTCATCATGGCGGCTGGCAGTGTCTCTCTCCCCAGCTTCCTGTTCTCTCAATTCTCCTCTCTGTTAGTCCTGCCTTACTTCCTGCCTGGCCACTGACCAATCAGTGATTTATTCATTGACCAATCAGCAACACATTTGACATACAGAACATCCCACAGCACTTCCCCTTTTCTTTTCTTAAAAAGGAAGGTTTTAACCTTTACACATCTCCAAAGTCAGCTTGGTATATTTGGGAATTTGAGCGTAGCTTCTCTTACTACTTCCTGCTGGAGGGGGGCGCTGTATCTTATGGGGACACAAAGAATATTTTAGGGTTATGGAGTAGTCCATGAGGGTGTATCGTCTGAGCCAGTTGCCTTGAAACCATTCTGGATGTTGGATCATCTGGGCCTTGGTGTCACCTTTCAGGGGGTCTTGGCTGGTCAAACCTGATATATCTTAATCTGGAACAAATCCATAGCCTCTGGCTTTCTGTGGAAACAAAAGCAGAGCCTCCTTTCCAAAGCAACATATCCTTACATCCAAATTTTGAAGTCAAGGTACCTTTAAAATATACATTTTGGCATAACTCAACAGCTTTTACAATCAAATGTTTTTCTGCAGTTAAAAATCCCAAAGACAACACAATCCAGATTTTCTGTGTAATATTCATCTTCACGTGGCTTATTTTTTATATTAATTTTACTGTCTCTTTAAAGACTTTATTTTTTAAAACTATGTATTTGTTTATATAACTGTATATATCACCTTTTTTGTCTCTTTCAAGCCTACGTATATTTTACACACATTGTAAACTATTACATCTGAATCTGTCTTATTGTGAATCTATTGCTTTAAGCTGCAGCAGCTGTGGCTGCTGGCTCCACCCACCTCAGCTTCCCAACATGGCGGCGGTAGTTTACCACCAGCTCTGGGAGCTATCCTGGGTCTCTATGCTTTTATCCAAGCAGCGTGTAGCCCAAAATACTCTTTTTTTTGTTTTGTTTTGTGCTAGCAAAGTCTAAATCCACCATGCAGCTTAATGTGCCACTTGCAGAGGCCTCATTCCCACCATACTGCAGGTCAAGCATGCACGCACACTAGGAACCCACCAGTAGCTCAAACCGGCAGCTGCCGCTCATTTGAGAGAGACAATTAGGAAGCTGTTTTTAGCTCCGTTTTAGAATCTTTTTTCTCAGTTTTTAGGTGGAAACTCTTGCCACCACGTTGGACACCACTTACGTTTTATTAAACTTTAGCTTTAAAAACATCTTCAGTGCTAGAAATGTAGTTTAGTAGGTGGCAGTTGCCCAGCATGCAGGAAGCCCTGAGTTCCATCCCCCACTCAGCATAAACTGGGCATGGTGGTGTCTACCTGTAATCCTACCTAACACTCAGGTGGTGGAAGCAGGAGGATAAGAAGTTCAAAGTCATCCTCAGCTAGCTATATAACAAGTTTGAGGCCAGCCTGGGATGAGGGTTTATGAGATCCTATATCAAAAGTTAAAAAAAATAAAATAAATTTTTAAAAAACTTTTTAAAATTATATTTTTATCAGTGTTTGGTTTTCTTATATACTTGTTTTATCTCTTCTCCAAAAGAGTTAAAAATAATTTTGGTAAAAATATAATAGCAATATTTTATTTCTGTTTTATCTAGTTATCATTTCTTGTTTAATAGATTAAATGCTACTCTTGCATTCTTATGTCTTTCTTTTGAATGTATATATATTAGTATCTACATGTATGGATGAATGCCTTTAGGTATGTTTGCTCACCACATGTGTGCCTGGTGCCTGCAGAGGTCAGAAGAGGACACCAGATGCCCTGCAGCTACAGTCACAAACAGTCCTGAGTCTCTCGACATGAGTGCTGGAAACAGAACCTGGGTCCTCTGCAAGAACAGCAAGTGTTCTTACCCACCAATCATCCCTCAAGTCCAATGCATTACCTTTTTTTAATTTTACCTAAAATCTTCTCAGTTTTGTTATTTTTTCACCATGTTGTTTATATTGTCACATATCCCTTGCTTTTAATTTCCAGGGATCCCCACCCCTAAAGGTTGATTATAGATATTTCCCATGATTTTATTCACCTGGCTTTTTAACAGCGCAAGAAAAAGTAATTCTTATTCTTCTCCTTCTCCTTCTTCTTCTTTTTTCTCCTCCTCCTTCCCTCCCCCTCTTCCTCCTCTTCCTCCTCCTCTTCTCTCTCTTCCCCCCTCCTTTGTTTCCAGATAAATGAACAGAAGGACCTCTCTAAGCCCCTAATTAACTTAACTTTTGTTACTATTCCTTCAAGAATTCAACTTCAGATTTTAAACTTCCACAAGAAGTAGACTAATTACCCCACAACCTAAATTCTCCCAGGTGACTAATCTTCTTCCTGAGGCTTCAGAGCTGACATCCCAGAAGGGTGACCTCTTCTCTGATATGTTGCTCAGGACCCCCTGGATAGATCTCCACCCAGGGACAAAACCTGCAGCTGTTGACATCAGGGACACTTCCTTTCCAGACACTCAGGTCAAAACCTTTTGCCAACAGAAGTTGGCATGTCCAGCCTTATAAAATGTCTGCGCCCAGGAGAAAAAGTAACAAGTCAATGATCTGCAGCTTAAATATAAATTTCTCTGTTCAGTTGAAGGACCCCATTTGGCTTGGGGTCAAATGAAACAGCTTAAGTGCAGGGCCTGAAGAGTGGTGGAGGACAGTGGGGGACTGAGAAAGACTTATGCTGATGGCCTGTGAGGTCTCTGGTTTCCTTGTGGTCTGTTGGCCACCAGGCTATAAGGGCAAAGGGAGCAGAGGCAGCCAGCAGGGCTTGGCCAGCTGTGATAACCTTCCGGAGCCAGCTTCAGTGAGACAGCTCAACTTTATTTCAGAGTGAGGGGAATATATAGGATGGGGAGAGCAGCTGAGACATCACCCAATAGGTGCTCATGGTATGCTTTATCTGCATTAGGCAGCACGATCCCATCATGCAGATGGGGGCACAATATCCAATTATCACATGGGCAGCAAGGGGAGAACATTTGCAGGGAACTGTGTCAAAGGTCACACTTAAGATAAGTCAGGCATTCAAACTCAGGGGCAGCTTTCAAATAAGGTCAGGTAAAGAGAAGGAAGTCGCTGCTGTGGGAAGGGAGTCTTCCATTTTGCGAGGAGCTCAGAGAGCTATCTAGACATGGTGGACTACAACTTTAAGCAGCAGAACCTTTCAACAATGGCTTGCCCTGAGTTTCTCTTTGATTTGTGGTACCACTTGGCCCTCATCCACCATTAGTCATGACCAAACCATGGCAAGCAGTCAAGGACATGCCCAGCTTCAGACAGCAGGCTTTGAACTTGTGGACCTGGATCTAATTATTACATGGCAATGTACATGGCCAAGAGTCAAAGTGCACAGTCCTGACTTCCTTTTTTTAAATCTTGGAACTGAAACCACATTTTTCAACATGTGATTTAACCATTTCAATCACTATCTAGCCCCAGGAAGGGTTTTTATTTTGTTTTGTTTTGTTTTGTTTTTGTTTTTAATCCTGAATCAATCTGAAGTCTTTTATGGGGCTGCAGATGACTTCATCACTATAAGCTCTACATATGAACCCTAGGAACCCTAGTGAAGAGTATAGTATGTGTAGCAAGACTATTCCATGTTATAACTGGAGTTTAAGTTTAAATCATCAAAAATATCATGAACCTTCCAACACTTCCCTCTAAAGGGAGCTACATTAGAATGTCCAGTTGAACTACTAAATTATTTTATATCATCCTGATTCTGGCATAATTTTCAAAATGATTGTTTTGAATAATATGGAGGTTTCTTCCAGTCCCCTCTCCTTATCCCAAGAGATAAGAAAATTTTTACATAATCAGAGACAATCCTTATGAAGACCCTAGTGGCAGGGGAAATGGCTCAGTGGGTAGAGCATTGGCCACACAAGTGTGAAGACCTAAATTAAGACCCCAGAACCCACATAAAGTCAGACAGGGTTCACACCTGGAATTCCTGACCTTCTAATGTGAGATGGAAAATGAAGACAGACAAATTCCAGTAGCTGGAGGGCTAGCTAGCCTGACATTCATGTGAAAAAGCAAGTGACATTGTCTCAAATAAGATGGAAGGTGAGGACCGGTACATGAGGTGGTCCTCTGTCCGTGGAATATGTGTGCTTTCAGTTACACAGACATACATAGAAACACAGACATACAGAGAGAGAGAGAGACAGAGAAAGGAGGATGGGGAGGGAGGGGGGAGGGAGGGAGGGAGGAAGGGAGGGAGGAAGGAAGGAAGGAAGGAAGGAAGGAAGGAAGGAAGGAAAGAAGGTAAGACAGAAAAAGAAGATATTTAGAACTTGGGGAAAAACTCATATCAGAACTCTATTTTGATAACTGACACTATAAATCCCAGATAGTCTAGGAACTCTAAACATCAGGGTATACTGATCTTATGATCTCAGCATCTGTATAGTAAATCATCCAAACAACTGGTAAATAGGTTCTCTCCTGAAACCAGAGACCAAGTCCTCACTCCCAGGACCTAGGATTGTGTTGTTATCTGCTAAGATTTTTACAAATTTAGTCAAATTAAAATGAGGTTCCTAGGGTTGACCTAATCCAATATGGCAGGTGCCCTTACAAAAAAGAGACAGTCACAGGGAAAGCAGAGTTGGCAGAGACAGAGGCACTGAAACAGGGAGCCATTGGGGAACCCAGGGCTGCGGGCCCTGCTGACACCTTGAGTGGACTTCTCAACTCCAAAGCTGAAGAACTGGACATCTCTGTTGACAATCCAGACTGTTTGTGGTACTTTATTAACAGCTCCCCTAAAAGATGAATTCAAAAGAGAAGAAAAAGAATTCTAGAGTGGATTATTGTTCCTCATCAGGAAGTGGCATACAAGAACAGACTTTTACAGACTGAATGTTATAGACAATATTGAATATTATCTCAGCTCCCACCCACTCAGTCCGCAGAGCCACCGTGGTTAGAGCCTGCTTGCCTTTCGGCTTCAATCTGTGCCCAACTGCAGCCTGTGAGTAATCACAGTAAGTCTGCATGTACTGTTCTAATCCGTCCTTGCTGCAGTCATCTGAAATACGCACTAATTTTTTCTTGTCCTGTAGATGAAAAGAAAGCATGCTAGAGAAGAGAAGTGAGTATCTTGTCCAGGTCACAAAGCCACTAAGTAGAGAACTCTGATTTAAAAAAGGTCTGTTTGGTATTCATTTCCAGGCTCTTAACCATAATGCTTATTGATTTTACTTCACAGTTTCTCCAGCGATGTTTAACCTCTTCAAAAGTTCTTTTCTATTCATGGAATAGCTCATTGCTTCAAACTAGGGGATGAAGAGGATGCCAGAAACACCTTGTGGAGCACTTTTCTCCAACCATGTAAGTCCTTGGAAAAGCAATAACAGAGACTCACATTCTCATTCATATCCATGCATGTTTTTTCTGTCAGTCTGTCTCACATAGCCCATATAACTTCTTCTTTTTCTCAAGCCTGTCCCACCTATCTGCCTTTCTAGTATTCTTAGAGCGTTATTTATTCATGGATCTTTCCTCAGTGCCTTGGTCTAGTCAATGACCACAATACAGCCCCACAGCTCCCCAAATTTCTCATTTGGGGCACACATCACAGTCAAAATCGAACAACGATTTGAGTGGCAGGATCAACCCACTAAGGGGTCTCAGGACCTGTGACCCTAACTCACAGACAGACTCCACCCACTGCACCGAGATTAGGATCATACATAGACCAGGCTGCATCACCTGGGAGGCTAAGAGATCAGTGTGGAGCACAGTGATGCTGGAGTCTGCTGTCCAGGCCACTCTCTGCCATCACACCGTTCACTTATAGCCGTGAAGTGGCTCCGTTGAAGGGTCCCAGCTGAATCCGGATTCAGCAGTGTTCTTGATTATACCTGAACATCCTCAAGGCTTGGCTTGGAGGAGAGGCCCATGGGTCTAGAAGATGTGCTGTTACCCTCTCTCATCCACCCGAAACCCCCCAGCTGGGGCCCCACAAGCTGACAGCTCAGCAGTGAGAGATTACCAACACACTCATCTCTCTGTTGTATGTCACCCTCTGCTCATCTCCTCCTGGGTTCCACAAAGAAATAAATCTCCTTTAATTCCCCAGATGATATTTGCTCTGTAAAATGAATTACTGCATTCCCTGAGTCTAGGGAAGCATGAGATATGCCTTTCAATAATTAAGATTGGTCTTTCCCAGTTTAGGAGGGTGAAGTGTGGAAAATGAAATCCAATCAGAGTTTGTTTTTCACAGGGACAAACTGCTAAATATGAAAACTCATCTTCCAAGAGTTCTCAGGAAATCCTAGAAAATTTTGACTGTCACAAACATGGATGACAGAAAGCAAATTCCTTCTCTAAGGATTAGGTCTATGTGCATTAAAAAAAAAAAAAAGTGCTGATATGCAAAGGGTGAGCCTGGAATATCAGCAAATGAGGAGGACAAGCTCCCAGCATACTTCATCTTTAACTAATGACAGGCATTACTTGATGCATCTCCCCGGACAAGAAAACGGAGATTATTGATGTCTAATCCATAAAATCACAGCCTTTTGTTTTGAATATTCATCCAACATCTGGCATAGCTTTTCTTCCCAGCCATCTAAATGCCATCCTCTTCAGAAAGCACAGGCTAGTCGCCCACCAGCTGCATCCATTACACAAATATGTTTCATTTAAACAACGATTTTTTTAATGCTTTAAGCTGTCAAGTTTTGCTGAGATGTTACGACACAAGAACCACACCCCAAACCTCAACGTCTTAGCAGCAGCAACATTCCTTTTCTGTTCATGGGTGTGCCTGTTGGCTGGGGCTCCTCTGGACTCTGCAGGAATCCACTGGCCTCTGCTGGGATTGGCTGAGCTTGGATCCAAACTGCAGGTAAGGCTGCAGTCTGTTCCACCTGTCCCCACAGCCTGGGTCTGCACAACAAGCCTTCCCTCTGGCAGATGCAGTACCAGAAGAGCCAGAGGGAAGGGCCCTCCTTAAAGGCACAGCTTCGTTTTTCCCCATGTGTGTTTGGAGGGAGGGATATGCAAACAGTTAAAACCCAAACCAATGAGGTGATTGAAAACAAAAGCCAAACTAGTAGAGTCAAGTTAGATGACTTCTGCAAGGGCAGGGCCTTACAACTTTTCTTATAAACCAGGAGGATTTAGTTTGGAGGAATTACATAAACTCCCACCTCAAAATCTGGAGGTTACAGTTTCCTAAATATGCAGAACAATGGGATACAATCCTAACTATCTATCTTCTATTTGTCTATCATCTATTAGAAAAAGAAACAGAGAGAGAGAGGATGTTCATGTCATGGAGGCAAAGAGCCCCACCCCCACCCCTGATCTACCATCTGTAAGCTAGTGAACCAAAAAGTTGGTTGTATAACTCAGCCTGAGTCTAGATGCCTGACTGTTGTGGGATAATCTTGTACACTGAGAAGCTGTGTCTCTGACAAGGCACCTTCTGATTGATTTAATAAAGGATTGAATGACCAATAACTAGTCAGGAGAGGATAGATGGGACTTCTGGGAATAGAAAGGAACTTTGGGAGGGAAAGAGGCAAAATTCACCAACCAGACATGGAGGAAATGGGATGCACAGTACGGAGCAGAGGTAATGAGCCACATGGCAGAACACAGATGAATAGAAACAGGTTATTAAGTTTTAAGAGCTAGTTGGGAACAAGCCTAAGCTAAGGCCAAGCTTTTATAATAAGAAGTTTTTATGTTATTATTTGGGAACTGGTAGTACAAAGAAAGTCCGGCTACATTTGGTGTCCAATGTAGAGGCCACTTGTATCCTATATAAGCCCTGAAAAACTTGAAAAAAAAGTTCCAGACATGGAGCCTGACATGGCTGACTTCCAGTTAACTTGGGCAGTCCCAGTGCTTGCCGTGAACAGAGGCATGGGCTCCTTTAAGAGACCCTGCTGTGCAACCAAGCACTTGAGCAGCAGTGCTACTCAACACTAGATAGACATACCTGCAGCAGCAAGCATGGACCCCACAACTTTCCACAGCTGGGGCAGGTAGGCACAGCTCCCTGCAGATACCCACAGACAGGAGACTAGGCTCTCATGAAAGGTCAAACAGCAGCTCAGTCCAGAACCAGTGGGGTAGCCTGCCGGACCAACCAAGACAGGCAGAGTCAGTTGCCAGCATCATGTGAAAAGCAAGCCATGGCAGTGGCTGATCTGGCCCTTAAAGGGCCACATGGTCAAACTTTAAAGGTCACAAGGCTTCGAGTACACAGATAGTCAGGTCAAAAAAAACCAAAACAAAACAAAACAAAAAAACCTCTGAACAGGATACAGTATGCTTGAGAATGCTGTGTTAAGATGCTAAAGAAAGAAAAGAAAATGGGTATAGACAGCCATTTTGAAAATAATAAAGTCTTTAAAGAGAGAGTAAAGTAATATAAAAATAATAATCCACATAAGGATGGGAAATACACAGGGTGTCTGGATCCTGAATAGTGCTTTATTAACTTGAAATTTTTAAATGCTAATGAGCAAAAAGTAAGAGCTGCTGAGAGATACTGGATTATGGAAAACACTTAATTAAACCAGGATATATACTTTAAGGATGTCTTAAATTCAGAATGGAAGTCAAGAAATGTGTTATGTTGGGAGAGAGGTTATGCTTTTGTTTCCACAGGAAACCAAAAGCTATAGATTTCTTCAAAATTAATAAAGATCAGATTTGACTGGGAGACCTCCTGAAAATCATGGCTGCAGGAAGAAACCAAGAAAAACTACAAGATAGGTGACGTATATGCTGATCCCTCTGCTATGGGACCAGCTCTGAGACTGGATAAGACATGATAAATCTTGTTGGCTACACAGTCCTAATGATTTATCATGACATGACATCCTTTCATATGACATGGATGGAGATTTATATTATAGCTTGTTATGCAGTCCAAATGGATTTATAAAGTTGACAGAAATGTCCTTTAACTTCTCAAACACAGGGCAGAGAATCAACTTTAGCTGATTTGTGCACACCACACATTCCATACTTGTGTTAAAGCAGATCTGTGTGTTACCTTTAAAATTCTGTGTTTCCAGAGCAAAAAGACAAGACATCAATGAAGACAAGTAACCCAGGTGATCCAGCCTCTCAGAATGCCTCTATAGCAGCTTCCTCAAAAATCTGCATCCAGAACAACTTCAAAGTGGCTAGCTAAGATGGTACACCCTCACACACTGCTCCAGCCAGGACTTCAGATAAGCTATACACTTTCCAAGTACACAGAAATTGGACAACAAATGATACAGCTAGCTCTCCTAGGACTTGACCATTATCCCAATATTCTCAGGTCCCTCTAAAGATGCCATTGCTCCCTGACAGAAGGAAGCAGTCTAGAGAACACAACACCTACATTCCCAAGAGGAGGGGTGGGTGGTTTTTGGTCATTCAATGGATTGCAGATGTTTATCATCATTTAGGGGGCTAGTTGCAAGTTGTTATTGATCAAGTTCAGAGAAGAAACTAAGCAAAGGAAGTTAGATTTAGGGACCTCTTCCTGAAAATAAAAAAGGGAAGATATAGGATTGATAGGATAAAAAGACTAGAAGATTGAATCTACTTTTAAACTGAAAAGCAACTTCTAGTCTCAATTATTTTATATCAGTATGGATTTTTTGTATATTGATACAAATTTAAGGCTATTTTTGTTACAACATACTGTAAGGTATTGTACCTATGCAACTCATTTAAAATTGTAATGTAAAGCTCTAGTCCTCAAAAGCTTCTATTACAAACTATTTAGGATAAGTAAGATAACAGCCAAATTTGTAATAAGGGTTTAGATACAGATAAAAATAAGCTCTATTCAGCCTTGTGTATTTTAGAGAGATAGGTGGTCTTCAAACACTTCAGATATCTACAAAATATGGCATTTGTTTTAATAACATAAGGCTTTTCATGACAATGAAATATGTCTGCTCCTGGCAGCACCAATCTACTTCAGAGAAGATGATGGGCATCAAAGAATCTTCTTAGGGAGTTTGCTTTCATCGTGACAAAGTTAGCCAATGGGCAAGAAACTGCCCTTGCCTTGACTGTTGACAGTATCCTGCCCAAACTGGACAAGTAGGACACATAAGAAGGCAACTGCAAACTTTGCCAAGACTAGGTAGGCCAGTCCTTCAAAATTCCTGCTTCACACAAAAGTCTGTCAGATATTCTAGACCTGTAGGCTGAAGATGGATGCCCCTATGTTACAAAGGAACCATATGTGACTGTCCAGACAGCCAGCTGTCTCTGTCATTTTTATAGTTTTGGAAGTTGCTTGTTCTGTACTTCTATTTACTCAGGTAATATCTTATCCTACTTGGGTCTCTGATGGGGGTTGAGGACTAGATAGTTATATATACCGTTTTCTTTGTTATCAAATTTAGAAAAGAAACAAAAGAGATGTAAAGTTTATAAAGGCTGAGAGACATAAAAGCTTAAGTTGTTGATCTAAGAAAATGTTTGAAGGTCTAAAAAGATATTTTTAGGTTAGTAATACAAAATATGATAGAAAGTGATTTAGGTACAAAACTTTGGACTCAGCAAGATAAGATAGATAATAAAATACCATCTCCATAGTTGTCAAATACAAATAAACTGGACATTGTAAAAGTAATTTTTACCTGATAATTGTTCTTATTGTATATAGTTTTACTGTGTTAGAGTAAAAATCTTTCCTTCTTATTTGACAAAAAAAGGGGGGGGGAGTATTGCGGGATAATTTTTTTGTAAACTGTGAAGCGGTGTCTCTGACAAGGCACCTTCTGATTGGTTTAATAAATGACTGAATGACCCATAGGCAAGGGAAGCTAGGCAAGACTTCTGGGAAGAGATAGAAACTCTGGGAGGAAGAAAGGCAAGATCCACCAACCAGATATGGAGGAAATGGGCTGCACAGTACTGAGCAGAGGTAACAAGCCACGTGGCAGAACATAGATGAAGATAAACAAGTTAACTTAAGTTTTAAAAGCTAGTTGGGAACAAGCCTAAGCTAAGGTCAAGCTTTCATAATTAATATGAAGTCTCTATGTCATTATTTGGGAGCTGGCATTACAAAGAAAGTCCAACTACACCTGACAATAGGGTGACCAATTGTGTAAGTCTTGGTCCATGCCCATAGTACCTAGAAGCAGGACACCACCACCTCTGAGAAGACATAAGAAGCCCCAGCTCAAGAAAAGAGAGCAAAAAAAGGATACAAACTAAGACAAGATAATAAGTTTGATGCCCCTATGCATTTTTGGTCTATTCAGAACCTTGGTGGATTGAGTGATGTCCACCTACATGGTGGAGTGTTTATCTGTACTCATTGTACCAACTCAAATACTAATATCTTCCAGTCAACATCCAAAACTGCTTTATCAACTACCTGGGTGTCCTTATCATTCAATCAAGATAATTCATAAAGTTAACATGAGTTAATCATCTACCAATTTGGCAACCATGTTTGCTTCTTTGAGCCACATTCAGTCACCAAATTACACACACACACACACACACACACACACACACACACACATTGTGCTGGTTGGAATGAGAAATGTCCCCCAAAGGTTCATGTATTTGAACATTCGGTCCCCAGTTGGTGGCAATGTGTGGGAAGGTTATGGAACCTCTGTAGGTTAGCCTTGCAGGAGGAAGAAGGTTCGCTGAAGGAGCTTCACAAGCCGTTAGCTCACTCTACTTCCATTTCCTGCTCTTGGCCTCCTTTATGATAAACTTCCAGCTTCCTGCTCTGGCCACCATGCCATCCTCATGCTATGGACTCTCTCCTGTAACCATAAGCCAGGATAAACCTTTCCTTCCATAAGCTGCCTTTGACCCTGAGGTCTTAACCAGCAACAGAAAATAGCTAATGTGCTCATGTCAAGGTCAGGAGTAAACCAAATGCATTCAACACCTCTGCATTCAAATAAGAGTCACAGTCTTCCCCCAGGGATGGAGGTGCAACTCCAGAATGGGGTTTTCTCTTTTGATCTCCTCTTCTGTAATACTGGGTATAAAATTAACAATGCTTAGATATGGAAATAAAGTCATTATGTCTGAGTCAGTTATAACAAAGTAAAAGTAGCAAAGATATTTACTTAGTGCACTTGTTTCTATTTTATAATAGATATGTTTTCACTAAATATGGAGGATAAAGTCCTGAAAAATGACAGACCCCATTCCTGTAGCTGATCATGTAACCATAACCTTGACAGAGGAAACATCCCCTACTACTGCCTACTCTGTATTCCATTTGCCTACAGTGAGTCCCTCAGCTGGTCCCACTGTTCTGTTTTCAAACGCAATAACCCCAATGAGGAAGACAAAAAGCTCATGCCCTGTGAATTGAGATCTATGAATGAATAATCGCCTATACTACAGCTACTTGTAGTAGAATGGAAAGCCCACTGTGCCTCTGTGTCTGGGTTCAAATCCCAGCTCACCACTTACAACCTGTGCAATGTTGAAAAAGTCACCTACTCTCTTTGAACTTGCATTTCTTCATCTCTTGGGATGTCACTGAACTAATTGTGACAGTATACATAAAAGCGTCCTGTGAACTGAAACATGCTACATGGGTGTTGGCTGTCATTATGAGCAGGACTCACCCAGAGGGACTCAAATTACCTTACCGTTTAAGGAAATGACCAATTTGCATAGCCACCTGGATTTTCACTGTCAATGACTTTGACTGGGATTCAAATGCTTCCACAGTGGGGCAGTTCCATTCACTGAAGACCCAGCTGGTGCAGCAGTTTGGGATATGCACTGAAATATGCTTGGAAATACCTGCTGGTCTTTCAGGCATTGTGTTACAAAACCAGGTAGGGGAATCCTTTTATCATTTCTGCAGCTGAATATGCTTTAAACCCCTGACGGAGCCAAAATTGTCAGACCGAATCCCACTTGTGACGATCCGACCAGGCTAGCATGTCGTCTCCTTGTTAACCACTGAGGCTTTTCGGGATGAAATCCTGCAGGCCCTAAAACAGGCAAAACTTGACTTAACTTCAAGGAAAGTTTTGGATTTCAATGGACCTTTGAAGTTCCTTCAAAAGCAATGAGGACTTCAATGAGAGGTTTGCCTGCACAGAGGACCACGGAGGCCGGCCATTTGTAGACATTCAGTTCATCTATGAGAAGTTGTCTGGTAAAAATTGGTTCAGTTAGGAGGGGCTAAGTGAGGAATGCCAGTTCAAACTCAGTAGGATGAAAATGAGCTGGTTTTAGATGATCAAACCTTGTCACTTTGTTCTTGTTGAGTTTATAAAGATGTGTGTTCTATTTGCATTGCCATGAAGGTTGATGGATGTAATAACTGTAGTAAATTAGGGCCAACACACACTGGTTAAGATTGAGGAAAAGCTTATCCCATAAGTTGTCTGTCTACATATATACTTCAATTGTGTAATTAACAACTATTTTAAAGTGAAAGTCTCCAGAATACGAATTCAGATTTTTACAGATGAAGGGGAAACTTCCATTATGTCAAGTGCATTCTATGTCAAAATAAGCTAAAGTAGCAATTCTTCAAATAGTTTTTAATCACACAATACTTTGCAAATCAAGCTAATAGAAATTGCATATTGGGAATCTTTATCTAAAACATTTCCAGTAGAGCACATTATGCTACAACTAAATCATTTTTACTGTGAAAGTTATTGTTTTCTAATCTGCAAGAAGTGTCAAATGATGCCACAGGAAGTTAATTATAGTGAATGTACTTAACCAGGGCTCACTGCAGAGTAGATTCCATCAAGTAGCTTTATACATATAAATATAAATATATAATCTGTCATCTTCACTTAATTAAAAATGTAAATACATAAAGCCTCCATCTTAAAAAATACTTAGTTTGTACATTAAAAATGATTTATAAATTTGGGATATACATAAAGTAGCCCAAGATTTTTTAATCTCATTCATAGATAGAATACTGATATTCTGTAATAGGAATTTTGTTTCTGAATATATGTAATTCCTAAATTGATTCTGGAGTTCTGGAGTTCTTTCAACTGGAACTGCAATACCAGGTACACACCAAAGCCTGACCGTCCTAACAAAGGACACTGCCACCACAGCAAGGCACCTCTGCTACGGATCTTTACACTGTTCTGAGCTAGACATTTTATGAAGACTCAGCCATGGTCAAAACAGGACTTCTAAAATGCAATATTTTTTCCAGAAAAACAAACAAACATTGTAATGAATTTTAATACTTCTTAGGGACCTAAGAGTTTTATTTAGTCCACAGATTAGGATCTTGGAGTAAATATAATAAATATACTTTAAAGGTTATATATCAATGAGGTGTCAGTGTACATAAGGATGGTGTATTCTAGTCATAATTAAATTGTGAACCTAATTATAATTTGAGCCTTCCTTTTAATTACATTGCAATATTCTTCTTTCCTAAGAAGATGATTCGTATAGCATCTTTTATCTGTAATTTTCATTTAATTAAAAATATAAATAAATCAAGCTTTCCTGCTTAAAAATATTTACTTTGCACATTAAAAAGAGGATTTATAAAGTTGGATTATATCTAGTTAATCATATTTACTTGGAGCCTTAAACATGATGAATAAATACATAGGAGTTGAGATCTAAATTTTCCTAACTATCTTGAAGAGAAGGGGGAATATGTTGCAAGTACCCTTTTTTACCAGTGACAATTCTTCTGTCACCCCTGGAAAAGTTCTACTAATTCTTCAAAGCCAAGTTCAAATGTCACCTCCTTTGTGAGAAGCCTTGCCTAACTCCTAAGGTCAAACTCAAGAGGAGCCTAGGGGGCAGTGGCTAACAACTTAAATGCATAGGAACACCAGGAGAGACCGGGATTCTGCACAACAGGAAGCAAGGACTTCACTAGAATTACCCCAAAGAAGAACGAATGTGGCGAGAAGGAAACGCGAAGAACCTGACGCAGGAGGAAAGCTGCGCTCCACCATCACTGGACTGGCGACTGGTGTAGACTCAGTTCAGTGACACGCTCAGGTAGGTCCCCTTGGGACACACAAGCTTACAGAAAAGGATTCTGAGGCAAACCAGGAGAAGGCAGGGCAGACTTGACATGGCAGCACAGCTTTTTATACTGTGGGTCAGGACTGCCTGTGAGGCCCTAACTGAAAGTGAACCTTTTCGGAATGCCTTGCATAGCTGAAAACTAATTCAAAACCAAATGCTTAATGAATCTGAGCTGTTTCTGGCAGCATTCACCCACGCTCTGAGGCTGACTTCACTACAACACGGATGCCCAGCACCCACATGGCGCCCAGCACCCACAGGCGGCTCACAACCATCTGGCATGCAGTTCCAGGGTATCCAACGCCCTCCTCTGGCCCCCAGGCACTGCACAAAAGTGCGCGGAAAATTGTATCGGGGAAGAGGGTGAGCGGGAACATAGCATGGAAATGATACACACATTGTCATTGGTAAAGTGAGATTTTCGCCTTCAACAATGGCTGAGAGTAGAGGAGACTAAGGGGAACAAAAGGGTGTAAGGTATGCTAGGGCAATCGTGGCACAAAGCTTGTAGGGGAAACCAACCAATAACTGATTTGGCTTAAGGCCCACTGTTGTTAGAGTTTTCCTGTCTGGCCCACAGTCAGGGCAAATCTCTCTCACCCGCCAGTCCCAAGCCGCTCAAACCCGATCAAGTAAACACCGAGACTTATATTGGTTACAAACTGTATGGCCGTGGCAGGCTTCTTGTTAACTGTTCTTACAGCTTAAATTAATCCATTTCTATTAATCTATACCTTGCCACGTGGCTTGTGGCTTACCGGTACTTTACATCTTCCTTGTCCTGATGGCGGCTGGCAGTGTCTCCCCCTCCAGCTTCCTGTTCTCTCAATTTTCCTCTGTTAGTCCCGCCTATACTTCCTGCCTGGCCACTGCCAATCAGTGATTTATTCATTGACCAATCAGCAACACATTTGACATACAGACCATCCCACAGCACCTCCCCTTTTCTTTTCTTAAAAAGGAAGGTTTTAGCCGGGCGGTGGTGGCGCACGCCTTTAATCCCAGCACTCGGGAGGCAGAGCCAGGCGGATCTCTGTGAGTTCGAGGCCAGCCTGGACTACCAAGTGAGTTCCAGGAAAGGAGCAAAGCTACACAGAGAAACCCTGTCTCGAAAAACCAAAAAAAAAAAAAAAAAAAAAGGAAGGTTTTAACCTTTACACATCTCCAAAGTCAGCTTGGTATATTTGGGAATTTGGGCGTAGCTTCTCTTACTACTTCCTGTTGGAGGGGGGCGCTGTTTCTTCTGGGGAAACAAAGAAAATTTTAGGATCATGGAGTAGTCCGTGAGGCTGTATCGTCTGAGCCAGTTGCCTTGAAACGGTTCTGGATGTTGGATCATCTGGGCCATGGTGTCATCGGAGACCTTTCAGGTGGTCTTGGCTGGTCAAACCTGATGTGTCTTAATCTGGAACAAATCCATAGCCTCTTGCTTTCTGTGGAAACAAAAGAGACTCTTTTTCAAAGCAACATATCCTTACATCCAAATTTTGAAGTCAAAGTATCTTTAAAATATACGTACTGGTTTAACTCAGCTTCCTTTACAATCAAACATCTCTCTGTAGTTAAGAATCCCAAAGACAACACAATCCAGACTCTCTGTGTAATAGTCATCTCTACGTGGCTTATTTTTTATATTACTTTTACTGTCTCTTTAAAGACTTTATTTTTTAAAACCATGTATTTGTTTCTATACTGTATATATCACCTTTTTTTTTCTTTTAAGCCTATGTATATTTTACATACATTTTAAACTATTACATCTGAATCTGTCTTATTGTGAATCTATTGTTTTAAGCTGCAGCCTTCTAAGCCTGAAACGGTGCTGGTGCTGTGGCTACTGGCTCCGCCCACCTCAGCTTCCCAACATGGCGGCGGTATGCTTACCGCCAGCTCTGGGAGCCATCGTGGGTCTATGCTTTTATTCAAGCAGCGTGTAGCCCAGAAACCTCTTTTTTTTTTGTACTAGCAAAGGCTAAATCCATAATGTAGCTTAATGTGCCACTTGCAGAGGCCTCATTCCCGCCATATGGCGGCAGGTCGAGCGCGCACACTAGGAACCCACCAGTAGCTCAAACCGGCAGCTGCCGCTCATTTGAGAGAAACAATTAGGAAATGTTTTTAGCTCCGTTTTAGAATCTTTTTTGTCAGTTTTTAGGTGGAAACTCTTGCCCCACGTTGGGCGCCATTTGTTGCTAGAGTTTTCCTGCCTGGCCCACAGTCAGGGCAAATCTCTCTCACCCGCCAGTCCCAAGCCGCTCAAACCCGATCAAGTAAACACCGAGACTTATATTGGTTACAAACTGTATGGCCGTGGCAGGCTTCTTGTTAACTGTTCTTACAGCTTAAATTAATCCATTTCTATTAATCTATACCTTGCCACGTGGCTTGTGGCTTACCGGTACTTTACATCTTCCTTGTCCTGATGGCGGCTGGCAGTGTCTCCCCCTCCAGCTTCCTGTTCTCTCAATTTTCCTCTGTTAGTCCCGCCTATACTTCCTGCCTGGCCACTGCCAATCAGTGATTTATTCATTGACCAATCAACAACACATTTGACATACAGACCATCCCACAGCAGCCCACTCCAGGAGATGAAACCCATACACAACATGGCTTGATGACCAAGAATCAGAGACTGGCTAGCCCAGGGACCTAGATAAAACCAAATAATACTGTTCTAAAAATGGGGGCGGGGGGCATGTAGTGATGAAATGATTCATAATGATATTCTGCTATACTCAGATCAGTGTCTTACCCCGCCAGCATCAGAGGAACTTCCTCCTGTAGCAAGCAGATGGGAACCACTGCCAGACACTCCACAGACAGTGAGAGACCTTGGGACACTCAGCCCTAAATGGGATGTCCCCTCAAATCCCTCTCCTCAGAGCTCAGGAAACCTGCAGAAGAGGAAGTGCAAAGAGCGTTAGAGCCAGAGGGGATGGAGGACCCCAGGAGAACTAGGCCCTCTAAATCAACATGAGCAAAGCTCCAATGAAGTCACAGAGACTGAGGCAGCATGCACAGGGCCTGCATGTGTCTGCACCAGCTCCTCTGCATCTATATAACTGCTTCCAGTTTAGTGTTTATGGGACTCCTGGGTGTCTGAATGAGTGGGCCTCTGATTCTTGTGTCTTCTGTTGGTTTATCTCCAATGTGATAGCTTTTTATTATATTTTATTTTGCTATATTTTTAAAATTTGAATGAATGAATGAATGAAAACTCAGCCCCTAGGGTAAAGTTTAAACAACTAAACTGTCATTTTTACCTTTTGGGGCAGGGGTTCATTTTTCTCCAAGGGAGTGGCACTGGGTATATCAGCCATTCCAGGTAAACCTCATGTTCAGGAGCAGTTGACCAACATTTGATGGATTCCACAATTTTTTGTGTGCTGTTATTTGATTTCAGCTTAGTGGTTTTTGTTTTGTTTTGGAGAGGGATTGTTTTATTTTTTTTCCCTTGGTTTTAGGGGATTTTGTTATATTGAGTTTTTGTTTGTTTGTTTATTTGTTTTTGAAGAAGAAAAACTTAAAGCTGGGTGAGTAGGGAGAAGGAAAAGATTCAGAAGGACTTGGGGGAGGGAACGAATATTATCAAAATATATTTAAATTTAAAGATTGCTTTAAATAATATATATACATATATGTGCATGGCCTATTTGCCCCATGTCCCTTCCATCATGTAAGGTTACAGAAAAAGTGAAGAGCTGCTGTGGAATGTTCTGTATGGCAAATGTGTTGCTAATTAGTCAATAAATAAAACACTGATTGGCCATTGGCTAGGCAGGAAGTGTAGGCGGGACAAGGAGGAGAATAAAGCTGGGAAGTGGAAGGCTGAGTCAGAGAGACACTGCCAGCCGCCATGATGAGAAACAGCATGTGAAGATGCCGGTAAGCCACGAGCCATGTGGCAAGGTATAGATTTATGGAAATGGATTAATTTAAGCTGTAAGAACAGTTAGCAAGAAGCCTGCCACGGCCATACAGTTTGTAACCAATATAAGTCTCTGTGTTTACTTGGTCGGGTTTGAGTGGCTGTGGGACTGGCAGGTGAGAGAGATTTGTCCTGACTGTGGGCCAGGCAGGAAAACTCTAGCTACAAATGGCGTCCAACGTGGTGACAAGAGTTTCCACCTAAGAACTGAGAAAAAAGATTCTAAAACGGAGCTAAAAACAGCTTCCTAATTGTCTCTCTCAAATGAGCGGCAGCTGCCAGTTTGAGCTACTGGTGGGTTCCTAGAGCGCGTGCTCGACCTGCAGTATGGCGGGAATGAGGCCTCTGCAAGTGACACATTAAGCTGCATGGTGGATTTAGTCTTTGCTAGCACAAAACAAAAAAAGAGGTTTCTGGGCTGTACGCTGCTTGGATAAAAGCATAGACCCAGGATAGCTCCCAGAGCTGGCGGAAAACGTACTACCGCCATGTTGGGAAGCTGAGGTGGGCGGAGCCAGCAGCCACAGCTGCTGCAGTTTAAAGCAATAGATTCACAATAAGACAGATTCAGATGTAATAGTTTACAATGTGTGTAAAATATATGTAGGCTTGAAAGAGACAAAAAAGGTGATATATACAGTTATATAAACAAATACATAGTTTTAAAAAAATAAAGTCTTTAAAGAGACAGTAAAGGTAGTATAAAAAATAAGCCACATAAAGATGAATATTACACAGAGAATCTGGATTGTGTTGTCTTTGGGACTTTTAACTGCAGAAAAACATTTGATTGTAAAAGCTGTTGAGTTATGCCAAAATGTATATTTTAAAGGTACCTTGACTTCAAAATTTGAATATAAGGATATGTTGCTTTGGAAAGGAGACTCTGCTTTTGTTCCCACAGAAAGCCAAAGGCTCTGGATTTGTTCCAGATTAAGATACATCAGGTTTGACCAGCCAAGACCCCCTGAAAGGTCTCCGATGACACCATGGCCCAGATGATCCAACATCCAGAATGGTTTGAAGGCATCTGGCTCAGACGATACAGCCTCATGGACTATTCCATAATCCTAAAATTTTCTTTGTTTCCCCATAAGATACAGCACCCCCCTCCATCAGGAAGTAGTAAGAGAAGCTATGCCCAAATTCCCAAATTATATGTAATTTTACTTTGTTAAGGTTAAAACCTTCCTTTTTGAAAAAAAAAGGGGGGGCAAGTGCTGTGGAATGTTCTGTATGGCAAATGTGTTGCTAATTAGTCAATAAATAAAACACTGATTGGCCATTAGCTAGGCAGGAAGTGTAGGCGGGACAAGGAGGAGAATAAAGCTGGGAAGTGGAAGGCTGAGTCAGAGAGACACTGCCAGCCCCCATGATGACAAGCAGCATGTGAAGACGCCGGTAAGCCACGAGCCATGTGGCAAGGTATAGATTGATGGAAATGGATTAATTTAAGCTGTAAGAACAGTTAGCAAGAAGCCTGCCATGGCCATTTGTAAGCAATATAAGTCTCTGTGTTTATTTGGTTGGGTCTGAGTGGCTGTGGGACTGGCGGGTGAGAGAGATTTGTCCTGACTGTGGGCCAGGCAGGAAAACTCTTAGCTACAAAGAGCTCTCACCAGACACATGATTTGCTTGTGCTCATCACAGACTCCAAGACCAATCAGTTTTTGTCATTTATAAAATTGCCCAGCTCAGCCAGGTGGTGGTGGTGCACTCTTTTAACCCCAGCATACCGGAGGCAGGCAGATATCTGAGTTCCAAGCCAGCCTGGTCTACAGAGTGAGTTCCAGGACAGCCAGGGCTGTCACACAGAGAAGCCCTGTCTCAAAAAAACAAACAAACAAACAAACAAACAAACAAAAGAAAAAACTTACCCAGTTCAAGATTAAAGAGATGCTCAGTGGTTAAGAGCACTGGCTGCTCTTGCAGAGTCCAAGTATAGTTCCCAGCACCCACATGGTGGCTCACCACCATCTGTAACTCCAATGCCAGGGGATCTAATACTTTCTTCTGACCCCTGCCGGCACCAGGTATGCATGTGGTGTACATACATACAACAAAGCACTCATACACATAAAATAATATAAGTCAAAATATTAACCAGCTCAAGATATTGTGTTATAGAAACCAAATAGATGAAGACCAATCCCACATCCTAATCCCAAGCACTTGTAAACCTATTGCTCTGCATTGCAAAAGAAGCCTGGCAGATGTGGGCTGGGGGAATGGCTCAGTGGTAAAACACTGCAAACATTGAGACCAAAGTTTGGGTCCCCAGGACCAAGAACAATCCCCATGGGTACAGCAACCCCCCTACAATTGCAACAAGTGTGAGGAGAGTCACGTGATCACCAAAGGACGTTGGCTGGCTATCAATGGTCTAGCTAAATCAGTGCACTCCAGGCTTGCTTCTGAGACCCTGGTTGTTTGGAATGCCTGTGCTGTTTTTAGTGTGTGTCCTTCCTTACTAAAGGTTATGCTGCTTATCATTTCCTCTTTTGCACTTGCTCTGGCTCAGTCAGTGGTAGATGAGATCCACACGAGTGGGAAGAGGGGATAGAAGGGGTAGGAGTAGATGTTGCCCTAGGTAGTAAAAATATGGAAAAAATATATCCCCAAACTTTCCCAGTTTGAAGAAGTAAGTAAATAAATAAACAAACAGCCTATACCATCTCTCAGACCATAAAGAAGAAAATAAGAGGAACTGAGAAGTTTGTACCATGAAGGAAAATCCAGTCTCCCCAGGTCCCCCCTTTGCTCTCCAAATTAATCTGTCTAAATTATAACTCCAATCACGTGATTGCTCTCTCCCTCACAAGAGAGGTCCTGGTGTAGGGTAGAGATGGGTCTGCAGGAAGCATGGGCTGTGGCATGGTACTGCATTCACATAGTGTCACTCCTGGGCACTCATAAGACTGTTGACAGAAATTCAATCCACTACCAGTCCAGTCTGGCTATTGACCTAAAAGAACCAGAAGGAGAGTTCAGCATGACACATTTGGGCTGAACTCAGGTGAGGTGGGCATGTGAAGAGGGGGAAAGGTTGTTTTTATAATAACACAGTTTCTATAAAGTCTCTATTGTATTGGATCAGAGCGTAAACATAGTTTCCAGCTGGACAGAGGGCTCTGTCCAGTGCTAAAGCAGACAGTATGAATGAGGTAATTCATCTCAATACAAGTCACCAGCATCCCTATACTACCCGTTCAGGCCACACCCCCAAACTGAAGCTCCTCCCACTAGTGCTGCCCTGAAAGTGCCCCCTCCTGAAAGACTCTGGACCTGGTGGGTGGCCAGCATGTCACTCTCTCAGAAGTGCCTGCTCTCGTGCCACAAGGTGCTTTCCTTTCTTCTTGCCTTGGGAATTCTGCTCCTTATAGCATCCATTCTTTAATGGTCTCAGTCAACACCAGAATCTGGTTGTTATCTGACCCTCCAGGCACCTTGCTAGGCATGGAGAACTCAAGGGCAAAAGCAGGTTCTCTGCTTTGAAGTAACCAACAACCATATCATATGGCAATATCATGCGGCCCCTGTCCCAGAATTCAGCAGGTGGGCAGCTGCACCTTCCCTACACACTTCTGCATCCTAGACAGCCCTCCTTCCCTGAGCGGGAGTTTGGGAGCTGTCCTAGACTCCCACAGCGTTCATCCCATGACTTATCCATAAGATCATTCTCTCTGAGGTCTACCAAGCCTCATGGATAAATGGTTTTTATTGTAGTTTCACTACCAGAGGATAGCAGGAAGTAACTGTGTGGGCCCCTGTGCCTCAATCCAAAATCACTGTAAGCGTCACCTTTGTGCCCCATCAAACACTCCTACACTTTCTGTTCCCCAAGGACAGCTGCACAGGAACATAGGACAAGGTCCCTGGTACCTATAACAAAGCAAAATTTTTGTCTCCACTTTTATTCTGTGTATGGGGGGGACAGTAATGTGGGGGGGTGCATGTATGGAGGCCAGAGGATAACTTTGGGGAGTCAGCTCTCCTTCCACCATGGGTTCCCAGGATCAGACTCAGGTCACCAGGACTGCACAAGATCTTTGCCCACCGAGCCATCCCACCACTCCAAATCATTTTGTTTGTTGGTTGGTTTATTTATTTGAAGGATTTGGGTTTCTGTCATTGTTACAGTCTGTGGACCAGCATTACCTTCAGTCCTAGAAGACAGAATTAACAGTCATTGGTACAGGGTTCAGCCAGCTCCCAGGAGGGTTCAAAGAAAAACCATAGCCTTACGGAAACGAAACAAAAAAGAAATTGTTTTCACCAAACAAGCACTCGTATAAAAGAAAGCACTCCTACTTCCCCAGGACCACCATAAAGCAGTGCAAGACCCCACCACTGCGGAGGGGCCTCCTACCCTGTCTCTGCCTGCCTGTTGTTACGACTTCTGATGTACCTTCCCTTCTCTTGGCACCTTGCTCTGCCACATGAAGGGTCCTGGGTGAGGAATGCCATGATGGAAAGGGCTCGATGCTGGTGTTCTTTTTCTAACTTGGTTTATGTGGCTGTCATCCTCTCCATGCTCAGGAAACAGACATAGTTCCGGGACACTTCCTCCTGTCTGGGCCCGGTACCATCCTCTAGGCCTCACACGAGGGACCCAGGACTTCCCTGCACTGATCTTCTCTCAGCCAGTAGCTGCTGCCTTTTCTTCAGCCCATGCCAGACTTTGCTGCAGCTTGTGAGTATTTTCCCCTCCAGCACGGCTGCCAAGGCATTCCACAGGGCCTGCTCCACATTTTCCTGTCAGGCTGAACTTCCAGCTTCACGGAGTATTGATTCAAATAAAGCTTCAAGATGTGACTCACAGTTCTGGCGAACCTGCAGCACAGCATCCTGGAGGGAACAGTGTGGAGAGCACCATAGCTGTTTGAATAAGAAGATCCCCCATAGGCTCCAGATGTTTGAACACTGGGTCCCTCCTTGGTGGCACAGCTTGCGGGGAGGGGAGTGACAGGAAGTGAGACCTCACTGCAGGAAGTTTGTCACTGGAGGTGGTCTTTGAGAGCCTGGAGACTCTGTGCATCTCCAGTTCACTCTCACTTCCGGCTTTCAGTTCAAGACGCCAAGTCACAGCGACCACTTTGGCTGCCATTCCTGCTGCCTGCTGCCACACTGTCATGGCCATTAAGGACTCTAACCCTCTGGAACTGTAGCCAAAACAAACTCTTTCTTCTAAAAGTGGCCTTGGTCATGGTGTCTTATCACAGCAACATAAAAGTAACTAATAGAGACACATATTTCCCAACAAAAAGGTAAATTTTATTTCAGGGAACAATAATAATTTCCATAAGAGCAGTTCATTTGCTAATTTAAATATTGTTTTGGACACACAAATAGCAGCATTTCATTATATAGCCATCACGCCATAGCTGCCTCTTACCCATTGCCCATGAGATTTCATGGATTCCTACACTCCTCATACTTAGTAAGAAAGTGTCCAGCTGCCAGGCTCTTCTGCTTATAACCACTGTTTTACTAAAAACCAAGGGAAGACTCATTGTCTATTAGAACAACTCAGAAATGTGTCCTGACCTTGACTATAATGCCACATGAACCCTGTGGTCCATAACAGATCAACACAGGCCCAGCACCCACAAGCTAAACATGCTTTCCAGGTCTGAATCTCCAAAGTCTAATATCGACCCCTCCACACCTAGTACAGACCGGGATGCACTTATCCAATAAAGACTCAATGAAGGAGCACACCCATTTTCCCAAAGCTGCTCGTTTCCCATTCATCCGCAGCCACTGCTTCTTGAAGACACTCCAGTTCCTTGGATCACAAGTTCCCTGTGTTGACTACTCTCCGGCAACCACTTTAAATCTATGTTTAAAAACCTGTTGAGTTTTCTTTCTGCTTAAATTATATTGTTCTGTGTGTTTTCCCTAAGTAGATACACAGAAAGAGCTTCCAGAAAACAAACCTGGCAGAATTCAAGACATTAGAGTCTCCAAACTCTAGGAATGGAGGTTTTCCAGTTATAAGAAAAAGAGGGTAGTGTTCCAACTGACTCTAATAGCTGCTTTGAGAAGCTTATGTGGGCACCCCTTCCCCTTCCCCCTTTCCTCTTCACCCACCCACCCCTGCCTTGAAATAGCCCTTTTTAAATTCTTGTGCCCACCACCAGCCTCACAGAACCCTCTCTCTTCTCCAGCTGTAGGTTCAGTCAGGAATAATAGGTGGGAACTGTTCTTCAGCTACTAAAGTGGGTCGTGGCGTTCATCATGTGCTCAGTTAGCATCTGGATGGATGTGGGCATGCATGCATGCATGGAAGGATGGATGGGTGCATGCATGCATGGAAAGATGAAGCATACTATTCGATTTTCCTGAGACATTTGCTCATATGGCTGGGAAATATCTGGAAGGCTGGAAGGGTGGGAAGGCTACATTCCTGTCCATGTCTGGAAAGAAGTTTCATTCAGACCCTGAGGAGACTCCTTTATATGGTTTTGATTGACTGGTGGAGAGAGAGAGAGAGAGAGAGAGAGAGAGAGAGAGAGAGAGAGAGAGAGAGAGAGAGAGAGTTGCGACAAGACTGTAAGTCCTGCTTTTCAGGGCCTCCTGGCAATCCTTGTCAACCCTGGAAAAGCTGGCCCAGGGCCACAGGCTGTCAGTTCCTTGGTGCTTTGCTGGACAGCTTGCCTCTTGAAGGACATTTCAAGAGCTTCTTAGAGAATGCTCTTTCAACCCTGAGCTCTCTTCCTGTCAGCTCTACTTGCCCAGCACACAGCAGGGGCTTGGGACAAGGCTTGCTGCTCTCCAGACCTCCAGGCTAAGGCTAGTTTTCCCATTCAGACTCAGCCTGGACTGCACCTGAATTTCTGCCAATCTCCTTCTGGGCCTTTCATTTTGTCATCTATCTGCCTTGTCACTTTATCCCCCAGAAAGCCTTTGATGTGTGTCTTATGTGGAGGTAGAGCCACCCCTTTCTGGCCCAAAGAGTTCATCTACCTGAAGCATCTGACAGCTTTAGTGAGTTAAAGCAGGAGTGTGTCACATGAGCTCACAGGGGAGTCCTTAAACAACAATCCCAGAATCCATGAAGCCAATCAGGGCAACGTGGAATCTAAAAACGCAAGCAGAAAGTCTGTGCTGTGGGGAACTAAAGCCCCAAAAAGGAGTCCGCAATCCAGCTAAACAAGAAGCCAAACCAAAGGTATGAGGACCAGCTCCAGGCTTACAGCAGCTAGAGCCTGCAATACGTTCATTCTTGCTTCCACCAAGTACATTCGTATTTGTTTCCTATCTCTAGAAAGACATGACAGCATATGGGTTTGAATTTCTACACCTAGTCCTTGTATCTGACCTGTGTCTCTGCCTCAGTTTCCTCTGAAGCTAATTATAGTACCTACACCAGAAAGTTCTCCTGAGCCTCATGGGAGGTGGTATCAGTTAAGCACTGGGGGATGCCAGTTCTGCAGAAAGTTCTCAACCAAGAGTAGGAGCTGGTCCTATGAAGCAAAGTTTTCACTGGACCTAGGATGGATCTTGTGGGCAAAGGGGAAGACTTAAGATCCCCTGAGTGAAAGTGAAGAAAGCCATAGGAAAGATACCTTCGAGATAGGGAAATTAGTGCTTGGTTATTTTTGTTACTGGTATTTATGTCTTCGACAGGCATAGTTGGCATGCAATGAACTCCATATTTAAAGGGTATAACTTGACAAATTTTGATATCTGCATACATCTATCACTACAGTCAAGAAAACAGACATATGTATCACCCCCAAAGTTAGTTTTCTCATGCCCTTTTGCAATCACTGTCAATCATCCCTCCACATTCTACCTCCTACCCTCTCAGACAACCACTGACCCACTTTCAGTCATTATAGGCTAGTTTATATTGTCTTAGGATCTGTATATAAAAGGAACCACACGGTACTATTTTGGTCTGGGGTTGGGGCAAATCCAGCATCTTGAACTCCGTGTAATTATAAGTTAATTTATGCTGTTGTTTGTTGTCCGTAACTCATTCCTTTTCATTAATGAGTAACATTTTTTTGTTGTTAAAGATTTATTTATTTATTATGTACACAGAAGAGGGTACCAGATCTCATCACAGATGGTTGTGAGCCACCATGTGGGTGCTGGGAATTGAACTCAGGACTTCTGGAAGAACTCAGGACCTCTGGAAGAGTGCTCTTAACCTCTGAGCCATCTCTCCAGCCCCAATGAGTAACATTTTATGATCTAACATGATATACATGGAACAACAGACAAGACATGGTGGGACACATCTCTCATCTCAGCACTTGAGATGTGCAGCCATGAGTTCAAGGCCAAGCTGGTACATGGTGAGTTCAGGGCCAGTTTAGAATACAGAAGACCACATCTCAAAGAACAAACAGATTAAGTAAATATGTAAAGAAATAACAGTATTGTCACATAAACATATATGATAGCTAACGCGAGGCTTCGTGGTGCTCATCTGCAACGTCAGCACTCAGAAGGCTGAAGCAGGAAGATCACAAGTTCTAGGCTAACACAGCCTAGAGGGAACGACTTCTCAAGAGCTAACAAGACAACAAAAACCAGGTGCCAGTGGGCACTGAGCTCCACTCTGTGTCACCTCCCTCCAAGTGTCCTGCACATTTTGTCTCATTGCCTCTTCACAATAAACCTGTCACCCTAGATTTCTAAGGTGAGGAAGAATGTCCTCAGAAAGGTGATGGGACGTCCTTGGGACAGACAGGCAACTGGAGCATCTCAAGACAGGACCAGGTACAGCCAGTCTGCCCCAGGAGCCCCTGCTCTTAGGGAAGAGGGACAGAGTGGGGAAGGGCAGAGACCTAGGTGAGTCTTAATTTGTTGGCTTCTGTGTGAAGACACGTGAAAGTTACTTAGCCTGGGGTCACTTAGACATGGTGGTTTGCACCTAAACTCCTACCGTTTGGGATACTGAGACCCAAGCATCACAACCTAACATTCAAGTCCCAAAGGACAAAAGGACCTCTTTGGAAATCTTCTGGAACAAGGAGTGGAGTTTGCTGGAGAGATGGGGAGTGAGTCCCACTCTCACCTACATGTGAGCACAGATGCATGGAAACAGAACTACCCAGCAAGTACCAATTCCAGCTGAAGGGCTGAAATGTCAGCTGCAGTCCAAATAGCTCTGTTCCTCCAAAGCCTTACATGGAAACTCAACCACTGTGACTGGGGGTGGAAAATGGAGTCTGTGGATCCCACCAGATCATGAAGATCAGGGATGGGATTAACGTCCTCATCGCCGACAGCTGGTTAGTCCCTTCCACAGTGTAAGTGCACAATGAGAAGCTTTCCTCTGTCACATTCCATCCAATACCACATCTGCCAAAGCCTTGATCTTTGAGTTCCCTGTCCCAAAACTGTCACCAACAATTTTCTGTTGTTTCTACGTCCCTCTAATGTATTTTGTTTGAATACTCCAAAGCAACTAGTTTGAGCCAAGAATTGTCTACTGGGAAGGACACGGGATGAAAAATGTTATTGTTTTTAAAGATATCACTCTGTCACTTATCAACAGACCAGAAAACAGGCAAGCAAGAGTGTGTCCCTGAGACAGGCTGACAGTGAAAAGCAGCAGGGCTGTGCACAGTAGCCCTGACAATGTGTAAGCTCAGCTAAGGCGAGCAACCACCAGACTCCTCTGAGCCAAAGGCCAGGGAGGGATCAAAGCTCTATTCCTCTTCAGCAGAGGCCTCCCAGGGGGAATTGGAGCTCTCGGTGGCCATGGCTATATTTTGAGACCTGTAAGGAAATCTTCTTCTAGCATGGGAGTTTCTCCAGCTTCTGTCCTAATTTAGACTCAAGAAGGAATCAAGCAATTAAGCTCAGAGTTCAGGACTGATCTCTGTCCCCACTTTGACACTTCCTCTCATCTTCCTGGTCTTGTCTGGGAATGGCTGTCACCCCTTTTCTATGCAGCTGGTGTCAATTCCATTTTGAAGATACCGTTAAGCACCTCCTTAGAAAGTCTTGTAATAGCTCCTTTGTGCCCTCCCTATCCCCTAGCTGGGGGTTTAAACAACTCCTCTAATGAGGAAGTGCTCCTTAACTTGTTCTCAAGCCTCTGCACATGGGAAGCAGAAGGTTTCTTACAGCCAAACAGGAACCTCTAAGGTTCATCTCTACCACAGGACACCAGGTCCCCTACACAGGACACCTCCACCACAGGACACCAGGACCCATACACAGTACACCTCCACCACAGGACACCAGGACCCCTACACAGTACACCTCCACCACAGGACACCAGGACCCCTACACAGTACACCTCTACCACAGGACACTAGGACCCCTACACAGTACACCTCCACCACAGGACACCAGGACCCCTACACAGTACACCTCCACCACAGGACACCAGGACCCATACACAGTACACCTCCACCACAGGACACCAGGACCCATACACAGTACACCTCCACCACAGGACACCAGGACCCATACACAGTACACCTCCACCACAGTATGCCATGGATTTTTCTTAGAATGAAGGGTGACAATGGGGTAGAGGGCTATTGGGCAATGAAATCTGACTCCTAGGAATTGAAGACTTTTCTCATTTTCTCCAGCCAGAACTCCCCTCTAACTTCAGGGCTTGGGAAACTTGGTAATCACATCTGACAGTTGCACACTGTCCTCAGAGGATCTTCTGCAAGCCCGGGGCCTCAGAGGCACCCAATTGACAGTTCTTCTGATGGATGAGATTGCTCAAAAAGGAGGGGCTGGCCAGAGATGGCAGGGTTAAGGCTGAGGCAAAGGGACCAGGGCAAATGGAAGATTTAGTTACGTCGGAACCGGACTTGTCAATTGGATCTACATCCCTGTCTAATATATCACAAAGAAAGCAAGAGCCATGTGCAGCTATACCAGCACTTGAGACACAAAGGAAGACTCTCTTGAAGATAAGTTGGAGATATCAAGCATTACCATCACACCCCAAACCTGGGCAGGCTTCTGATATGGACAGATGCATTTCAAACACAGCCATCTGCCTGGCATGGTGGCACACACCTTTAATCCCAGGAGGCAAAGGCAGGTGGATCATGTGAGTCCCAGTCCAGCCCAGTCTAGGTAATGAGTTCTAGATGAGCCAGGGCTACAGAGTGAGACCCTCTAAATATATATATATATATATATATATATAGAGAGAGAGAGAGAGAGAGAGAGAGAGAGAGAGAGAGAGAGAATTGTCTCCACCTCTTTAAGAATAGGGTGGGGGCAGGAGCAAGAGGATTGGCTCTAGAACCTTTATGCTGTTGTGTTTTTACTTTCTTATTCTCTCTGCTGTCCCAGAGTCTCACACGTGACAACAAGGCCTGGACCTTCCCAGTCATTTCATTTCAGCTTTTTCAAAGCACTGGCTGCCTGTACAGCTCCTAGCTTTTAAGACACTTACTAAAAGGATTCTATTTGAATACAGCAAATAACAAATGCAATAAAAACTAAACTAATTTTTATTGCATTTGTGGGTGTTGTTTGGTTTGGTAAAGATATAAGCCTTTCTAAGGCTTAATTATACCTAAAAAGATTTTGTTGGTGGGGTTGGGAAAATGCTAATTTACTATATTGATTCCTCTGAGATATTCCTGAGCTACAAATTGACATTAATTATTCATGGCCCTTATAGGTCGTATATTAAGAGAAATTTTTTTTCCATTAAGATGTAATTCACTAGCTCTACACTTTCAGAACACAATGTGTGGATTGTCAGAGGGAGAAACGTATCATAATTGCAGAGGCATTGGAGGGAGCGTGGAAAGCCTACTCTGATGAGGGGAAGTAGAATGCAATTGGCTGAGAGGAAAGAAACAAATCAACTACAAAAAAAAAATCTCTAAATCATTATCATTAGCACCATCCTGATAAAAAGGACTCTGGCGGAAGCCCGAGATCTCCATCCTCAGTAATCAAAGACTTTGCTCCTTCTTAGATATCTTTTGTGCCCATTCTTCCTGTCTGTGTTCATTCCCTACTGAGACAAACATGCTCACAAAAATGTCCCTCAATCTGGCTCCTCCCTAGGGGATAGACCACAGGTCAAGGACAAGGAGGGGAGTGATGACAGACCAAATTACCATCCAATTAAACAAAAACTAGTAAGAAACAGGAGGGACTAGCTAACTAGCTATGGAGCCATGAAAACATAGATCCATAAGTCAGTTCCACATTTGAAGATTTCATTCTTTATTTAACGTGGATGTGGTAGTGTCCTCAGCCTCATGACCTGAGTTCTAACCCTGCAGATGGTGGAGAGCTGAGACTGCTGTTGTGGAGTGTGTCCACTACATATGAAAAATGAGACTATGAATGAATGAAGCAAAACATCAGATCCCTTCCGCATCTTTAAGAAAACAGCAAGCCAACCACATACTGAAGGTTGCTAGGTCTCATTTACGTAAAAGTATTGAATTTGTTGATCTATTAAATGTACCCTATCAAAGGGGGAGAAGCCTGGCATTGGCCCCCCAACTGGCTTTTCTATGATGTTTGCCAAATCTGGGTGATATTACATTTTCAAAATAAAATACCATTCAAGCTATATGTAGAGTGTACATCAGAGACTCCTCACATGACTTTGAAAGGAGATAAAATTCCTCAGCAGAGGAATGGGTGACATCGACAGAGATAATCCATTTGCTAGAGAATGCTGCTAAAGAGCTCACTTCATGGAATGGAAAGGTCAGTTGTCTGGATGAAAATTCACATCTGTAGGCCCGCCTAGGAGTCTGTGCCTGTTTTCATTTGGTCTTTCAAATGCTGGTAAAGTTGCCTATCTGCCAACATAGTGCATGGTCCTGTAGGTGTGGTAGTAAGGATGAGTGGATGCCTGCTTTCAAGAGAACAGTCCAGCTCTGTGGGAATTGCCAATCCAACCTCATCAGCCTAATTATAGAGTCTGTCATACAGAAGGAAGAAGAGATACCCATCAAGGGTACACAACGAAGCCTGACCTACCCCCAAGGAAGTCTGGAGGTGCCTAGCTTCAGAGTGCCAATCATATAGTGTCTAAGATAATTTCATTAAACAAGGTTTGCATTTTAAAAAATTACATCCAAGGTAGGACTGTGAAATGGTACAGCCACTTTGGAAAGCAGTTTGGCAGGCCCTCAAAATGCTAAACATAGAATTCCGGTCTGATCCAGAAATTCTACTTCTAGGTATACACTGAAGATAATTTCATTTAAAGCATGTGCAGGGATGTTAACCTCAAAGCACATAAGCAAGCCCCATTGTCCATCAACTGATGACTAGCTGCATGAGCCCCGGCACCGCCTCACAGTGAAAACTTATTCAGCCATTAAAAAGCAATAAAGTACCGATACACAACATAACACAGAAAAATATGAAAGACTGTGATCGGTGGGGGAAATCAGACACAAAAGACCACATATCGTGCGACTTTGTTATATGAAGTGTCAGAAATAACAAATCCATGGAAACTAAGAGATTAGTGGCTTCCAGGGGTTGAGAGAAGGGACACAGATGAGGGACTGCCAGTGGGTATAGAATTTTTTTCTGAGACAAGACATGTTCTAAATTAATTAGGCGATGATGACGATTTCATCTCAGTGAAGACACTAAAAGACACTGAATTGTTCTTGAAAAGAGTGGAAAAACATTGTGTGTTACATGTGCATTTATATCTTAAATCCCTTTATGAAATGAATCGATAAAGCTGATGTTTGTTTAAAAGGTGAATGTGAAGCCTCCTTCAAATGAGGAGAAGAGAAGCACATATACACAACATAGAGCCAGAAGGTGGGGGGTGGGCGCACAACAGGGAGCAGAAGAACAAACCAAAGTCAAGGGCACATCCTGTGATGGACAGACCCCAAAGCCAGTGAGTGTGGTGCTGTGAAGGACCTGAGTTCAAGTCCTCAGTACACAAGTAGAAAATCAGATATAGCTGTGTGTTCCTCTAGCCCCAGAATTAAATACACAGAGATAGGTGAATCCCAGGAGCTCCCTGGGCAGCCAGCCTAGCCAAACCAAAATGACAAGCTTCTGCATCACCAAGAGCCCCTACCTCAAGTTAGTAAGGCAAAGGGTGTCAAGGAAGACACCAGACATCCTGTTCTGTTGTCTGCATGCACATGTATCTGCACACACACACACACACACACACACACACACACACACACACTCACACACTCATGTCCATACACACTCACACATACACATTAACACACATACACATTCATACACACAATGTGGAATATTCCTTTACACTATATGAATATATGTCACTGTGATTGGTTTAATAAAGAAGTTGATGGCCAATAGCTGGACAGGATAAGGTTGGGGGAGAGTCAAAGAGAGAATGCTGGGAAGACGAAGGGTGGAGTCAAAGGAGTAGTGAGCAGATGCAGAGAGAAGCAAGATGGGCATGCCGTACTGAGAAAAGGTACCAAACCATGTGGCAAAGCGTAGTGTAGACAAATTTCTAAACAGTCTTATTAAATAAGAAACACAAAGCCAAATACAGAATTAAAGCCAAAGAGATCAGAGCAAAAGCTATCTAGCTTTAGCTTACAACCAGCAGTAGCTTCCCCTGAGAGAGAGACCTTCTAATGTCTGACTTGTGTTTTTATTGCTTTTCTGTTCTGCTTTCTCATTGGCTCTAAGCCCAGCCACATGACTTCCTCATCACTGCCTGTCTATACAGACCTCCTGGTCTCTATGGTTGGTACTTGGATTAAAGGTTCATGTCACACACTTAGCATTGTCCTTGACCACACAGAGACTCTGCCTGCCATCTGATTGGATTAAAGGCGTGGGCTACCACCGCCTGACTGCTGTCCCTGGCTCGCTATGACCTCTGATCTCCAGGCAAACTTTATTTATTAACATACAAATAAAATCACATTTCAGCACAATTAAAATATCACCACAGCATAGATAAGAAATATGGGTTAATTTAAAATGTAAGCGCTAACTAGTAACAAATCTGAGCTAGTGACCCAGCATTTATAATTCATATTAAGTCTGTGTTAGCTATTTGGGAACTCTCAGGTGGGAAAAAAAAAGTCTGCCTACACCCTCACATACACATTCATACACACTCTCACACACGCCCACACTCACAAACATACACACACATACACAGACATACACATTCACACACAGTGTCACACACACATGTATACATTCACACACACATACACATATATTACAGTCCTGGATCTTAACATTTTTCAAGAGATAAAATAATGACTGAAGTCACCTTCTAACTCCTTTGTGTTGTCTTGTTTTTGTTTTGAGCAAACCACATAAGATCCAAAGATTATTCTCATTTTTTCCATTGACATACCCAAGGCACAGAGAGAGAGAGGTTATCCAGGTTATCCAGCCACTTGGATAGAGGAGACAGAGACTCAGTTTCCCCAATGACAGTCCCTACTACATGGGATATTTGTGAGAAAGGAATGAATGAGAACAATAAAGGTTTAGCACGGCCAGAGCTCTCCTCAGAAAACACTAAGTTGCCCCCGCAGCACTCGTCACAGCCTTGGTGACAGCACCAGCAGTGGAACCTGCTCTGCACAGAGCCTGTGGCCTGCACCAGGGACAGATTTCACTGTGACTCCTCATCTGTAGGAACCGTCAATACTGGGGCCTGTTGGGTGGCGCAGCAGGTGAAGGGACCTGCTAACAGGCCTGATGACTGGAGGTCAGTCTCTAGAACCTGCATGGTAGGAGAGAACTGAGGCACACGCACGTGCAATGGCACACACGTAAGTGGGCACACACATGCAATAAAATGTAGTGAAAGGAAGAGACAGTGGCTGCCACTTGGGCTGACTACAGACAGAGTTGGTTTTTTTTGTTTTGTTTTGTTTTTTTGGTTTTTCAAGACAGGGTTTCTCTGTGTAGCTTTGCGCCTTTTCCTGGAACTCACTCTGTAGACCAGGCTGGCCTCGAACTCACAGAGATCCGCCTGCCTCTGCCTCCCAAGTACTGGGATTAAAGGCATGTGCCATCACCGCCCGGCGAGATTTTTTTTTTTTTAAATCTATTTCCTTTCCAAAAATTACACTCCAGGAAACATTGTTATCAAAATCCAGTGAGTAAATGGGGAATCAGATCTTTTTTAAATTCCTCTTGGGAGGGTCAGGGTGCTCTGGGGCTTAGTTATATAAGGTTCCTCACTCTGCTTTTCCTGAATGACAGATTCGCCGATCCTGACATCCATGGGAGAAACATGTCATGCTTTTCCCTAGAAAGGAGAGAGGGAATCAGTCTTGATGGAGACTGGACCCACAGCCAATACAGGCTTCACACTGCATGTGCTCTCCTGTTTGTCAGCAACACTGAGACAAAGGAAGAAGCTATGAATGTGACTGACTCATGATGTCTTCCAGAAAGGATTGCATTCTGTCCTTCTTGCCATCTGCAGGCCCTCTGGGCAGCAGGGCTTAGACACTGCCCTGCACCTCCTCTGTCTTTGGATCACCACAACTCTTAAACACAACGCAGCTTGTTTTCACTGTGGGGCTGAGGAAATGGTCTCAGGAAACATTAGGTTCCTTCTCCAAGGCCTTGTGTCACGGACAGTCACAAAGCACAGACCCAGAAAAGTACTCAAGCCTTTAGTCCCTATCCTACCCCTGCAATACATTGCAGTGTCCAGGATTGGGGGTTTAAACTAGCCTAGAGTTTCTATAAAAGTATACAAGGGTATCCAATCTGTGGCCCACAGGCACACTTGCCCCTAATAACAATAAATTTGGCTCAATACAAAATCATCAACTTACTTAACATATTATGAGATTTTTTTTTGTATTTCAATTACTCAGTTCTTTAGCACAAACTTTGCAAATGACAACGTCATGTTGCGATGTCAAGAGGTTGGCCACCCCTGGGAGCCACCGCGCAGTCTCCCTGCCTCCCTCCATCAAGCTCACTCCTCACTCTAAATGTTAGGTCTCCATCTCTTGCAGGTTAGCCAGCCGATTCTCTTGCAAGCTATTTTTGATGAACTAATTTGAGTTTTACACTCTCCTCACCCTCCCATCTGGGTAGCATATGTTCGTTCAGTCAGTGAACATTTATTGAACAATATCATGTGAAAACACCCTTGCTAGGTATCGACAGGATAGAGAAAGAGGCAGATGAAGAGAGGTCCTTGACTGAAAGGCACTTACAATCTGGTAAGAAAGATGAAGAACAGAAATGCTAGCAGCAGAAAGCAGAAAGGGGCTGAGCATCGGAGGAGAGCGGCATGGTCTTGAGAGCGTGGGAACAGAGCCCTCTCCAGAAAGAATCCTTCCCTCACACTTTCCAGATCATCACAGACCCTGTCAAAAACAATCAAATAGAAATTAGCCATCATGTGTCAAGGTGGAGTGAGGCACAGAAAGCCACTGAGGCATGCAGCCTGGGGCTGTAGGGCTGAACTCTTTTCAAACAAGGAGATTTTGTAGAAGGACAAACAAACCTACAAACACACACAGAAAGAGCTGGCTATCGATCTAGTCACACAGCATCAAGGCCCAGCAGGTCATCTCAGTCCAAAATCTATAGTGAGATCAATCCCTGATTGAGAAGTTTTTAGACTGCCACAGTATACCAACCAACTAATTTCCTCCTATTTCATTTTTAGGGATGTCAGATCTAAATATCCAAAGACCACAGATAAGAAGCTGCTGGGATGGGATTCGAATGGGTCTGACGTACCCCCACCCCCACCCCCACCCCACCGCCACTGCTGCTGCCACTGCTGCCAACCTACCACACTTCCAAAGGTCTGCACAAACGTGAAGCGATGAATTCTTGTTTGTTGTTGTTGTTGGTTTAAGGCTAATTATGGGAAACTGATGAAGGACATTAGATACAATGACACTCATGAGATCACTAAGTCAGAGATGGCCTCCTCTGCCAGCTAGCATGTCTGCTGACAAGCCGGGGTTCTCTAGGTGTGAACTTTTTCTAGATCCCAATTATTCGACATAAACAAAGGCAGAGGAAGTGTGGGCATTCAATGGGATTCATTTGAACAGAAGGTGGGAACGGCATCCATGTATTCCCGGACTTGCAAGCGAAGCACAACTAAATTTAGCAGCCAGTGATATTGATTTGATTAAAAATGGTTGAAGACTTGTAAATGTCACTGGAACTTAGCAAAATGAATATTATTAAATCCTTCTGGTGACGGGGGAAACTAACATAGGGATTTGCTGCGGTCTCTGTAATTAATTGCTCTGTCATGATTTATATTAACTTACAGTACAACTCCATTAGCTCAGACCTGTCATCTCTGCTCAAGGAACCACCAAGTAATCACTACCACATTAAAGAATAAATTAGTTTTTGGCTTGGAGCCTAGTTGTAGACTGTTTCATTCGTGTCTGCTGTAGACATATGTACCTAATAAAGTTGGGACGAATGAGTTAAAGTACATATGCATCAATGTCAGTGGGTTAGATGGTAGAGACAATGCGTTCAGCGCTGTTCATTAGGCCTAATGAATCTCACTCCTTCAGCTCCTACCACCTTGTGTTTAGCAAATGCCTTCAGGTCAGCTGCACCGTGAAGGATTCCTTGAAACTAGGTAGGTCTTCAGAGAGTTTACGCTCCTAGCAGTCTGCGGCCTGTGGTTGTCATAATAGCTCCGTGTGGTTTTTGTTAACACTTCATTACCCTAAAGTTGGATAAATTATCCTCTTGCTTCTCCTGCTATGTGCAAACACAGACACAGAGTCCTGGCTACTGCTTACCATAGATTATGGGGATTTGTAAGGGTCTATCAAAATCATCTTTCACTTTGATAGCTGGATGATGCCCTAAGCAGTCCTTGATAGAAGACTGCTTTACATTTCAAAGAAGCCTCCAGTTGCCTCCAGGGTCTGTAAGCTAAAACTTGAACCACTTCCTCTTCATTTCAGGCCAAGGAAAGCTAAATTGGCACTGGGCTAGCCAGAAGGGTAGCTGGGTAGAAGCTGTGGGGCAGTAGCCTACCCAGCCTTGTGTCAGGAGAAAGCCTGTGGCCCCTAAGAGTTCCCCAGATCTGAGTGGCTGCAAGGACAAAGTCATTTCAGCTCAGATCTTTGGGCACTGCCCAGATATTCATAATTTGTCCTGGATCATTTCTGCAATTTGAATCATCAGATGTCAGCAACTCCTCCACAGATGCTCTGCCCGCAGTGCAAGGAGCCTGCGACACAGGGGCTTCTCCTGCTTGGCTGAATGGAGTGACAAATGTCCAAATCGCAGAGCGACTGCAGCCTTAGCCAGCTGGAAAATGCATACATTATTGAGGATAAAATACGGAGAGCCTGAGTCAGTCTGCGAAGTAGTCAGTCTGACGCCTGCTCTTCCGCATACGCTAAGTGATTAGATTTTATATTTACAGCAGTCAGTCCTGGAGGTTTACAGGGAAATCCACACATCGCCACCAGGTCTGTATCCTGCATATTATGTACGTACCCCTGATTTCATTTAAAATAAGTCATAAAGTAAACAGAAAAAAATTTCTTCGGCCATAAAACAAATGTTTGAAGAGAAAATGGTGTTAGAAAAGGAAGAAAAGACATTTGAAGGAGAATAGTGACTGGGAATATGATAACAAGAAAAAATGGTGAAGGAGAAAAGACAAGGTTTTTGCAAAACAAGAATTCTTTCTAAATATTTCTCATTACTGGTTTTCACAAGATAATAGACTGAGAAGGGAAAATGCGTTTATCTAGTCTTTCTCTGTGAATTTTCGCTTATTCCTGTACCCTCACAAAAGCACCCCAAGTATACAGTCATGGTTTAAAATAATGTTTGAAAAAGTCATTTCTCAGCTAAGCAGACTCATATTTATTTATGTGGAATTTTAATATGTTTTACCTTTGATGGTAACATATCAACAACTTCATATAAAAACATGTCCACAAACTAGTCTTTGACAGTAGTCACCATGAGGATGGTTTGCTCTATAGTGAGTAAAATATTTTATCAGGACAAGAATAAAGTAAAAACCAGAGAGAAGGGGCGGGGGGTTGGTATTGCAGCCTCTCTGTCAACCAAAATGATGAGTTTGGCTGAAGACTGACTTTTTCTGAAGAAATCTCTCTCTTATTTTTTTATTTCCCCTATTTTCAGTCACTCTAGGAACAAAACCCATGCTCTCACAGAGGCTGCAGACCGGTGGGGACCGAGTTAAGAGTCACTAGGCAGAACACGAAAGAGAATCTGTCCCCAGGCAGCACTTTGTGCTTCCTGCCCTTTGTTTAGGTTCCCCCACGGGATTTAGAAATATCAAATATAGATTCTCAATCTATTAGAAAGCAGATCCCTTTGCACCAGAAAGCTGTACCTCCAGATCAAACAGCCAGCCCGGCATTTCCAATCCTTCCTTGACGGGGAACCCAGAAGCCACTACAGCGTCTGAAGAGTTACAAAAATTGGGATGATTCAGAAAGAATGGACAAGTCCCTCTTTTTGTTTGAGTTGATGAATAATGTAGAAAGACAAATAATTAAATTCATGTTTCTCACATGTTGGCCTGTGTATGTGTGTGTGTATGTGCATATGCTTAACTTCAAACAAATCTTGTAGCTTTCTCCCTTTCTCCCCACCCCCTTTGTGCTCTGAGGGAAGTTTCACATGCAGGGCTGAGCCCTGAGTCCTTCAGTAAAGCAAATGTTTCATTTTCGGCAGAACCCACATTTCCCATTCAGACCTGTCTCTTTCACGCCCAGGGATAAAGGACAGCTGTGTCCCCGGTTGTTAAAGAAGAGCCTATGTACGAAGTTAACAAAACACCATTTGGACAATGGATTTGATCTTGACAGCAGGGAGACTGGACTTTTCTAATTCATCTCTTTCTGGCTCCAACAAATTACAGGTCCCTGCAAAGATCGGGTGACCCCTTTCAAGTGTGCTTGCTGAACAGGCTCAGAGGTGACCATATGATTTAGTGCAGCAGGTTCAGGTCTCCACAAGCTCCGTGGTCCAGGAGAGACTATCGGTGGAGTGCAGGCTCCCTCCGTTGGTGGCTTGTAGGGGTCCATTAACTGTGCATAAGCTATGTATTCAACTTTACCTTTTCACAGACAGTGTGGGATGCTGGATAAATGGATACCTTCCCCCAGCCAAAACAAAAATGATTTTCAATTATTTTATAGGATTGAGGGGAGGAGGTACAGCATGCTTTTGTTAATAAACTCAGATCGTCCTGTATTTGAATACTGGGAGATGCAACCAAGCACTTTGAATATAAAGAGTAAATAGGTTGTGGTTCTGAGAAAGCACCAGATATCCCATGTATTTCAGGTTTTCCTGGGACTTCAGATGATGGGCAGGTTCATGCAATCTGAACATGTATGTTGTGGGGGTTTCAACAATGGTGTCAAGGCCAGAAAACATGTCCAGTGAGTACACAGCACATGTTTTTTTCCAATTAAAGAACAGATGTGAGAATACAAGCTGAGAGTGTTGGGTGTCTGCTGGGGGGGGGGGGGTACAGCTTGCTTTGTCATTCTCTTAAATATTTGTGGACTGGTGAACTAACACAGCCCTTGATTCTCCTCCCCCTTTCTGTCTTCTAAGTTAACTAGAAGTGCTTGTCTTCCATGGCAAACCTCTTCTGACCAGAAGAAAAGGTGTGCTCCTTCCTCCTGAAGACACAAGCCTGGAGAGATGGCTTGACAGTTAAGAGCACATGCTGCTCTTGCAGAGGACCTGAGTTCTACTTCTAGCGCTCATGAGGCAGCTCATGGACACCTGTTATTACAGCTATGGGGCAATCTGGTGCCCTCTTCTGGCATCTGCAGACACCTGCACTCATGTGCATATACCCACATGCACAGATTTTCTTTACATAATTACAAGTAAATTGTTTACAAACAAATCATCTCTACCACACTTTCAGACACATTATGATGTTTTTATTCTTTTTCTGCATTCACAACGACAGCATCTCACATCTCTATCCTCTCTCTGTACCTGAGTAGGATCCTAGAATTTCATATAAGGACCCTCTGGGTGTGAAATAAAGATTAATTGAAATGATCATTTAATAAAAAACTACATTTCAATATTATAACAAACAAAATGTCTCACCTCAACTTTCCATATCCATCTACACTCACACTCCATAGGTTTTCATGCCCAGGTTTGCTTGTATGATAATTATATGCTGGTGAGATGAACACTCTAAAAATGGAATCTAGTTGACATTACACACGACCCAGGTGGTATCATGCCAGGGAAAATGTTTGATGTCTTTTAAGGTTCAAAAATAAAGTTCTATTCATGAGGCATATTTATATTCTGCACAATGGAAAATTAGTGCACTTTGTCTCGAGTTAATAGTGATTTGATAGCATTAGACTCCAAAAATGTCAAACCATTCAGGAGCTGTTTCAAAATACTGATACATGAAGGCGGTAATAGATTTACTTACATAGTGACAGCATAAAATTCAGAAAAGATTCTAAAATGTCTATCATTAACTAATTAATCCTATAGGGAGCTTGGCATAAATCAAAAAGAAAAAGAGTAGAATTTTAATTTTTAATAGACACAATAGATATTCTCTCTCTCCCTTTCTCTCTCTCTCCCTTTCTCTCTCTCTCCCATAAATAACCTATACAGAAAAATTATAATGAAACTGTTGCCTGTATTCATTTAGATAAGACATTGAGAGTTAATGTCAAAAGTTTCAAATTTATGTAGGGCAATCAACTTCCTATGATTGAGAAGACACCCTTGGCCCAGTGGGTCAACTCAGGATTTCTGGTGAGATGTGAATGTCAACAGAATATGTCTGTGCCAACAGATTGGTGTTGACTCCTGCATTTTACTTTAAATAGATATAGTAGTGCTTTGTTAAGCTCATGACAAAGAGAAGCAAAACTTCCTGGATACATTGCATATCCACTTGGTCATTAAGTCTCATGATAAATACAGAGGTAACAGATGTGCAGGGCTGAGCTTGGTCTAGCTTGATGCAAATAATGGAAGCTATTGGACCTAAAACTAAAGTAATGTTATTGGTCAAGTTATAATCTCCCAAAGCTAAACAGAAAAACCTCCTAGTGCTGTTTTGATAATTAAACTGCAAACAGGAATCTGTTTAAACATAGATTTAAATTTTATTCTTTGAAACCCACCAACAACATCCATTATAGGTATACTTCTGTGTGTATCTTTGCCATTCTTCAGTTCTGGTAGCTCTCCTCTTAGGTACCAACATGATGCTTGGCATTTCATCCATTAGTATGCAGGAGAAATGTCTTCCTCTGCACAATGTGAAGGGCGGAATTACAGGCTATCACAATGAAAGACTCATTGTCCAAACCTGAGTTTGCCTCAAAGCTAAAAAGCCAGTGTTGCCCAGTCTAATGCTGCCAGGTCATAGAGAAAGGCAAGTTGGTTGAATTTTTGTCAAGTGTATCCTAGCTTACCACTGTCCTTCTTAACTTACCCATTATAGATGAAATTTCATATTATATATTCAAAGCCACAATGAAAATAAATTCATCTATTCACTAAATATTCAATAATATTAATTAAATATTCATTAAGGATAGGGGGCACCAGTGCAAGTGCTGCACAGATGACAGTAGAAAAGGAGACGAAACTCTCTGCTGCCACAGGCTCCATCCAGGTCCTCTGCAACATCTATCTCTGCAGCCTTTGCTTGGACTTTTGAATCCTTTGAAAAGCACTCTGAGGGGGAGAGTCTTCAAATTGAGGGTTTCCTTCCCCATTTTTCACTGAGAGGGAAATCAGACACACTTTGTAATATTTAAAATACAACTTCAAGATCATGCGAGTCCTTCAAGAGCTATCACCCTTTGCGGACCCATCTGGGGCCTGGTTTCATGATATCTGATCTCATCAGGCACTGGGCCCCACCCCAGGCTGTGCCTGCTCTGTATGAAGAGTTCTCCTGGGGAACGCTAATGGTATGGCCAGGACTGAGAACCACCAACTCTACAGTAGGTTCATAGATTCTCAGAGAAGAAGCAAGAGCCTACCCTGCTCGTTCCATAGCAATGTTCCCGTTCTCCAACCCTGCGTCCCAGGCTTCTGGGTCTGCAATTCAGTTTACATTAGCAAACTCTGCCTTCCTAGAAGGCAGCCCACACAGTGGGGGCTGAAATGGGCAGCTGGCATCTCTCCAGGAAGTTGAAAGAACTGGGCGGCAGATCTAGAGAAATCTGGGTAAAAGTACAGCATGCTCCTACCAAGAACACAGCAGTACAAAATGGAGGGTTTTTTTCATCCCTAAACACTCAAAGATATCATTTTGTAATATTTGTTGGACAAGGGAATAACTCAAACAAGCTTTATGGGTGACTGTGCACTACTCTATTTCTTCTGATGCACATGTAAAAGCCTCCTATATTATATTCCCAGATTCCTTTTTTTTTTTTTTTTTTTTTGAAGAGGGGGGAGGGCAGAGTTTCCCTGTGAGGTCCTGGAACTTGCTACGCAGACCAGGCTGGCCTCCACTCATGGAAATCCTCCTGCCTCTACTTCCTGAGTGCTGAGATTAAAGGCATATGCCACCACACCTTTTGCTTCATCCTAATACAGGATGGACCTTTCTAGAAATGACTGCCCTCTGCAGGGTTTTTGGTTTTGCTGCTAGTGGTGCTATGGTGGATTTGTGGGTTGTTTTTGTTAGGATTTATTCACTTGGGTCTATGATACAGGGTCTCAACATTATATCTCAGGCTATCCTAAAACTTACTGTGCAGCCTGAGCTATCCTTAAACTCCTGGCAATCCTCCAAGCCTTGGCATCCCCATGAACAAAACACCACCACTGCAGGCCATATGAAACAGAACGGAGCATGCTCAAGAAAAGCCTGTGATCTGAAGATGTAGAAGAAGGTGGCTTCTATGAAAATGGCCCATTAAAGGTCATGGCCATGGTAAGGGACCATCAGAACTTCTCACAGATCCCAGTTCTCACGCCCGCTTCCATGTTCTTAATAAACACACTCTATTTCTACCACTACCTATGTGTGCCTGGTTCAAGTCCTTCTTCCAAGGGGTATACAACCTAGAAATGCCAGTGGGTGACCCCTGGACTCTGACTCATGCCTAAAAAAATATCACCTGCTTAAAACAATATCACTTACCTCTTAGAATTAGGATTAAGGAAAGTCTAGCAGATAATGTGGTTGCATCCTAAATAAGTGTGGGATTTTCCTAGAACTCAAAGTACAACTAAGTTTTCCTGATCCTAACTCCAAGTTGGTTGCTTTGCAATTCATCTGACAGTGGCTTCTTTGATTCTTCCAGATTGCCCTCACCGTCCCAGGGCCCTAAGAACTCAGCGCGTCAAATGGTGTGATTAAAGTTGGTTGTTAAAAGTTGAGATCAGAGATTTCTCTTCCTGCATTCACTCCTGCTTCCACGGCTTCTCGGCTTTCCAGGAGGCTCATTAATAGACCAGCTTGCGCAGTTTGTCATCTGTTTCATTATGCAAAATATATACTTTTCAATTACTTTTCCTGTGTGAAAATCTCTTAACTCTAACCAGATATAATGATTTCTTTGGGTTTCCTCTCAACCTCTGAATATCGTAGCTTTCCTAAAATCTCAACTGGGGGTAGAATATTGGACACCCCGGTGAGAATTAATTTTAATGTAATGATCTTTATGTGCCCATTAAAACAGGAGTGAGATAGCTTGCTAAGCTGACCACCAGGAAAACCTAGTATTGACCTCAAAGGAGAGCTTTCTGATCATTTTGTTTAATCTATTCCACATAGGATGTAAAGAAGCCATCCCTAAAATAAAGCTCTGGTTTGCAACACTAATTTTATTTCAGTTTTGTGAATAAAAGAGGAAAAAGTTAGAATGGGAGTCCTCTCATCTTCTGATGGTCTGATCTAAAGTTAAATTTTTCACAGCAGAAGCAATGAGAGGTGGGCACACATATACACATGCACACACATGCATGCACACACATGCATACATATGAGCTCTCATACTTACTAAGACAATGGCTACTTGAAGAACAATTTTACTCTCCTATTTGCCTTTATAGCCCCAGCCCTGGGTATAGCCTCATGATGGAATCAAGAGACATGAATGGTATCCAGGTGTAGGAGTGCATGTCTGTCATCCCACCACTCCAGAATTAGAGGCAAGAGGATCAGAAGTTCAAAGTCATCTTTGACTACACATGGAGTTTGAGGCTAGCCTAGGTTAGAAACCTTGTCTCAAAACAACAAAATCAAAGGATGTTGTCAGGGCTGGGGTTATAATTCAGTGACTGCCCTAGTATGCATAGGTCCCTGTGTTTGATTGATAACAAGAAGGAAAGAAAGAAAGAAAGAAAGAAAGAAAGAAAGAAAGAAAGAAAGAAAGAAAGAGAAAGAAAGAAAGAGAAAGAAAGAAAGAAAGAAAGAAAGAAAGAAAGAAAGAAAGAAAGAAAGAGAGGGAAGGAAGGAAGAAAAGGGAAGGGAAGGAAGGAGGGAAGGAAGGAAGAAAAGGGAAGGGAAGGAAGGAGGGAAGAAAGAAAGGAAGGAAGACAGATAGGAAGGAAGGAAGGAAGGAAGGAAGGAAGGAAGGAAGGAAGGAAGGAAGGAAGAAAGGTGAGACCACAGCCAGAGAGCACTCCACCCCATTGCTATGGTTTGCCTGTAAAACACAAAGCTTCATAGGTTCATGTGCTGGAGCCCTCGGTCTCCAGAAGGGAGTGCTCTTTTGGGAGACTGAAGAACCGTTTGGAGGTAGCACCTTGCTGCAGAATGTGAATCACTTGGAGGCAGGTCTTGAGCTGTGATAACCTAGCCCAGGTCCTGCCCTCTCTGTCTGCTTCTTGACCATGGATGCCGTGTGACCAGTGGCCTCCAGCTCCAGCTGCTGTGTCTTTCCCACCATGATACAGTGCATCTTCAAACTGTGAGCCAAAACAAACCCTTCCTCAAGTTGCTTCTTGGTCACGTGAGAAAAGTAAGTAATAAAACTCTATGTTTTTGTCTGTCGATGCCATGATATCTACACAGCAACAAAAGCAACCACTTCTCAAAACTTCCTGTTGTTAGGCAGTGCGAGGCCCTATGTGGCGTCATCGGGAATTTAGGTTTCTTGATCTAGTACAAATGGTGCAAAGGGGCTCTGGAACATGTAATATAGTCCTTTTCAAGACAATAGAAAGTTCAACCTTACACTCCACATTACCTGAATGGAAACTTTCTGCTGGTTAGGTTTTTGTCGACATAAGCTAGAGTCATCTAAGAAGAGGGAACCACAACTGAGAAAATGTCTCCATCAGACTGGCCTTTAGGCAAGACTGTTGAGTATTTTCTTATTTGATGACTGGTGTGGAAGGGCCTAGCCCACTATGGATGGTGTCATTCCTGGGCAGGTGGTCCTGGGATATATAAGAAAGCAGACTGAGCAAACTATGGAATCAAGCCAGCAGGCACTGTTCTTCCATAGACTCTGTTTCAGCTCTTGCATGCAGGTTCCTGGCCTGATTCCTTTCAGTGACAGACTGTGACCTCAAAGTTGTAAGCTGAAATAAACCCTTTCTTCCCAAAGAACCTTTTGGTCATGTTGCTTTATCACAACAATAAAAACCCTATAGCTTAATTGAGAGACGAAGCTCAAATGGCAGGAAAGAGGCAGGGAGGTAAGGGAGATTCAACTTGGAAGGCTCCAGCAGTGAACGCCAGAGAAGCTTCAGGTTGGTGGGTGTGGTCCAAGGATAGCCAACAAAAAGTCCAAATAGGATTTGGGGTACCCCAGGCAGCATGTGCTCCAAGCACTATCTCAGGAACTTACAAAACTGGGTGATGGAAAAATGGCATAGGGTCAAGAGCTATGATAACACATTCCCTAGTTTAAATTCCATACCTACTTCTTCCTTGCTGTGATGTTTAATCTTGGTGGTCAACTTGAATCGACCAAAAGGCAAGCTACTGGCACTCCTGTGAGAGACTTTCTTAATTAGATCATTAGGAGCAGAAGACCCACCCTAAACCCAGGCAGCATTAATGGCAACTCAGATCAAAGGAAGAAGCAAGGTGGAAGCTTTGCTATTTGCCTGCTTGCTTTCACTCTAGCTGGCAAGTTCACACACCCTGTGACTGCTACATTCCTTTGCTGGTATTGGAACCAACATGTTTAGATGTAGAAAGTAAACTGAAAACCAGCAGCTATTTAGGAATCTTCCATGCCAGATTAGGACCACTGAGACATCCAGCGTCATGGACTGAGAGATGTCCAGACTTCAGGACTGTCCAGTGTAAGACTACCATTGTTGGGCTACCACGGCCATATCATGTAAGCCAATCTAATGAATTCCCTTTTAATATAGAGTCATTCTATCAATTCATTTCCTCTAGAGAACCTTGACTAATACACTCTGGATGACTGTGAGAAAAGAATTCATTTCTCTGATGTGAGTTTCTCCTTCAAAAAATAAAAACACCTTTCAGGGTCACTCCTCTAGGCAAGTCACTTCCACGTACCTGCTTCCCCTTAAACATGAAAGACAGCAATCATAGGCACACCTGATGTTTGTGCTTGTTCATTTGATATTATAATTAAACTGGAAGGCAACATCATTCAGAATATACATGTGTTATTAAGCCGACTTCAGCCTAAGTCACATGCCTCCTCCTCATCACTCACTCACTTGACATGAGCTACTTCTGACATATGGAGGAGTGTTTGATAAAACATAAGGAAATAAACAATTGAATTTTTCTCTAGCAATTTCTTAATTGTGTTTAAAATTGAAGCATGTCCATTTAGTGGTCCACCTGTCACAATAGACCAGGGCACACTGACAAACTGACAAAGTCCCCATGAAGTGAGGGTGTTTCCAGTGTCCCAGGAGGGCCGGTGATGAAGCAGGTGATGTCTGAAAATATGGGTGCTGTAACTAAGTGTCCTGTCCATCACCAGAGGCATCTGGCACCAAGGAGGATGCTGGGAACTTCACCATGACTGACCATGACACCTCCAGAGTACCCTGTGTTCTCCCATCAAACTCCTGACGGCGTGTCTGATCATGTTGCCTTGCTTTCCCTTTGCTAGGTGATCCAGAAGGTATCAGTGGGACAGATTTGAGGAGGAGAAGGGGAAACATTTCATCAAAACCTTTCTATATTTTCTCTGGGCAACAGGCAGAGCAAGACTATGTGGAAGATGCCTGATCTAAGTGAAATCAGCAGAATTTATCCAGTTGGGAGAGAGAGATTCCATTGCTGTGACCCAAATATCCTCATAGTACAGGTGCTCAGAACAATGAGCAAAAATACTTCCTGAAATCCATTGATTAGGAGAGGCATAGTGCCAAGATAACTAACTGTAGGATTTAAAATACTCAAAGCTTTGCTGTCAGACATTTCATTTTTATGTCGAGCAAAGCAATATTTAGATCTACACCCAAGAAAAGATGGTTGGGGCTTAGTCATACTGTTTGACCTTTCAAAAAACCTTGCAGGAAATTATTTTGCTAACCAACAAAATAAGCAGAAAGGTATAATGGCTAGCTACAGCTGTGTAACATCTCAAGTATCAGTAGCTGAAGACAATAGTTGCTCATCATTATTCGAAACCCCATGAGCTGACCAGGTATTACTGTCAAGCATCCAGGCTATACCTGGATAATCTTTCATGAGTTTGCTCACAGTCTGAGACAAGGGGTCAGCTATGAACTTGGTAGTCCAGGCTAGCCCAATATATTGACAAAGCAGATTAATTTCTGTCCTGTGCGATCCTTTGTCGCTCAGCAGATGGTTGCATACTTGTGTGTATGGAGAAGAGGATGCATGGAGGCTTTCTATACCTGATGTTTGGTACTGGCTTAGAGACATATCTACCACATTCTACTGCTGAAGCAAGACGCAAGGCTGGATTCACAGGTGAAAAAGGTGACCCCTGTGAAGGTGTGCTGCAAAAATGAGTAGAGATAGGGGAGAGTGAAGAATCTGATACGCTTTCATAATCACAGCCTGATCTCTCCACAATAATTCACACTTATTTCCTACATTAAATGCACTCTTTCCTTCCTATTGATAAAACAACTGCTCACTGAACTGTTTATTAACTTATGCTAAGATCATTTTGTGTGTGTGTGTGTGTGTGTGTGTGTGTGTGTGTGTGTGTGTGTGTGTGTGCACATGCTCATGTGGAACATGTGTGTATGGAAGCCAAACATTAAATTTAGGTGTCATTCCTCAGGCTCTATCCATCCTACAAATTGCCTAGCAAACTGGGCTGGCCTACCAGGGAGCTCCAGAGACCTGCCTGTTCCCACCTCCTGAAAATCAGTACTATAGCATGTGCCTCCACACCCATGGCTTTTTTTTTTTTAACATGTCTTCTGGGGACTGAACGCAGGTCCTTGTGCCTGTGCAGCAAATGCTTAAAAGATGAGTCACTTCTGCAGCCCCTAAAATGTTCTCTAAGATTACGTCTTAAACATAACAACATCTGGCCCAGCTAATCAGTTGGTTTAGGAACAATCCTGGGTGCATATGGAGCTTAACACTCAGAGCCTCTAAGACTGTGCCACAGAGCATAATACTTGCCAAGGAACAAAAAAAGAGGGAGACAGAAATCAAATACAAACCATGGCTGATAGAGTCAAAGCTCTGTTTATAAAATATAGAACCTTAGGAAGAAGATGCGTACTTTACATACATACAAATTTACGGTCTGTGTATTTCCTGTTGGAGTCACTAGGCAGCACCTTGGGAGCACCTACGGCACCAAACTCTAAACAGACCTTGTTTCTCTGTCCTCTCATGTCACTCAAAGACTTGGCAAACGAAGAAATGATTTCACAGCAGTTGAAAGACCAGGTTTCAATTTGAGACATAAAAGAGTGCCTGGTTTGCAAGAGTTCATTTTGTGCCCAAGCCTCTGGCCCCCCGGTGGCATGAAATGAAAGTCATTTGAAGCTGTTTCGTAAGACTGTTTACTCCTTTCAGTTGTACAGTCTGTGGCCTGTTGGTCCACAGTCCTTGTTTGGATGTCAACCCACACTTGACTGGTTGCTAAGCAAAAATGTAAACAGTGCCAGAATACATTGTTAGAATTTGAACAGATTAGAAGATAAAGTACCATAATTTAACAATAAGCAATTAGAAGGCCACATTGACTATTTAAAAGGCCAAGAACCCAAATTTTTATTTCTATTTATCATCCCAGTATATGCTTGGAGAGTGGGCAGTTGATTTAAATCTAGAAGTTTGAGCCAACAAGGCTGACTGAGTCACACTGGACCAGGTTTCCTCCTTGCCTCTTTCCACTCATTTCTCAGCCAGCCATAGTATTTGCAGAGACCTCACACAAACTTATGGTTTGTAGCATTAAACACTCAGAAGCATTTATGAGAAGGAAGAGGTTATCTAAGGGATAGTTTTTTAACTAAATTTTTAATCACTACTAATCCTAATTCTTCACAGGTGAAGTAAAAGCAACCAACAGTCCAAGCACTATCATGCAACACAGCCGCCATTGGAAACTGTTAGTATACAGATTTGTGAGGCACACCTCCTTTATCAAGACTTGTATCATTCCTGCCCATGTTGATGCTGAGCTGGCCTTGGGGCTTGCCTGGTTCAATGAGACAGCCAAATAACATATTCAAAGTCTTATGCACCTGGAACTTGCCCTCTAGAAATCTCTAACATCATGTGAAAAGGCCAGAGTTAGCTTGCTAAAGCTGCGTGGATTAGCCAACAGTCAGCAACAATGGCTGGACATCTTAGACCATTGATAAGTAACTGAGACCATGTAGAATATCCAGCCCCAGAAGCTTCCAGATGATTACGGTCACTTGGATGAGCCCAGTAAGAGCTGCAGAAGAACTGACTGGCCTACCCCAGCTGAAGTTATCAGCCCACCTGGTTATCAGTACCTATAATGGTTATCACACATCCATGTTTAGAAACTTACGCTCTGTGTAAGTACCATGCCCTTCCTCTTTGTTCCTGTGAAATGATAGGACTTTGCACATAGCCTGTCTGCTTCCTCTGCTTCCCAGGTTTGCTGTGGGATGTTCTGTATGGCAAATGTGTTGCTGATTAGTCAATAAATAAAACACTGATTGGCCATTGGCTAGGCAGGAAGTGTAGGCGGGACAAGGAGGAGAATAAAACTGGGAAGTGGAAGGCTGGGTCAGAGAGACACTGCCAGCCGCCACGATGACAAACAGCATGTGAAGATGCCGGTAAGCCACGAGCCATGTGGCAAGGTATAGATTAATGGAAATGGATTAATTTAAGCCGTAAGAACAGTTAGCAAGAAGCCTGCCATGGCCATACAGTTTGTAAGCAATATAAGTCTCTGTGTTTACTTGGTCGGGTCTGAGCTGCTGTGGGACTGGCAGGTGAGAGAGATTTGTCCTGACTGTGGGCCATGCAGGAAAACTCTAGCTACACAGGTTGGTTAGACCATCCTCTGTTAAGTCTGTGCTTTGCTCTCTACTCAATCTTCTATGAAGCAACTAAATATGTGGTCAGCTAACCATTCACGCAGGGAACTTATCTTCTGGCCCAGCATGCTTATGTGAATTTGCACTGTGCAATACATGCATTGTAGAGTTAGGGTATAAGGGACATAATTGATTTTAACAGAGAGCTCTTGTCTGTAAAGGGAAGGAGCAGATTGGAGTGCATGTTGAGAAGTGAGAAGCATATTGAGTCCATGACTATGTAACTGTGGACAGTGAGGACAGGATAGGGAAAAGGTGAATGAAACCTTGGCAGAAGAGCCATGGACTCAGTACTAGCCAGTGCCAGGCCTGTGCTTCATATCTCCATCCATCCTCTTTCCAAACTCCACTCCTTCTATATGTCTGCCTTCCTCTCCCAGGCTTGTTCTAAATATGCAAATCTTCAGTACAGCTAGGAAACTTAGAGAAACTACATTTGCCTTTCCTAAGATGCCCACAGGGAAAAGCACAGTGGTCCACTGCCGCCTCCCTTGTCATGAGTGTTTATATCATTAGCCACAAAATATGGTTGAAAGAGCAACAAAACAAAGTGGTGGGTGAGGATGGGCCACATGGCTGGATGGGCTTGCAATAGCAGACATCTGGCTGCCCATGGCAACAAATGTGGTCCACATGGCATAGAGCTGTGGAATAAGACTTGCCCATGAAGTACAGAGACAGGAAGAGCCAGTCCTTTCTCAATCCATACAGCTCTTTCCATGCCTACAGTGCTTTGTTAATGAATTCTGCCCTATGACCCAGGTCTAGGTGGACTCACCTGGAATGGGCCAGTTGAGCAGCCCCTTTCTACCTCAGAAAAGGAAATTTCAACTTCTTGACTTTAAAATCATCCTCTCTGCTTAACTGGACATGTATTCCTTATAACCATGGGGGAGGGATGTTTTGTTTGGGGACACATCACAGTAACTCAAAGTGTAGATTTAGATATAAGGTGTGAAATCATTTCATGTCACCAAATTTTGTCAGATTTTCAAATATCTAAGCAAGAAAAGCCACAATAACTCCCAACTGGTGATGGGCATGTTAAATGATCTCAGCATAGCAAACAAACATTTAATTTAGAAATTCACAAATGAGAAAAGATGAGTAGCAGCTCAAACTCAGCGCCTGAGTAAGCACACCTGCTTGCCTTGGTGGTCACTCTGAGCAATCACACCTGCCTTCCTTGGTGGGCACACTCTGAGTGATCACACCTGCCTTCCTTGGTGGTCACACTCTGAGTGATCACACCTGCTTGCCTTGGTGGTCACACTCTGAGTGATCACACCTGCTTGACTTGGTGGTCACACTCTGAGTAATCACACCTGCTTGCCTTGGTGGTCACACTCTGAGCAATCACACATTCTTGCATTGGTGGTCACACTCTAAGCAACCACACCTGCTTGTCTTGGTGGTCACACTCTGAGCAATCACACATTCTTGCCTTGATAGTCACACTCTGAGTGATCACACCTGCTTGTCTTGGTGGTCACACTCTGGAGGGCTTTTGTGAAAAAGAATGAAAATACTTGCAGGGAATTCTCTTTTTAATGCGGGGGGAAAAGCAAGAACTCATTTTGTTCAGGATAATTTACTGAATGAGCTCTATGTGGAAACCTCTCGTGGAACTATATCATCAGGCTGTTTCTAAAATAATGAAATATGCACCTGTGTGTCTACAAACTGAAATGACTTTAAAATCAATTTTAAGTGTTTTATCTTCTTTAATTCCATTATCTTATCATTCTGTTCACCTTCCTGACCCTCTGTTATTATAATTAAGCATTTTTCCTACTATTACTTTGCATGTATTTCATCCTTTATAGTTATTACAGCAAGTTTTTCATTTTTTATTTTGACAGCCTCACTGTGTAGTCTTTGACTAGCCTACTCCTTGTGCAGACCAGTGACCTCAGACTCCATGTTCCACCTGCCTCTGTTTCCCAGCATGCTGGGATTAAAAGTGTGTGCCGCCACACTTGGGTGTATGCAAGCCATTTCTGAAATATTTTCTCATTTGATGCCACAGACCTGTTAGTGGAGTCTTTTCCACAGGGGGAGACTGTGGTCTGTGCATTTCTGTGGGTTGGCCATGCCTAAGGAGGAAGTACGGACTGGAGCTCATTCTTGATACATTTTGCTCCTTCTCTACACAGAGCTAGTTCCCTGACTCCAGGGGCTCGCACAGACAGGATTCCAAAACCACTTCTAATAAGAGCTAGGCAGTGCTTGCCTGAAAGGCTAGTTTTTCACCTGCTTACATTGTTTATTTTTTGTAGCATTATTTATAATTGCTATGAATGTTTTCTCTACTTTTTAGAAAAATAAGTTGTATTTGAAATGTTCAGGTATGGAGATATCCAGGTATGGGGATGTTCAGATATGGAATAAAAACAGGTATTTCAGTATGGTGCACATTTAGGGGCTTTCAGGTATGGGAACTTTTCCAGTGACATTTGTGTCCTATCAAATTTAAAACATAAAACTACATGAAATGATGGAGCTAGACAGATTGCCCAGTGGTTAAGAGTGCATTCTGCTCTTCCAAAGGGGTTACGTTCAAATCCTAGTACCCACATTGGATGGCTCACAGCTGCCTGGAACTCAGCTCTAGATTATCCAACCCCCTTTATTGGCCTTCATGGCCATTCACACACACACACACACACACACACACACACACGGTACAGCATCTTCTCACACAGACACCACATGTACACATATAATTAAAAATAAAAAATACATCTTTTCATCTTATTTTTATGTTAGTATTTTATTATCTTTCTAGACCCTACTATGCCAGCAATTCTGTTGATTAAATGAAATACTAAAAAGTATGTATTCTTTACTATTATAACGATACAAAAACCCCAGAGTGGAAACTTAAATAAATAAGTAAATAAACATTGCATGGGATTATATATTTAAATTACATCTTTTTAAAGATTCTGTTTCTAAAGTAAATCAGCATGTGAAAAAGAAAACAAATACTATAATGTTCTTTTACCTTTAATTCCAAAAATATTATTCTTGCCATAAAGCCAACAGATTTTATAACACATCCTAAATTTAAGAAAAATGATCTGGCTGTAGTAAAAGTAAGCTGCCAAAAATAAAACAGATTAAAAGATTTTTTTTTTAAAAAAAAAAGACCTTTCTATACTTCAAAATAAAAAGAAAAAAGTATTCTTTATCTTTAAAAACATTTCTACCTACCATTTAATATGGAAGCAAAGTATAATTTTTCCAGCTAACAAAATTATTATGTAACAAGAGCTGTTGGTTATGTTATGCCCAGCATACACAGCCTTACTTTGTTGCTTTGTTCTGTTTTATCTTTTGAAGATATTTGAAATCTATATAGTACTGAAATCAAGCTGAAGATATTAGAGCTCTTGTCAAATATTTTACATGAACCGACTATTTAAGACCTATATATTTTTTCAAGATTCTAAGTGGTAACATGAACATATGTTTTGATACAAACTCGAGCTGAACTGTGTCATGTGAGGCCCCCGTTACTAACAATAACATGTGACATTCCTGTAGGACTTTGTCACTCCAAAAGCACCAATTCAAGGAGCTTTTTATAATTTAAGATAAAAGCAGACTGTTAACCTTGAATATTTTTTCATTGGAACATCCAGAAATATTTGCTGTGTCTTCAGCAGAGAAAGAGGAGACAGCAAGGGTGAGGGTCAGAGGGAGAAATCAGAGATCATAACAGAGAGAAAGAAAGAGGACTTCTGAAAGAGAAGTATGCTGTGTGACTGTGCTAAGTTGTGGTGACTTAACATATGCCAGGGGTGTGCATGAAAGCACACGGGGAGTGTAAGGATCCAGAGAGAGCCAACTTTTGCCACTTAACCTCTGAGGCAAGCTGATAGTATTTCCTAAATAACAGATTTCCAGTCTTGCTGAGTTAGTGTGTGATGGAAGGGAAGCAGCTTCCGGTGACTTTGGCTGATCATGCACAGCCTCAAGGAGATGCTGATGGACATAGCTCCCACAGTCAGAAAAACCAACTTTGGAAGGACTATTATGGAAACCGAGTCACCAATCAGGTGAAGGTTGAGGAGGAACAGTCGTATTTCTGATAGAGGTTGATCACATTTTCCTTGTAGGCCTGTCATCCTGACAAGGTCCTTAAATAGATGCTTTTCATAACCTATTTGATGAGACAAATTGAACTCTGATGTCATAGAAAAGTTTCTTGTGGTATAGTTAGCTTCCCAAATAACACTTGAATCTCCCAACAATGCCATATGGCAATTTTACAATGCACTCCCAGTAATTTGAGTAATGAGTAGGAAGTAACAAATCTACCTTGACTTTTATAATCACTCACAGAAATTATTTTTAAAATATTTTTTCAAGATTGTAAGGGGTAGCATGAACATATGCTTTAGCACAAACTTGAGCTGAACTGTGTCTTGTAAGCCGTTAATTAACATGATCTATCTGATAAAGGTATCACCTGACTCAGATATGGAATCTTTGCAATGGAGCCTCTATCAGTTACTTTTCTGTGGCTTTGATAAGACACCATGAATGAGTCAACTTACAAAAGAAAGAGTTTATTTAGGTTTTGGATTCCAGGAGGAGAGTCCGTAATGGCAGGGGAGGCAGGGCAGCAGGCGGCCACAGCAGGAAGCTGAGATCACACCTTCAACTATGAACATGAAGCAGAAAGAGCAAAGAACGCAAAAGCAGGGTGGGGTTATGAACTCTCAAAGCCTGTTATGCCCAGATTGTGACCCCAAAGAGACCACCAAAGACCATAGGTATCCAGAATGCAACAGCAAGGTTTATTCTGTAGATACAAGTCTAGACAGGGAATTCATTCCTACACCCAATACAGTGAGGCAGGGAGGAGTTGCTCTTTCTTTGTGAGGCTAGCTATTTAACGGCAAAAACCACAAGCCCTTCAGGGCGGTTGTGGGGGATTGCCACGGGTGCAACTCGAATTGGTTTATTTTTATCTCTGTTCTCTTTTAATTGGGTGAGGATATGTAACCTTTTAATTTACTGGTTGGTGGTTACAATTATCACTTTGGGGGCAGTCCAGCACAAGTCCCAGACTTTGTCCTTGAGCCACCATGGGGGCTGGCTGGCCAAGCACGTACTGACTGAGGGGGCTGGCTCAGTGGTCTAGGCTCTGTCCTTGACTCATGCACATAACTCTAAGTTGGTGAGGGGTTCCAGACAATAAACATCTGGCTGAACTTTGAGCAGTCAGAGTACGTGCAGAAAGGGAGCTACTGCAAGGACTATGTCTTTTGTTCACGGCCCTCCCAGAGACTGCTTGCTCAGTCTCAGGAAACTGAAATTGAGGCCCAATCTCTGAGAGAAGACTGAGCAGCCTGTTATGGCATCTGCTTGGTCCTTTCAGCCCACACCCGATGACATACCTCCTCCAGCAAGGCTACACCACCTATATGTCCCCAGACAGCACCACCAACTGGGGACAAAGTAGCCAAACACCTGAGCCTACAGCTCATTCAAACCACCACAGAGCTCTTTCCCCACTTGGAATTTTTATACAATTTCAAATTGTGGTGCAGTGTGCCAACACAGCCCTACAACTGCTGGCATGGAAATAAGTTAAGTATAGATTAAGGTGAGTAGAGAGACGACTACATGTAAAGGTGTGTTGATCAATTAGTTTGTCCATATTGGGTTTTTCCCTCTATAAGGATAACAACTTGTTTAACATCTCCATACTTATACACTGAATTAAAATCATGTTCCTAAAACATGAGAATTCACAGAGTTAAAAATTAGATTTAGAACATTTTTGTGAGTTTATGGTAAAGAAATTGAGTTGTTTAATTTAGGGAGAAGTTTATGATATAGGTAAATAAGAGCAGGTCCATTTTATAAAATCCTAGATAAATGATGGACCTTTAATCTTCCCACCTCCTATTCTACTTTGATGAGGTGAACTGAGCACAAAGTGTTGGCTAAGCACGCCCCAAGGAAATGTAGTGGAACACATACATTTCACAGAAGACATGATAAGGAAGATGGTTCAGTCAGTACAGTGCTTACCGTGAGAGCATGAGGACCTGAGGTTGATCCCAGAACCCATTAAAAAGAAAAAAAGAGAGACAAGTATGGTGGTGTGTGCTTGTAACCACAGCTCTAGGGAGGTGGGGACTGTTGGGTTCATGAGTCTCACTGGCCAGCTGAGTGCTCAAGTAGGGTACCAGTCCTCAAAGTAATTATGTTTCTTCTGAAATTTGTACAGCCTTTTACCTGCCCATTGGCTGCCTACTCATACAAAAGGAGGCTTCCTACATCTACTCATGATAAAGGGGGCTTCTACATCTACTCATGACAAAGGGGGACTTCTATATCTACTCATACCGAAGGGAGGCTTCCTAAGTACGAAGATGTAGCTGCACTCCACTTACATATTAGTTGCACATATGGGCAAGATCTAGAGAGGGAACAGCAGAAGATGTCTACATCTTTCTATATATAGTCTTTATTTTAAAATAAAACATGAAGAGAATCAGTCACATGGAAGGCAACAACTAAAATGATCAGAAAGTCCCATAGAGTGAACTCAGAGATGGAAGAAAACTTTAAATAGCTAATAAACACTGAAGGAGACTTAAACATGTATCATACCTAAGAATATGAATTGCTTGTAATAGTTTTTGTTAGCTTACACTGGTGAGATTGCTCAGTAGGTAATGACACTTACTCCAAGCCTGACCACATGAGTGTGTTCCCAAGAACTCAGTCAGTAGACAGAGGGAATTGGGGCCCACAAGTTCCCTTCTGTTTCCTACGTGCACTCACATACACATGCTTAAAATAAATCAATGTAAAAAAATGATTCAACTAAAGAAAAGGTAGAACTATCAGAAATGAAAACTAATTAGAGAATGTAAGACTTCAGAAGTAAAGGAAATACTACAGAGCAGAGAAGAGAGACAAAGAGTGAGAAGTCATGAGATTTTTTCCCATATAGATATAACTACAATCCTTCAGCAACCGCAACCTGGCATCTTAGATAAAACTGAGAAAGTACATTGAAGAATTATCAAAGAAATAAAGGAAGGTATTTCCCAGACTAATTTTAGCCTGTCTCTACAATTGAATCTTCCTTAGTGTCTAGCATACTGAATTACCTAAAAATTCACCCCACATGTTTGAGGAATGTAAGCAGCCAATGAAGAAGGATAAAAATTCTAAAGCTTTATGTGTGATAATAAGTAACTACAAAAGAAGAAAAATCATTTAAGCCTCAGAATTCCCACCACTGGCATTGGAAGGTAGAAGGCAGGTGAGCTTTACAAATGACAACCTAGAATTCCATACCCAGCTAAACAATCACACAGTAAAAACAGAGTATATTAACATTTACATAGCTGCATGGGCTCTGAAAATATAAACCTCATTTTCCTCAGAATATTAGCTAAAGATATATACTAGCAAACTAGGGGAATAAACTATAGACCCATTCCAGTAGGATAGGCAAATCCTGAGGAATGCTAATACCACCAAGGCTAGAGAAGAAGAACCAGGCCAAAGAGGGAGAAAGGGTAGGCTTCAGAAAAATGTAAAGAATTTAAGGACAGAAAGAATGACTATGGGTCAACAAGCTACAATATGTACATTAATGGGATGTAAGAAAAGTCTCTCCGCCTTGACACTAGTAATGTACTGCTTACCAGCCCGGAGACACTGAACCTCACAGAAGCAAGTGGAGTCTCAGGAAGGAACAGCATTAGCTTGGATGCTAGACTAGATAGACACATGATGTTCCCTTCTTTCTGTTCCTGAGATAAAACACTGGACAAAAACAACTTAGAGGAGAAGAGGATTTTTGTCACCTTACACTGTCAGGTCAAAACCACCATTGAGGAAAAATAAAGGCAGGAGTGTGAAGCCGGAACCACAGAGGAATGCCGCTCGCTGCATCTCTCTGGTTCATGCTTAGCTAGCTTCCTTATACAGCCCAAGAACACCTGCCTAGAGAACGGCACTGTCTATAGTTTGCTGAGCCCTCCAACATCAATAATAAAGAGAATCTTCTACAGACATGGCTTCAGGTTCATGTATGTTATCTAGGCATGTCCTCCATTGAGACTCCCTCCTCAAGTGACTGTAGACTGGGTCAAGCTGACGATTAAAGACAACTAAGACTAATGGGTCAATAGATGATAAATGATGACAGTCAATTGATAAATGGTAGATTGATACATAGGTAATTATGTATATTTATACACATAAGTAATCAATAATTGTGTAATTGTTGACGTGAAAATTAGGTTAACACACAAAAAAGTCTAGGATTCTAAATAATGCTTACAGGAAAAAAATGTAAATAGTACCCATCCCAAGAAGGTAAAAATATGGTAACAGAACGTAAAATAGAGTAGGTAGGTGCAAAATTACTCTTATCTTCTAGTTTGGGGAGTGAAAAAATGTTATCAAGAGGTCATAGATTAGAAGTAAAAGTATTAACATATTTATATAATAAATATAATTGATAATAGAATATAGGCACATAATAATATAGGATGAAAATAGAATTATTAAATTATTGTGACTAAGAATCAAATGCAGAAAGCTAAACATGGCTTTTCGAGGGCTTCAATGAATAGGGCCATTGTCTCCATATATACAGAGATAAATGAATGTATATCACTCAGAGACATAAAGACACTCAATGAAAGGAAAGCTTAATTCAGATTGGCCTGAAAAGATTACAAACAAGACAAGAGAGAGAGTGTGCCAACAGTCTCTCTAGGTTGGTTCTGACTCAGACATGCTCCAATTTATCCCAGCAGCTGAAACTAAGCTTCACTCAACCTTCTGCATCAACCAGTCAGAACTAGAAGTGATGTGGATGAGCAGGAAGGCTCTGTATAGCAGTTAAGAGCAAGGGCTAAAATCCTAGCTAGGGGACATGGATGTGGAACGCCCCATACAGACACACTCTACCTGTATGTGGAATATATTTCCATGTAGTTTACTTGGTGAAATGTTTTGCTTGGCCCTACAACATCACTGTATGCAAAAACACCACACTGCTATAAATAACAGAAAAATCAAACCAACCAACCAAACAGCAACAACAAGTGGAAGGGATTCCTTTATCAAAACTTGGTTTGTGTTAAGTGTTCAAAAATCCACACCATGCAGTTAGGTTTTTACAGCTCCTGAAGATGAGCTCCAAAATCACAGATATTTGAGCATTCCTATCAGCATATGAGAGCCGCTGTCACAGCTGGCACGGAGCATCCTTTCTTCTGCCTCTTCTAAATCGGTGGGAAGCTCCTCAGATCTCCTTTTGTGAACATTTTTCTCTCCTGGCAGTGGGGAACCACAGAGGGGAGAGCAGTGGATCTGCCACTGGTGTGCAAATTTCCACACAACAAGATAGCTACCACAAGCACGAGTTCGGGCAGGGAGCCTAAGATTCCATTCATTAGAAAAAGATGGATTGTTGTTTTTTAAAAAAATTGAGCTGATAGGAAAAATACAGAATGCATGTGGAAGATTTTTTTTTATGTGAGAAAGGGAGAAAGAAAGAGAGAGGAGAGAGAAAGGAAACAGGGACAAGAGGTGGGAATGGATGCCTTGCTGTGGACACCCCACCAGCACTCACCAGAGGAAATCAAGTTGCCGCCAGTTTGGCTGGGGTTCAGCGCCATCTGCATAGTATTTAAAAGTGTGAGCCAAACTCTGAGCTATTTCACTGGAGTTAGTAAGGAAGGGCTCCAATCTATATCTGAAACTCAACCGCTCCCACTCCTGGGCATGACTGGAAAGAGCTTATGGAGGTCGAGGAACTGCCACAGCATGAGGAGCCTTTTGCAGTCCTGTCCAACTGGGAAGCGGTGGCCCATGGGCTTGAAAGGTCTGCTTTCTCGTTCCTGAATGATGTGGGAATCCTTCCGGGATGTGGGAGGGGAAAGGTATAAGATAAAGAAAATAATGTTCATAGACAAGCAGACAGGGAGCTTGCTGTTTGGAGGTTTTGACCATCACTAATTCATTCCTCTGCACAGGAGCCGACTGTAATATTGTCACTGTGCATGTATAGCAAGGAAGGCACTCCTCGGATGAGATTCTGGATGGGGAACTCTTGTCCTAACAAGATTTTTCCCTTCAGAATCCAGATATTCGTTCTCACCTAACATAGTATTCAAACTTGAACCTCACTTTCTTTCAATATCCATGAAGCATTTAACAAAAGAAAAAAAAACAGAATTAAATAGGTTGACATGATACATGAGGAAACATGGTTAATAGAGAACACAGCTCACATCTATTGAATGTTTGCTATTGCCAAGCTCTATATATTTCATATAACAAGTTTAATTGACCTCCTCACAAACCTATAAGGGAGGTCCTGTTATGCCACTCATTTGCAGATGAGGACACTCACTCAGAAGGTATTTATTGTACCCTACTGGGAGGAGACCTCAAAGCTAGCCAGAGCTGAGGCAAATCAACCCAAGGTGTTGGGCCCTTGAGTCTTCGCCCTCCTGGTATTGATTGCTGCCAACCATGTTTATGTTAAAACCAACTCATTGGTACTTCTCACAGTCCTGTGGAGTAACAGGGCTCAGCACGTGTCACTTGTGGGTGTCATAAGCAGCTATAATCAGTTGGCAACTAGAGCAAGAGTCAAATGGATGGTCCAGGCAAACTATCTAAGCTGGCTTTTCTCTCAAATTCAGCACTTATTAAAGATAGCTAGGGGTTGATACACGTGTACTCTCTCTCTCTCTCTCTCCCCACATACACACAGACATTGTGAAGAAAGAACACTAGGGCTCCGTCACAGTATGGTGGCATCAGCTGCTAATCCTGTTGTTGTCACCATCATCCATCATCATCATCATCATCATCATCATCATCCATCATCATTATCCTCATCATCCATCATCATCACCATTATCATCATCATCATCATCATCATCATCATCATCGTCACCATTATCACCATCATCACCATTATCATCATCATCCAGGATCCCAGTATGGCCTTGAAGTTCTGCCCCTCCTGCTTCTATCTTCTGGGTACTAAGATCACAGATGTGCACCACCACACCTGGTTTATGCAATGCTGGAGGTGGAACTTGGGGTTTTGTACATATTGGACAAGCTCTCTGTCAACTGAGCTACTAGTTCAGCACCTCACAAAGCTGTGCTTGCATGGCACCAGGTTACTGCTGTGTGAGGATTCAAGAGATGCAAGAGGCAGCTTTGCTGCTCCACCCCTCTGCCCAGCCCAGGAGTCCATGAAGTTTTGATTTTACTACATTCTGCTGGTCAAAAAAGTCACAGCATCAAGGCAGATTGTCACAGGGAAAGAGATCACTAAGAGTAGAAGGATCCAGAAACCTGGCTCACTAGCATGGCAGAAGACCAGAGACTGGAGAAGTTTACCTCAAGGTTGCTGGGAAAGAAGCCGGTTGGCAGGGAAAGACCAGAAGCCTTCCCCTACATGCAACATACAGAACACACACAAGAGAAGCCCAGGGATATATAAATGTGGGAGAGATGGGTGCTGTGCAAATGTCCTCTGAAAAAAGGGTCATGGGCCTTAACACAGCTCACTCCTATTCTCAGGAATTCCCTTTGTTAACAAACTGTCTCTATTCCTAAGTTTTTTAAATATAAACACATTTATTTATTATGTTTTTAACTTTTATTCTTCTCTCATAGAATAAAAAGGGTCATAGTTTCCCCTCTCTCCACTCCTCACAGTCCTTGCCCCCACCTCCCCTCTCCCCCAGATACACTACTCCTCCATTTCCAAAAAAGAGAGAGAGAGAGAGAACAGGCATCCCAGGGATACCCACTGAACATGGCCTAACATGATTCAACAAGACTGGGCACTAGTTGTCATATCGAGGATGGACAAGGCAACCTAGTAGTAGGAAAAGGATCCCAAGAGCAGATAAAAAAGTCAGAGACACCCCTACTCCTATTGTTGGGAGTCCCACAAGAACAGTAAGCTACACAACCATAAAGTATGTTCAGGGACCTAACTCAGACCCATACAGAGTCCATGTTTGTCGCCCCAGTCTCTGTGAGCCTCTGAGTCCTGCTTAGTTGGTTCTGTGGGCCATGTTCTTATGGTGTACTAGACCCCTCTGTCTTCTGTCCTTCCCTGGCTCTGCCCACTGTTTGGGTATGGGTCTCTGTATCTGCTCCCATCAATTGCTGGATAATGCCCCTCTGATGACAATTTGGCTAGGCACTACTTTGTAAGTATAGCAGAATACCATTAGGAATCATTTCAAACCTTGAAAGGAAATCCTCAACTTCATACATGAAAAAAAATGTACAATAAAAGAACATCTGGAGGTACCACCATCCCTGATCTAAAGCTGTACTACAGAGCTATAGTCATAAAAACCACATAATATTGGCATAAAAACAAACAGGTTTATCAATGGAATTGAATTGAAAACCAGACAAATCCACACACTTATGGACAGCTGATTTTTGATAAAGAAGTCAACAAATGGTACTTGTTTAACTGGATTGTCGGCATGTAGAAGAATACAAATTGACCCATATCTATCACCCTGCATGAAACTCAAGTCCATATGGATCAAAGACCTCAACATAAAACCAGACACACCGAACCTAATAAAAGAGAAAGTGAAGAATAGCCTTGAACTCATTGGCACAGAAGACAACTTCCTGAACAGAACACCATTAGTGAAGGCACTAAGAACAACTATTAATAGATGAGACCTCACAAAACCAAAAAGCTTCTGTAAGGCAAAGGACACCATCCATAGGACAAAATGACAGCCTACAGAATGGGAAAAGATCTTCACCAACTCCACATCTGACAGAGGGCTGATCTCCAAAATATATAAAGAACTCAAGAAATTAGACATCAACAAGCCAAACAATCCAATTAAAAAATGGGGTACAGAACTACACAGAGAATTCTCAACAGAAGAATCTCAAATGGCTGGGAAACACTTTAAGAAATGTTCAACATACTTAGTCATCAGGAAAATACAAACCAAAACTACTTTGAGATTCCATCTTACACCTGTCAGAATAGCTAAGTTCAAAAACACAAGTGGCAGCTCATGATAGTGAGGATGTGGAGCAAGAAGAACATTCCTCTATTGCTGGTGGGAGTGCAAACTTGTACAGCCACTATGGAAATCAATATGGCAGTTCTTCAGAAAATTGGGACTCAATCTACCTCAGGACCCAGCTATACCACTCTTGGGCATATACCCAAAGGATGTTCCATCATATCACAAGGATACTTGCTCAGCCATGTTTATTGTAGCTTTATTCATAATAGTCAAAAACTGGAATGTCCTAAATGTCCCTCAACTGAAGAATAGACAAAGAAAATGTGATGTATTTGCACAATGGAGTATTATTCAGCTGTTAAAAAAAATGAGATCATGAAATTTGCAGGCAAATGAATGGAACTAGAAAAGATCACCCTGAGTGAGGTAACCCAGACCCAGAAAGACAGACAAGGTATGTACTCACTATAAGTGGTATTAGCTGTAAAGTAAAAGATAACCATGTTACAATCCACAGATCCTGAGAAGCTCAGTAACAAGGAGAAAAATCAAGGGGGGATGCACAGATCTCAGAAGGGGAAACAGAATAGATTTTTGTGGGTAGACTGGGGGTGGGTGGGGATGAGAACAGGAGGGATCAGGTGGGGGGGAGGAATTGAGAGAGTACTGTGAGAGACGACTGGAATTGGGGGGCATTTGGAGGGGCAATATAGAAACCTAGTACAGTGAAAACTCACTGGAATCTATGAGAGTGACCCTAACCAAAGTCTTCTAGTAATGGAGGATACAAAGCCCAAACTGGCCATCTTCTGTAACCAGGCAAGGGTCCTAGCTGTGGGACTGGGACATCAACCTGGCCACCAAACCTTCAACTTACAATCTGTCCTGCCTACAAGATGTGCTGGGGCAATGGTGGCTCAGAACTTGTGGGAGTGACCAACCAAAGACTAGTCCAACTTGAGCCCTGTGCCATGAAAGGGAACCCACACCTGACACTGCCTGGATGGCCAGGAACCAGAGGCAGGACAGCCCAGAGACCCAGGATAGAAACAAACACTACTGGAAGAGAGGGAGGGAGGGAGGGAGAGAGAGAGAGAGAGAGAGAGAGAGAGAGAGAGAGAGAGAGAGAGAGAGAGAGAATGAAATAAAGAGAAAAAGTCCATTCCTATTTCTAACCACATGTTTCTCAGTTTCTCATCCAACTCTTTGCCATGCATGAAACACAAGGACCCTGGTCCACCTCCGAAGGTATTCTCCAGACTCAGATCCATACCTATACCACTAGTAGCTAGTCACTGGACATCATCTTAGACACAGTATACTGAGGCTAAGAATATGAACTGGATGGCAGGAAGTCTGAGTTCAGTCTAACAAAAGTGAAGCAATGCTACTGAAAATAAGCTCGCAGGAAATCCTTCCCAAAACAGCTCTCTTCTGCAACAGAAACCAACAGAGGCAGGACAAGTCTAGTCCTGAGACTCAAGGCGAAGATTCTGCTGATAGGAACTCCAAAAATGTCTAGAAAAACATTAAGCCTCATTAAGTAAGATAAAAATTGCCTTTTCTTAAATGTCCGTACTCCTTAGAACCAAGTTTAGTCTCCCTAGAATGCAAACACTTTTCTAATTGAATTCTTGCCTTGGCTCAGTTGCTAATTAGCCTTGACCGAGTCACTTCTTAGCAACGCTTGTTTTTCCCTTCCTTGAAAGAGAAACACGTTCTCCGCTCCCCAGGACTGATAGGACAATCGTGGGACTGTGCATGGAGATAAGCTGAGACCAGCAAACAGGCTGTGCCTTGTCAGCCTCCATCTCAGGATTATAGGAGTCACAGAGGATGCCTCTTCTGCTAGGCCAAAAGCACCATCTGACCCTTCTGCATGTAGCCTCCTCATCTCCTAGAACAGAGTAGAGCCTACAGATAAGGCAAACACACACTTCGTCTTCCAAGCAGGAACCTGCATTTTAAGTACGAATATGGAATTTCTAACTACTATGCTGTGGAACAAAACATCTAAGTCAGCTGTGTGGACTCCAGTCCTAGCAGATGCTCCAGAGACCTTTGTTGAATGTAACCATTACTTATATTACTATCATTTGTTCCCATCTCACTATAAATTTCTAGTCATTCTCTCTTCTCCCATCCCTTCCTCACTCCCATTTGAATTTGTTTGAATTTTCAAAGTCAAGACTCAACTCTATCCCATGTGAAATGAGAAGTTAACACTTTCATTAACAGATTTCTACTGCTCTGTATGTCAGTCTACCTCCCAGGAACTGGAATTACATTTTATTATTCCATTTTATAATTCTGTGTTCTATATTCTGCAATTATTTAGTGCCTCTAAGTGAGCAAGCTTCATCTTAAATGGGAGAGCTTGGAATGGCCAGCATAAGCAAAAAAATAAGATAAAAATAAATACGCACCTTCAGAGAACATACCTTCTTACAGGCAAACAGGAAACAGTGCACATGTACAACAGACTCCAGCAGCATTAAGGACTCAAAACAGTAGGATGTGAAGGGTGACATTGGGACTTAAACACCTGGTCCCCAGCTAGTGGCAATGTTCTCAGAGTTTGGGGGAGCTTTAAGAGGTGGAGCCTTGCTGGAGAAAGTGGGGCCTGTGGGTGGGCTTTGAGGTTCATATTGGCCCTGCTTCCTGTCTGCTCTCTGCTTCTTGACCCATCCAGATGTGAGCAAGCAGCCTTATACCCCTGCTGCCATGGTCTGAGCTGTTTCCACCACCCTGCCTTCCCCACCTTGCTACCCTCAAGCTAGGAGCCAAGGTCAAGGGTTCTGATATACCTGTGTCAGGCATTCAATCTCAGCAATGAGAAAAGTACCGAATGCTGCATGTCAGTGGTGAAGGGTTCTAGAAAAGGCATTCTGGAGTAAAAGAGCCATTTGAGCTGAAATTGGAGTATGTGAACAATACAGACCCAGGAAGGACTGGGGATGGTGTCCTAGGCAGGGAGATCAAGAAATACAGAAATCTGAGGGACAATGATCGCCAGAGTGCAGGGTGGAGAAAGAGAGCTCATAGGGAAAGAGCCTAAGACGCAAAGGAGAGAGGTGCTGTGGCCCCTTAAAGAACATAGGCCCTGAAATCACGTTGACCAACCTAAGCCAGGAGGCCGACCCTTCTGCCAGCACTACGTCTGCATTAACAACATCACACTGCCAGAGCTGCTCACTTACAGACTAAACAAAAGGGAAACATCTGAGCTGCTCTACACATGGGAGATGCCACACGAGGAAGCAGTTCACCTCGGGTACCTCAAGCAAAGGCTCTGAGGTAATTCATAAGGAGCAGCATTTGTGAAGTCCCAGCCTAAGACTGCACGTCATTATCTCTAAGCATTTATTGCAGTTGACATTTCTCTGGATGGTCCATGAAATTTCACAAATTCATCCATCTAAATTCAAATTGGCAGGAAATGGACTGAGATAAAGCAGTTTTTATTTCTAGAAACTCAACCAGTTCCCAAGCCCAGTGCCCTTTACCTGTGACCCAACTCACTGGTCTCCATGCCCCTTACACATCACTATTAATTTTCCATCAGATAGAACAGTGCTTGGGCACCAAGCTCCCTTCCCTCCTTACAGCCCTCACCACATCTGACTCTATCCTTTTCATAGAGTAAAATACTGCTGTTTCTAAAGAGATCTCAAGCTAGCAGGTCCATGCTGGAAGGGGTTAAGCCTTCTAGATAGGCCCTGGCCTTTCTGGGCTTGTCCTGGGCAGCAACTGCCATGCGAATTCTGTCCCAGCTGTTCTCCTGAAACGGACAATGGATGCAGTCCTTTGTGCAGCTCCACAGGTACATTAATTATAGACTACACAGATACATCTAGAACACTTGGCAGTGGAAAGACTGTAGTTAATGCTTTGTCCAACAATGTCTCCAATGGTGGGCATTGTGAGGATTGTAAGGGACTGTCCTGCCATGGCTTCAGATAATCCTGAAGTCCTTTGATCGCCCTGGTTACATCTCCTACACAATTTCATTGCAAAATGAATCTTTTTTTATTTCCTTTTATAATCATGCTTCCAAATTGATAATAGGGATGAACCTTGGAATAAGGTATAAGAGAATTGACTGTCATGACAATAATTTCTAGTCAGTGAAATCCATTGCCATTACAGAAATGCAGCCGCTGGCCTGAAGTGTACCCAAGTCCTCTGAGAATTGAGGAATCCCAACAGCATTTCCTGACTTCGATTTCAAATGGAAAAAATTTCTGTGTTGCCAAAGATTGCACTTTTTTAAAAAATAGGTGAATCTAAGAATTTTTTTAATCCCAAATGCATAAGAAACTAAAGCAATTTGAATGACCTGTGATAGAAATCAAAAGGCACTCCTGCAGAAGAATCAGCATGTGGACCTCTCATTTGAAAAATAATAAAGGTAATTAAATCATCCTTTTTACTGAGCCCAAGGAAAACCCACTAAGATAAAACCAGTTTGCCAGCTCATTAGGTAAAGTACAGAGAGGCAGCTAGAATCAACTCAGTCCCTTGGGGCACAGGGAGCTGCCCACAGGGAAATATCAGCTGGGGCCTGGATGTCTGTACCACAGGAAGCATCTAGCTCCATAGCCAGGCTTTTATGTAGCTAAGGAAGCACTTCTGAGAGACACCCTTTGACTTGAGGAGAAAGATGCTGCAGGTGACGACCTGAAACAGAGACAAGAAATCTCACTGTTGGAGCTCACCTGTTCCAGAGAAATCTCACTATCATTTGCTGAGTTCCATCCATTTTGGATAAACAATGAAAAGACAGGGAAGTAGAACCCACAGAGGAAGACTATTTGTGGCCACATTTTAGTGGCCCTTTGATGCCCATCATTGGGCTGGTGGTAACTAATGAAAGCAACATTGTTGAGTCTAAGGAGGGGCAGAGGGGAGAAGTCTTTAAAAACAACAAAACGGTCATAATTACAACGGCAATAAATTGGGTTCCCTGCTTCTGGAGATGTTGTTGACCTTGGTGGATAATCTCATTTACATCAGGACATGCACACTGGATCCTACTAAGAATATGAAATAGAAAACTAAATAAAAGAGCAACCCTAGCTCCCCGGGACTCAGACTCGGAGTGAGGTGTGGGAAAGATACACATAAGCAAATGACTAGAGCGCACACTGGGCCAGCACCTGCTCTGGTGCAGACACTGGAAAGGGGAACTGAGGGGTAGGTGGGTAGATCAGGATGCTCAGGAAAGTACCTCAAGCACATGCAACAACAAGAACAGAGGTGCAGACTAGGGACTAGCAAAGCCAGAGTATTCCAGGAGACACCAAGGATCTACTCTTGGTTTACCTTGCTTAGGGCAGGGTAGACTTGATCACAGGTAAAACCGGAGAGCCAATGTGATGCGTCCCCTGTGTCCTTCAGAACCCAGGTCACCAGCTGTGGCCCCTGACAGCTTGCGTTCTTTAAACACATGAGTATTTACACCCGTGACCCGAGGCTTCTCGGTTCAGCTAACCTCTCTATGTTTGATCAGTCTAGTTAGATTATAAAACTTAAGGAAAGAAACTATGACCCCTCTTCTTTTGGTGTGTGCCAGACAAAAGCAAGTGTTATCTGCAGGAAGCAGGCTTGAAGAACTTTCGTCATGCCGGGCCATCCTTTTAAGGCAATGCTCCTTGTAAGTTAGAACGTCGGTAAAGAAGAACACAGCTTCAGGGGGCATTGTTAGTTACTAAGTTGGGAGTTGGAGGGAGGAGCCTAAGTCTTGCCAAGCAGCAGGAGAAATGAAAATTTATAACATTCATGGCTCCCAGCTTACGAGGAAGTAGAAAATAGCATCAAACACTCTCCGATGGCCCCTTCCCCATCGCCTATTCCATCAGCCACGGCAAGCCAGAAACAATAGATTAGTGCTCCGATTTGAAGATCTGCTAACCTCATCAGCCTGAGACATTCTGGTCTTTTTTTATCTTTTCCTGTAACAATATTTCACAGTTCACATTTTGTCATCACTTGTCCTTTTTGCAATCTTTTTCACAATTTTGAAACATGTAGCATGCATTCTGCAGAAAGGGGGGAACTGGATAACACCAGATTTACTCTGACCTTTTTGAGGTTCCAAATTTAGTTAGCCATTTCTATCCTCCTAGTTTTTCAGAGGCTCATGTGCTCAAACTAAAAACAGCAAGCCTCTCTCAAATTACCAGCGCTTAAAAGGTTAAACCGTTTATTTTTACCCTACTAGCAGAGAGTTAAACCCCAGTGTGTAGCACCTCACTTTGACAAAGATCAGAGCAAAGAATCTAGAAATTATCCATCTTTAATTCTCTCTGTGTTCACTGCTCAGTTCTCTCTGAGAGTTTCCATCACAACTTTTGCAGGTTGCTAGAACTGCTTGGCTAACTCAGTAGAACCCTGCTACTATCTTTTCCCCTCCAAGCTAATGTCTTGGCCCACTGAAGCATGGAGTGCAGAGTTCAGACTCCCAGAAGAATGGATAGAGATTTCAATGGCAGCAAAGTCGCCCTCAGGACTCCCATCAGGAAGAAAGAAACTCTAATGTTTCTCCACAGAGCAGCTAACATTTGGCTTCACAGACTGCATCTGTGTCCAGAAATATTCGGCAAAGAAAGGTCCAGCTCACATACCTTCATATAAGGAGACAGGTGTGACACAGGAACATGGCAGTAAAGCTTCCACCAGAGTGTGTGCCTTGTGTTATCTTTCTCCTCCTTCCACAGACTTTGAAAACCAATTCTCATCATTCCTTTCCTCAATGCCCCATTCTGGGGGCACACATACAAAACCTGAGCAGCACAGGCAGCCAGCAGCCTACTGGTTTTGCCACCTCTGTTGAATAAAACTTCTTTTTTTAAAACAAGAGTAGAAATGTTTATACATTATAATAAAAGTAACCACAAATTTGTATCAACTTACAAAAATCCATACCAATGTAAAGTATTTAAGGCTAGTAGTTGCTTTTTAGGTTTAAAAGTAGATTCTTAAAGACACACAGAATCGCCAGGGGGAAGTGGGCATGGGAAGGGGGGAAGGGAGACACCCAAGTACTTCCCAGCCTCATTCACTTCCTTCCCCACCCCGGAGTACTCTCCATTTTCTGCCCAAATAGCCACAGCTTATCTTTTCTTGCCCATTTCAAAACCTGCTTTGAGAACACATAAATGGCTGGCATAGTTTCCCAGCATCAGAAAAGTGAACTGCCCACTCTCACAAAACAAAGAAAGCCTGCTGGGCTGTTGAAAATGAAAGCATTAGAAACATGGATTTTTGTTTCTTAGAGGAGAATGCTCAGCTTGGCCTTTGGTGGCCTGGTTTAGATTTCTGTCACCTGCACAGTAAGTAAAAACCTAGAAAGAACGGGAAGGCAGTGTGGTTAAAATATGAACTAGAGAGACGGCTCAGCAGTTAAGAGTGCTTGCTGCTCTTCCAGAGGACCTGAGTTCAGTTCCCAGAATCCACATCAGACAGCCCAACCACATGTAGTTCCAGCTCCAGAGGCTCTGACCCCTTCTTCTACACACACACACACACACACAAGAAGTCTTTAAAAGTATATCATGGGTATTAGATGAGAAACTCAATACTCATGAAAAGCTGGTCTACAGGATCTCAGCGCCTCTTCTTTTAGAAAACAACTAAGTGATAACAAGTGGTGTATTATGTGAGCATGTCACCCTCTCAAGCCACTGCTGGCCTAGGTTTCATAAATGTATTTGCATCCTTCCAGGGAATTTTCATTACATAAAAAGTCTCCCTCTTGCCAACTTTACCACCTGAGATGCCAACTACACACAGGAGACAAATCTCATGAGCAGTTAAGTTCCCAATTCAGTGTGTGAGGTAAAAATTGTACAGTCAAAATTACTCTTGAAAATACACCAAATTATCAGCAGACAATACATGTGTTTGTATACACAGCATCATACAGCAATTGTTATGCTAAATTGTGGGACACACACCCCCATGCTAACGTAATGGAAGAAATGAAGAGAATATACACAGTTCTTGAGCATTCAAAATCTTCTGTAAGAAGAAATAAAACTGTCAATCTTCTTTTTGCTGGCTTGGTTTGCTCTAGACCCTGTTAATATTTGGTCTCGATAGTTCTAACACACATCTATGTGTGAGACAGCATTAAACTAAGTAGAGATACCAGTATGAGAACCTGATGTGACAACCCATGGTCTATGACTTTATAATCCTAATCACGTTATGAAGCATACTCAAATCCCTTTCATTATCTGACTCTTATCAGGTAAGACTTGTGTGAGTATCTCAAATACAAAAGAAGAAAGGAAGGCATGGAATTCAAATGGCTGGTTCAAGGTCACTGTAGTCACTGAGGCAGAATTGGGAAATCCAATCAGATTCACTTATTCCTGGCTCAATGTCTCTTTCAAAGAATCCCACTGCCCACAGGTGACAGAAATCCACTTCATCAGGACAGGAGAGTGGAAAAGCATGCCACAAAAGAGGAGTGGAGACGTATCTTCTAGAGGACAGTAAGATTTGTGAGTGAACAAGAAAAACACAATTTTAAAAATGCAGAGAATTTCTGAGTATTCTGGGGCGGGGGGATAAAATCCTCGTACTATGCTGATATTAGGAATTTCAGTTACTGTTTCTAACCATACCTGAAATGCTTTTTATGCTCTCTCTTAAAATGTCACAGGCTATATCAGAAAAGGAGGAGTATTATGAGGAAGAGGAGTAAAAGAAAGCCACAGAGAGGGGCTGGAGGGATAGCTTAATAGGCAAAGTGCTTGCCTAGGGAACAAGATGACCTGAGTTCAATCCCCAAGGAATAAAAGCCATGTACAGTGAACTGTTATCACCAGGAAAGTGGAGACAAGCAGATCCCTGGGGCTCCCACCCAACCAGCCTCATCCACTCAGTGAGCACCAGGCCAGTGATAAATCTTGTCCCAAAAAAGGAAGCTAAGCAGGATTGGTACCCAAGATTGTCCTCTGACCTGCACATATACACACACAAATGCGCATGCACACATGCATGCACATGTACACACAAACACACACACAGGACAGAGTGAGGGAGGAGAAAAAACAGTGTTAAAAACAAAAAATAATCTCAAAAAGGACAAAGCCAGAGGAACTCAGCAAGGCAGTTCTTTTTGCAGAAAGACTTTGCTAAGACCCAAAGTGGGCTAGCGAGCACCCAGGTGCCAAGATGGCTCCTGTCTTTATTCCTGACACAGGCGGTGATGATCCTGCCTCATCCTGCTGAAGGTCACCTTTACAACCTGACCAGATGGGAGAGTCAGCACAAAGCAGAAGTTTCAGAATATGAGTCCTTGGCAAACTATCATTGCTAAAAAAAAAAAAAAAAAGAAAGAAAGAAAGAAAGAAAGGAATTCTTTTCTCACATGAGGGAGGAAGCGAGGAGAGAAAGGAGAGATGATGGGATGGAACCACAAACACACATCCAGGGGTTTTTTTCCTGACAAGCTGGAGCCTACCCCCTACTCTAACAACCACACCATTGGCGTTATTGCCAATGGCCCAAGGAACTTATGTTCTATGGGACGGCTCTGCTTTAAAGGTGGAAAGGGGGTGAGGACTGCTCTCTGGTTAGAGAAAGTTCCTTCAAATCCATAAATTGTATGTAGAGTTTACTGTTCTGCACATTTCTGACGAGGCAATGCTGAGAATGACCCAGGGAAACTTCCTCCCGTGTTGGGATTACTTTACCCCTTTGAATGAATTAGCAGCAGATACTTCTCCATTTGCTCTAGCAAAAGAGAAAAATTACTTCAACTCAGTACTTTCTTGAGGGGAAAAATGAGACAAAGTGATACAAAAATTTAAAGTTATTTCTATTTTCACTATTTTAAACTGGTGGGAAAAAGTAAACGCTGGAGGCCGTTTAAGAATATACAGCAGATGACAACTGATATTCAACAAGTTAACCTATGAATGATTCTCTAGTGGGGAGCCCCCACATGGAGAAAACCATGGAGGTCATTGACTCTGAATCCATTTGTTTCTGTAATTCTCTCACATGCGGCCACAATTCCTCCCCAAAAAGAACAGCTATGGGTATTTTCCCTCTGCTTGTGTGTTTATCTCATGTCTATATCCCATTTATTGGGCACACGTATAGCTGTGGATGGTCAGGAAGATGATTTTTGCTTAATCAGTATAATTCTGATGAATAGAAATAATACTAGGATATTTTTCATACCTGAGATAGGAAAGTAGCAGTATTCTCAGTCACAAAGAAAGCTAATTTTAGACTTCAGAACAAATTCAAATCAGACTAGCTGCCCCTGCAGAGAATACACAAGGACAAGTTCCCAGGCGTGAAGCAACTTTGGTAGACACAATTCCCTACAGTAATTGGCTTTCTGCACATACTCCTAGGCTCAAGATTCAGCCAACTGTTTATTGCTTAAGTCCTGAATTTCAATGTCACTTTCTGTGATGTCTCTCAGCCTACATGCCTCCTGCCTGCTCACCAAGGTGCTTGGCTCATAACCAAGCATTGCCAATCACTCACAGGCCGGTCAGTGCAACTTCCCAGGCCTGAGAGAAACTGTGTGACTTATCATGTGTTATGAGAATGGGCTGGACTCTGTATATGTAGCATATAATTGTCTAGAGTTTGGAAATTGAGGTAGGGGTGTGTGTGTGTGTGTGTGTGTGTGTGTGTGTGTGTGTGTGTGTGTGTGTGCTGAAAGGGAGATGTAGCTGAGTGTGTAGAGGGAGAAATGAGGGAGAAGTGTGAGAGAAATGTGAAGAGATGTAGCTGAGTGGGTAGAGAGATAGAGAAGATATAGCTATATAGAAGGGAGATGTATACATAAGACAGAGATGTGTGTGTAAGATGGAGATGTGTGTGTAAAGGAGAGTGAGTGAATGAGTGAGTGATGTAGCAGTGTGTGAAGCAATGTAGCAGAGTAGAGAGAAGTGTATACAAAAAAGAGATGTAACTGTATTTAGAAATACATCACTATGCAGGAGAGAGATGTATGTATGTAAAGAGAGATGTATAGATGTGTAAAGAATGTATATATGTGGAGACAGAGATTGTCAGAAAGAGATTTTTCAGATGAGGTAAAAGAGAAAGTTACCATCGTCTTTATTTTCCCCTTAGATAGAAAAGTCTATGCTTTTTCCAATCTTGATCTCAACAATTCTCGCTCATACAATCCCTCCTCTTTCTCGTCAATTGGACTCCTGAAGCTCCACCTGGGGCCTGGCCATGGATCTTTACATCTGCTTCCCTCAGTCATTGGATGAGATTTCTAGCACGACAGTTAGGGTGTTTGGACATCCTATCACCAAAGTAGGTCAGTTCGGGCTTTCTCTCGACCATTGCCAGTAGTCTATTGTGGAGGTTTCTTTGTGGATTTCTGGTGACCTCTCTAGCACTTTGCTTCTTCCTATTCTCATGTGGTCTTCATTTATCATGGTCTCTTATTCCTTGTTCTCCCTCTCTGTTCTTGATCCAGCTGGGATCTCCCGCTCCCCCAAGCTCTCTTTCCCTCGACCCTTGCCCTTCATTACCCCCACTCATGTCCAGGTTGTTCATGTAGATCTCATCCATTTCTCTGTCATTGGGTGATCCCTGTGTCTTTCTTAGGGTCCTGTTTTCTAGGTAGCCTCCCTGTTGAGACCAAGATTGGAAAAAGCACAGGACAAATAGCCAAACGAATGGAAACACATGAACTATGAACCAATAGCTGAGGAGCCCCCAACTGGATCAGGCCCTCTGGATAAGTGAGACAGTTGATTAGCTTGAACTGTTTGGGAGGCACCCAGGCAGTGAGACCGGGATCTGTCCTTAGTGTATGAGCTGGCTGTTTGGAACCTGGGGCTTATGCAGGGACACTTTGCTCAGCCTGGGAGGAGGGGACTGGACCTGCCTGGACTGAATCTACCAGGTTGAGCTGAATCCCCAGGGGAGTCCTTGCCCTGGAGGAGGTGGGAATGGGGGGGGGCGCCTGGGGGGAAGAGGGGGGGAGGACAAGGGAATCTGTGGCTGATATGTAAAATTAAATTATATTTTTTTAAAAAAAGAAAAGTCTAGCCCTTGCCATGTTCATGGATTTTTTTTTTTTTTTTTTTTTTGCATACCCTGGTGCTGCCTAGAGGCTGGCCCTCCAGTTAGCAATAAGTAAAATAATTATTTCTTATGATTTTATATTTTTATTTATGAATACAGTGCAGAAGAGCTGGAGTCATGGGTGGTTGTGAGCCACCCAGGTACTGGGATCCAAACCCCAGTCCTCTGCAAGAGCAGAAAACTCTTAGCCACTGAGCCTCTCTGCAGCCACTGCCGCCCCTCTCCCCAGGTTTCCTTTGAATGGGGCTAATCTCACCAACAAACACACCTTTCTTTACTCCTTTTGATCAGACCACCCAGCTTTCCAATCTTTCTCTGCTTTCTGTTCTCAATTCCCATTGCATATCTAGCCCAAAGCAGCCAGCAATACCAAGGCTATATTCAGATGCTGGAAGGCCTTGAAGCTCTTCTGCTAGATGAATTAATACACCACTACTAAACTGTCTCCCATGAAGTCTTGGGACAGGAATGATGACAAAGTCTTCTCCAGTAGTTGTAGCTAGAGTTTTCCTGCCTGGCCCACAGTCAGGACAAATCTCTGTCACCTGCCAGTCCCACAGCCGCTCAGACCCAACCAAGTAAACACAGAGACTTATATTGCTTACAGACTGTATGGCTGTGGCAGGCTTCTTGCTAACTGTTCTTATATCTTAAATTAATCCATTTCTATAAATCTATACCTTGCCACATGGCTCGTGGCTTACCGGCGTCTTCACATGCTGTTTGTCATGGTGGTGGTGGCTGGCAGTGTCTCTCCCACTCAGCCTTCCACTTCCCAGAATTCTCCTCTCTCCTTGTCCTGCCTATACTTCCTGCCTAGCCACTGGCCAGTCAGTGTTTTATTTATGCAGAACGATATCCACAGCAAGTAGTGACACAAATGGCCTCTAGGCCAATCCCAGAAATCCTTATTTCTGCCTAAAACCACATGAACGCCATCATCACTGTCTACATCCCTGTCAGCACTCTCATCTTCTGAGATCCCAGCTCTGCTTACAGCATTCACGGCATGAGGCACTCATGACCTCACTGCAGCTGTGGGTACCCACCCAGAACGGACTCCACACCATTCTACCATGGGTAGGCAGGAGCTCAGGAGAACCGCATGCCTCCCAGAGGGTCTGCAGACAGCTACTGCTTTCTGAGGAAAGGGCTGTCGTTTTCTTCAGGGCGTTAGCCACCAGTAAGTTGCTCATGCTTCAGTCTCCCAACCCCACCGCCCATGCAGGCAACTCTGACCTTAGTGAGTCACACAAGATGAAGAGCCAAAAGCAGGAGAGGGACGTTCTGGGAGGACGCAGTGAGAGGGGGTACTGGGCAGTGGAGACAACGAAAACTCATTATATACATACATGAAACTGTCAAAGAATAAAATCATTTTAAAATATTAAACTATGATGACAGAAGTGTCGAGAGGCCATCGAGGTGGCTCAGCAGGTAAAGAGCTTGCCGCACAAACCTGGTGATCTGAGTTCAACCCCCAGAGTCTACCTAAGGGTAGAAGGAAAGAACCAACCCCACAAAGCCAGTCTCTGGCCTCCATATGCATGTCATGACAGATACACTCCACACACACGCACACAAATAATGTATTTAAATACCCTATTTAAAACAGGGACTCTACATCAGCAGTATCCTAAGCGGGGAAGGCGGCAGAGAATTGTGCCAGCAAGATGATAAAGTTCGTGTAAAATAAAATTCATCACCTATGTAAGTTTTACCTCATTAACTACACATAATTCCATCTCAATGAAGTACAATTAGAATGAAAAAATACTTAACAACACAAAAAGGTTTAAAGTGAAGTATAAGAAAAATATGTGAGTGGGTATAATGGGATAGTGGACAAAAATAAGCATTAATAGTATTTGTAGTCTTTAAGAAAAATTATTAGGACTAAAATTTGTGTTCTATAAAAATAAAATGTTATGCAGATCAAGATTTTTAAATTTGTTCTCAAAATATAAAGCAAAAAAAAAGATAGAGCTACAAGGAAAAATAGGAAAACCCACCTTCATAGTAGGACATTTCAACACATCCTTCTCAAAAACTGCTAGATCAAAGAAAAACATTCAGTACTTTTATATGAGATATGAATCGTAAAATTAATAACTTTGATCTAATTGGCAGATCTTTAAAAACATACATCTAAACTACTCTTGGTTCAAAAAGGAATAAAAACAGAAGTGAGATGATCAAAAGAGTGCTCTGCTGTCAATCAGAGAAGAGAGATGGTCCAGTTGTTTCAGAAAGTATGCGGAGCTGGTGGAGGCTTTTGTTTTCTGTGTGAGATGCAGGATACAACAGTATGTTCCCATAATGATGGAGAAGGTCCACAGGATGCATGGGGAAAGATGCTGGGAGAGGCAAAGTCCTTAGGAGGGTGAAATTGAAGAGGCAGAGTCCTTAGGAAGGTGAGATGAAGGAAAATCCAATCCACAGGAAACAGGTGTCCCCGCTGTCCCTGATATAATGGGGAGCGAGACGAGGCAGCAGGAACATACACAGGTAGACTGGGAAATGTGGGGTAAGGAGATCACAAGTTACCATGTGCCTGTTTAAATTTTCTCAGTAAAATAATTATCTAAACAATCAGGTAACAGGAAGAGTAGGGAGCAGATACTGAAGTTTGCAGAGAATGGACAGCAGGCTCAGCCTTCCCCTTGAAATGCGATAAGAATTTAACCATGGAAACAATGAGAATGTTCCCAGACAACCCTAAGCCTTTGCACCCCTGAACTGTATTTACTCTCAAGGTTAATGGGGGACCTGTCAGTCTGTGCTTTCTCATATCATTATGCCTGTAGTCTTCCTACACTTAACAAGTGGTTTGTGGGTCTGGCTCCTACTTCCTACCCAGCCTGCAAAACAGGCAGAGAAATGCATGATCCACACACACCTTATAGGTTAAGAAGCTAAAGTTCAGTCGTTTTTAAATAACTCATTGAACTGAGCTCCAACTGTCAATCAGCAATAGCTACACCACCAGGAACTACACACTGGTGGTTCTCTCTGCATATCGCTGCTCTGTTAGCTGTCTGTAGCCTCCAAACCAACCACAGCATAAGGGACACTCAGTCTATGTGTTTCTGAGAGACCATAGATCAAAGAAAAGGGTAGCAACAAGAGCCAAGACTCAGAGCCGGGAAGCCCAGGAGAGAAGATGCGCATCTAAGGCACTCCAGTCGATCGACAGCAGTAGAGATGTGTGTACAAATCAGGAAACTCACCATCAAGACCACTTAGGATAACAGCTTTGCACCCTTCCTTCCTCTCTAACTTGTGTGGGATTAGCACGCAGACTTAACACTGATTTTTTCCTAAGCGTCAAGTTTATAAAGGTTTGCAGCAATAAAGGACAACAACTGAAAAGGCCATTCAAAATGTCCTCACTTTAAAAAGAAATGCCTTTGTTCTCCTTGGACCCTCCAATGTGCAGTTACCTTAGAATGGAGTCAAAGTTCCAGCAGCAATGAGGCTCAGGCCACATGGGTGCCCTGTTTGCAGAGACAAATAGGTTACCTGTGAGAACACAGACTGTGGCCTGCATTTGTATACCCTTTCCTCCTCGGTAAAATGACAGCGATCAAAAGCGGGGTCTCCCCACACGTGCAGTGACTACAGAATGTGAGCCACCGCTGACGCAGTGTGGGGAGAAGAGACGCCCCTGTCTCCTTTCCCTGCTCTCTGAGGTTGCTGCATCCTTGGAGCTTACAGCATTGCCTACTTTGGCGAGGCAGCTTCTCTTAAAGATCCCTGAAACACAAAGTTGGGCCACTGCTAACAAGACAAACAACTGTGGCCGTGAGATGTTAGCAACCAGAAAGTTGTTTCAAGGATGCTTTGAGGATGCTCATTAGAAGCCAGCCATGGATTGGAACTCAGAAGAACTGCGACAGCATCTTAAACCAGCAACTTCAGGAAGCCCATAAAGGTGACTTAAGGACACCTCTTTGGAACTGATTTTAAACAATGAAAACTGAGTTTAGCGTCTCCATATGGATAGCCAAGGATTTAATTGGAAAAGTACTCACCATTGTCTGCTGCCTCGGAGGCGTCTCCCCGTTGCTGGGTGTTTTTATTATTTTTAACAACTCTTTTTGTGTAATCTTGCCCTGTGTTTACCCCACAATTCCCCCTTTGTTTCCTCGTCAACACACTGACTACAGACAAGAAGATTCTATTATCTGAGCTTATTCAGCAGCTCTGAGACTGTTCATGAAGATCACATCCCATCTCAACACAGATGTTGGCAACACATCGTGCCAGAAATAAACAGATTTCATTTCTTCACTAGAGTTCAACTGCTTCACTTTACCAGCAAATACAAATGTCCCCTAAAATATGCAAAAGGTTTGAAAAGGAAACAGAGTTATACCAACCTAGAACATCTTTTTTAGGACTAGGAAAGCATCATGGGAAGCCATTTTTAAGTATTTATATAGACAACAGGGTTTTTTTCAGATTGAGGAACATTACTCTGCCTCTCATGTCCCATCACTGGGTTCTCACTGTGCAAACCCATTCCACAGGTGAGAACCCTGAGACTCTTCCAATGCAGCCCTTTTTTCAAATGTGAATGAAGTGAACCAGCTGGCCAGTTGAAGGGCTCATTGCTTCCCAGTAGTTTTGCTGGGGTGGATAGGAGAGGAAAATTCTTCTCTTTCTCCTTTTTTCTCTGACATAGAAAGCACTACTGAGTCTAGACATGACAGGTACCTCCTTACTGATGCTTGGGATGCAAGAACAGATGGAAGTCACCTTGGAAAAGCATAGTGAAGGCTGGCACTGCAGAGCCCACATACAAGTCTTCACTCTGGGATGTGGCTCTGCTTGGGGCCAGGTGAAGGATAAAAATCCCCATCTTTGTTTGCTCGGGATTTCTGTCACTCAAAATAGCTCCAAGAAATATTGTAGACAGGAAAAAACAAAACAAAACAAAACAAAACAAAAAACCAAAACCCTGAATTCCTGCTTTTGTTATGGTTGTTCTGGGCACCTGAGTTGAAGTCATTTGAGAGAGGGCGGATTTAATTTTGCTTAAGGGGTGAGAAGACACAGCCCACCCGGGCAGCTGACAGGATCCTGAAGCAGATGGGTCCATGACCAACACATCATCAGTCAGGAAGAGAGCTCATAAGAGGGGCCAGGTTATACCCCTCCAGGCCAGCCCCCAGTAGGTCCCTTTCTCCAGCCATGTGTCCCAGTAGGCCACTTCATCCAGCCACCTGCCCCAAGTAAGTCCCTTCTTCCAGTCAGGTCATACCTGCTAAAGGTCCCACAACCTCCCAAAACAGCACCAGGAGGCATGGACCAAATGTTCAAGCACAGAGATCATAGGAAACATTTCCCTACCACGTCACAGCAGTAATATGAATTCAGTCCTTTTATATTCACAGCCTTCTGGCATGATTTCACCTACTCCTGAGCTTCCTCTCAGCCCCAAGTTCCACTAATTTACCCCTAATTCACCACGTTCCACTTTCTCATTTCTCAAATCATAATCTGATCATTTCTATATCTTAAAGTATATTTACAAACAGGACAATTCTCAGGAGTAATTGCTGTTCACACTGATCTCCAATTAGAATAGAGGTTATACAAGGCTACTTATTGGTTTCTGCTGAGACCCCTCACCCCATGTCCAGGGCGAGAAATACCAAGTTATATCTAACTCTTTACCCTCTACATCTTCACCAACTTCTCACCACATCATAACTTTTAAAACTGTTACATTTTCCTCTCAAATTGCCTCCATATCTCTTTCAATCGCTTGTCATTCGAAACCTACATCATTTCAGCAGAGTCCTGGCTAACCTTCCTGTTGCCACAGATTCTTGGTCACTGTGCCGTATTAAAGTGGTTCCATCTCAGTCACACACGGGCTGTAAACATGGACGGAGCAACCACACCTTTTCATATTCTTTGTGTTAAGATAGACATCAAGTCAGGTGTAACTCCACAGTGTCATCTCTAAATATCTATTTGGAGGAGTGAAAACATGAGTCAACAAAAAGAAGAAATGCAAATTGGTTTTGCTACATCCTGTCATTTTTCCCACCATTAGTCTCATTAACAATAAGATTACTCACTAAACTTACACCTAAGACTTACATGGTGGTTTGAATGAGGAATGCCCCATGTAGGCTCAGGCATTTGAACACTTGGTCCCCAGGCGGTGGTGCTGTGTGGGGAGGTTCAGGAGATGTGGCTGCCTTGCTGGGTGGGCTATGAGAGTTCCTAGTCTCACCCTACTTTCATTTTGCTCTCTGTAGATGAATTTCTAAATGGTCTTATTAAGTAAAAAACACAGAGTCAGACATAGGGGTGAAAGCCTGAGAGAGATCAGAGAAATAGGGAAAGCCACAGCTAACCTTACCTCATCAACTCAGCAGCTTCCAAATGCGAGTTACTTCCTGTGCACCCACGCCTATATGCCTTGTGGTTCTGCCATCTGATTTGCTCTCTCTGTCCGGCTACATCACTTCCTCTTCCTGCCCAGCTCTGTCACTTCCTGTCTGTCTGTACAGACCTCGATAGTTAACTAGTGTTGTAATTTAAGGCATGTGCCACCGCACCTGGCTCTGTTCCCAGTGTGGCCTTGAACTCACAGAGATCAAGACAGATCCCTGCTTGCCAAGTGATAGGATTAAGGACATGTGCTACCATTGCCTGACTTCTGTGTTTACTTAAAATGGCTTGCTTTTTCCTCTGATCTCCAGGCAAGCTTTATTTATTAAAGCACAAATAAAATATCACCACATTTCAGTACAAATAAAATATCATTACATTTCCCCTTTTTGTCTAATAAAAAATAAAAAAATAAAAAAGTTATAACTAATATAAGAAAAACTATATGCAGTAAGTACAATAACTACACAATATATACAAGCAATAAATACATCAACAATGTCTAGTCCATTTGCATTTGACAAATTCAGAGAAAATATTTCATTATCTATCCTATTTTGGTAAGTCCAAAATGTATCTAACTCACTTTCTATCCTAACTTACATTACCAACAGAAAATTATCTTATGATATCTTTCAAACTTACACACTTAACACCTCTTAGTGAGTTTCTTTTCTGAATTTCTTAACAAGGAAAACTGTAACTACAACTATCTAATCTTCAACTACCTCAGACACCCAAGAAGGAAATATTACCTAATAAAACAAGAAGTGTAAACAAGCGACTTCCAAAAAACACGAATTATGACAGAAACAGCCAGTTTCCTGGACAGTCCCCCAAGGTTTCTCTGCATGTTGGGGCATCATCTTCAGCCTACAGGCTTAGCGTATTTGTGAAGTAAGATGTATGCAAGGCCTACAGCTTGGCCTCACATTCGTTGTGACTATTCCATGTACCAGATAAAATTGAATTCTGCCAGTGCCATGTCATGATTCAGGATTTTAAATTCTGGAAATTACTGGTGTTTTTGGAATTTTGCTGCCCATTCTTCTTGGCTTGTGGGTGGCTTCATCTCCTTTATTAAATGCCAGTCTACCATTGAGAGGTTAGACTCTGTCAGCTTAGTTACTCTTTCGAGAGTAACTGCTCCAGCTACTGTTCCACTGCACACCAGGAGCCATCGGCCCACTGCCTGTTCAGCTGCCTTCAAAGAAAGGGGCGCTGTACCTTTTCCTGATTGCAAAGACACTTCAGCAATGGTGTCATAATGTCTTGGCCTCAGAGGATGCCTGTTGCGAAAGCTGCAACCATACTTGTCTTGGCAAGGATTGGCAGTCCCCCTTTGTGTGTGTGTGTGTGTGTGTGTGTGTGTGTGTGTGTCCCAACGGGATGCTTGCTCGTTTTGGACAGCATACTGCTAGCAGTCGATGTGAGGGCACTTTCTTGCCCAGTGGCTAACTTTTGTCACAATAAAAGTAAACTCCATGTGGAGGTTCTTCAATGCCCATCATCTTCTCTGAAGCATATTGGTGCTGCCAGAGCAGACATGTCTCATAGTCATGAAAAAAAATCTGTTATTAAAACATCTTAAATGCCATATTCTGTAGATCTCTGAAGGGTTTGAAGATGACCTATCTAAAGTACATCTCTGCTTGACCTTGAAAACATAGCTAATATGACTACAAGTTTGATTGTAATGACTAACTCCTAACTTACATTTTTCTATATCCTACTAGTTGGTAATAATAACTTTCAAGAATTAGCAATTTACATTACATTGTTAAATGAACTGTACAGGTACAATATCTTGAATAAGATTAGAAATATATATACAGTATTTTCTAACAAAGCCAATCTCAAATTTGTATCAATATATATAATTTGTATACAATATACAAAAATCCAATCCAATGTAAAATATTTAAAACTAATAGTTGCTTTCTAAAAGTAGATTCAATAATCTACCTTTTTATCTTATCATATCTGTATAAATCAATCTCAAATTTGTTTTTTTGTTTTTTTACTTATAATTGCTTGGTTTTTCCTCTGATCTCCAGGCAAGCTTTATTTATTAAGGCACAAATAAAATACCACACAGCTCTCTGTGTTTCATGTTTGTGGCTGAAGACAGGCTGTCTCAGCTTCCCACTCTGGCTGCCTGGGACAATGCTACCCTTGCCATTGTGGAAAGGAAGGATAAGGCAAAATAAGTTGCCTTGGTCACAGCGTTCTATCACAGCAACAGAAAAGTAATGAATACAACTTACGAGAAGGATTATGCTAAACACACAGAGAAACAGAGATGGACAAAGGGGAGGAGTCAGAACCCCAGTGCAGTCTTTGGGGAAAACAATTTGTGCAACCGTGGAGTGCTGAACTATTCTGAACTCTGAGTTCCACTCCTTTGGGGTATAGAAATAAGGTGTTCACACATTTGTGTGCCAATGCTCATTGGGGCATTAAGCAAAACACAAAAGCCAAAGGAAAACAACTCAAGTGCTCATCAGCAGATAAGTGCTTCAAGGAAATGTGAAGTGTAGATAGATATCTATAACATTATCCATGAATATCAGTGAAAGTCTCGCAAATGCCATAATGAAAATGAACAGTAGACACATGAAGTGTGTAAAGTAAGTCATTAAATGACACTTGGTGTCTGCTTTCACAAGCATGAGAATGGGCAAGTCCATAGAGACAGAGAGTAGAATAGAGGTGGCCAGGCCAGGTCTGGATGGGGGACCTTCAGAGTGTGATTTAATGATGGAAGCATTTCTGCTTGCAGTGACAAAGAAAACCTGGAACCAGACGGTGTCATTGTTACTCAGCACTGTGAATATAATTACTGACTTTAAGCTGCATCTTTAAATAGTTAAAATGGTGTAGTCTAGGTTCTGTGCATTTTTTTCATGAAAATATTTTATTGCAATGTAATATTTCTAGTATATTGACAAAGATCTAACAGTTTAACTGTATATTTTTGTTACTGAGGACACAGGGAGATTTATGATCAATGTAATACTTATAGAAATACAAAAATATTCCAACCCCTAGAAAGTGAAAACTAGGAATATCTAAAAAAAATTATTAAATATCCCTGAAGTGGTTATTGTAGTGCTATTTATTGTTTATTTGTTTTGAGATAGAGTATCACAGAGCCCAGTTTGGCCTTGAACTACATACAAAACTGTAGACAACCTTGAATTCCTGATCCTCTCGCCTCCACTTCCCAAGTGCTGGGGTTACAGGCATGTGCCACTGTACCCAGGTGTCAGTGATACTTGTAAGAGGAGATGCTGGAAACTGGATGCAGTTGACTTGGGACCCCAGACTTCCTCAATGAAGTAGTAATTGTGTTTTCTTCCCCACAGCATACCAAAAGAAATATTTCAAAGTTTAGTTTACTAAGTCCTGGGGCCAAAACAACAGATTGAATGTTTAATTCCTGACATTTTGGCAGCCATAAAAAACATGTACACTGAAATAGAAGATCATGGTTTCTATTTTATTTTTAAACAAACACAATCAACTTAATAAGTGGCTGTGTGTACCTATTGGACACTGCACGCTCTCACAAACCTTGAAGTCAGAAGAATCCTTTGATTTTTCACATGGCATTGCTTTCTATTGCATCTACCACCATATACCCAGTTGTGCAAAACTCTGGCATTCTCAAGGGGAATATAACACAATCCAATGTAGAAAACACTGATTTACTTCACAACGGCTTTTACAGACCCTGATTAATGTAGCCTATTACTGTTCCTCTCTCAAGAACTTATATTTCTGTAGCCCACAGTGCCCCTGCAAGTATGCCATGGCTCTCTGAGGACAAACAAATCATATATCCACTCAAAGGAGTCATCTGTGACTTTAAACATATCTGGGTTATGTTCTATGAGACAATCTTCACTGTGCGCTATTAAGGAAGGGGAAAGAAAAGGTAAGTGTGTTATGTTAGCAAACGGTAGAAACTTGAATGTAAATGCCTCTCCCTGTGGTTGAGAAAAGGAAGGGCTGCAGAGACGACCCAGTGCTTGTGAGCACTGGCTACTCTCCCAGGGAGCCCAGGCTTGATTCCCAGCATCCTCCTCATGTGGCTCATAAATGCCTGTGACTCCAGCTCCGGGGGAATCAGACACCCCCTTCTGGCCTCCACAGGCACTGCACTCACATGACACAGTGAGAGAAAGAAAATAAATCCACCTTACACCTGTCATAATGGTTAAGATCAGAAACAGAAGTGACAAATCATGTTGGAGAGGATGTGGAGCAAAAGGAACAAGCCTCCATTGCTGGTGGGAGTCCAAACTTGTACAGACACTTTGGAAATCAATATGGTGGTTCCTCAGAAAATTGGGACACTATCTACCTCAAGATCTAGTTATACCACTCTTGGGTATATACCCAAAGGATATCAATCATACCACAAGGACACTTGCTCAACTATGCTCATAGCAGCTTTATTTGTAATAGCCAGAACCTAGAAACAACATAAATGTCCCTCAACTGAAGAATGGATAAATAAAACATGGTACATTTTCACAATGGAGTATTACTCAGCTGTTAAAAAACAATGACATCATGAAATTCAAAGGCAAATGAATGGAACTAGAAAAGATCATTCTGAATGTGGTAACCCAGTCCAGAAAGATAAATATGGTATGTACTCATTCACAAGTGGATATTAGCTCTAATGTAAAGGATAACCATGCTTGGGGAATCCTGTTGAAGAGAAGGAGGGAGGATTGTAGGAGCCAGAGGGATCAAGGACATCACAAGAAAACCCAGGCTCATAGGAGCTCATAGAGACTGAATTGACAACCAAGGAGTCTGCATGGGACTGACCTAGGCCCTCTGCATATATGTGACAATTGTGTAACTTGGTCCTCCTGTGAAACTCCTAACAGTGGGAGCAGGGGCTGTCTCTGACTCCTTTGCTGGCTTTTAGAAACCTACTCCTCATACTGGGTCAACTTGCCCAGCCTTAGTACATGGGGAGGTGCTTAGTCTTAAAGCAACTTGATATGCCATGCTTTGTCAATATCCATAGAGACCTGCCATTTTCTTGATAGAAATGGAGGAGGAGTGGATTGGGGGCAGGGCAGAGGAGAGGTGGGGGGAGGGAGTAGGAGGAAAGGAGGGAGGGGAAACTGAGGTTGGGATATAAAATAAATAATAAAGAAAAAAGAAACCGAGGAGGAGTGGATTAGGGGTGGGACACAAGGGGGGCATTGAGAGAAGAGGAGGGAGGGGAAATTGTGGCAGGGTATAAAATAATTAATTAATTAATTTTTAAAAATGAAAAGAAATAAAGTCAGGAAAAACTCTGAGCTGTTTATAGCATTGAGCAGTGGTCCAGGCAGGCAGAAGCCTACTGAGGCCTGGCATGGAAGCCAGATATTCCAAATGCACCTTGTTTTGGAGAATTAGCATAGGGAACTTACACATACTTTATATCACTATAAAACAAATTTTGAAAACTGTCTTGAAAAAAATGCAAAGCTAAATAAATGAACTTGCCTGGCTATTGATTTTGCAGCATAACCATAAAGAATGAAGATTTCCTGAGACTTTAAAACTACAAGAATTGAAAACTCTTGGGGAAATCCTCAAAGACAATAGCCTGACATGTTATATATTCTACTGTAACCCTGTTTACCCAGCACTGGGATTAGAACCCAGAGATCTGTGCACCTGCTGACTCTACTGCCTTTGCTCCATCCCTGCCTTCTCCAGGTTCACGGAATCATCCCCTCTAGTACACCTATTGTAACAGCCTCTTTCCCTCTTTCTCCATTCACAGCCAAGAGCATTCAGCATCCCAACCTTATTTACCGCTGCCTTTATTCCAAGTCTCAGTGTTCCCAAATTGCCTTAGGATCCGTTCCAGGGATATGGAAGGCTATCATACACCTCATCACACACCTTCCCCATCGGCCCTATGTTCCTCACACTTTGAAGTCCATTCCGAGACACTGCACCTTGATTTCCCCGGACACACTACTCAGGTCCTGCAGGTTTTAGGTAGCTAAGCCTCACCCTCCTTTGAAGGATAATAATTGACAAGTGAGATAAGCCAGAACCAGGCTTGGTTAAGAATAACATGGAGACGGATGGGCAGACCCTAGGAGGGCAATTGTGCCATACGAAGTTACTGCCTCAAGGCAGACTTTGCATGGTCTCTAGGCCAAGAAAAGAGTCCACCTTCTAGAAATGAGAAGTGGCTAAGTGGGTTGATTTTATTGGCTCAAAGGATAAATGGAATCTGGAAACCCATGGTTGTCAAAGTGTATTCACCTAAACATCCCCATTTTTCTTCTAAAGTTATTTCATGAAACTTGGTTGGGACTTATAAAGATAGCCTTACTTTTCTCATACCTGTAACTATACAGCTATTCTCTAGACTTTCATCAATGATGGGGTGGGGATTTGAATTAATGCATCTGTTTGGGTGTCATACATACTCCATAAGTAACGCCTCACAGATGCTCTGCAGGGAAGCCCAATAAGTTCGTTCTTTCTAGTAATAACAACAACAACAACAACAATAATAATAATAATAAATATTTTCCAGAGTCTGATAGCTGACATAGGATTGTCCTGAACTTTATCATTCTGAGCTGTGATTTCATTAAATTGGAAAATAGGGTAAAAGTGAGCTGGAGTGAGAACTGTCCAGGGCAGTGGGCAGGTCCCCACATGGCGCCTTTACAGAAGGCTGGCCCACCTGACCTGATCCTTGGTAAGAACCCACCTTACAGCAGTTGCAAGCACACATGCACTTTCTTGAAGGAACAAAAAGGCTCCTCTATCACCCAGTCTGTCCCAAGCTACCGACGCTCTCCACCTGTCTCCCCCAGCATGGCCACGTGACTCATCTCTTCTCGCTGGGCCTCTCCATCCTGACACAAGTGCCGCTGTCGTGTCTAATAGATGCTCTTGGAAACGTGAAGTGATGCACAGCCACAGTGCTTAGTGTGAGATGATTGTGTGACACCGTGGCTTGTAAAGGGTCCTCGGGAATAAATACACTCCTGAGTTAACTGGAGGCCTCCCAGAGAAAAGAATGACAGCCAGTGACAATGTCTGTCTCAGAGCATGTGGCTTCCTGACAAGGTCATACTGCCTTCTGGAGCGTCTTTACCTGCAATATAGTACACTTGAAACTAGTTTCAAAGATGCATTTGTAGGCTTAAAATTTTACCTTTAGAAAAAAAAATGGGATGGACAGGCAAGCCAGCACGAAAAGAAAAAGAGATGAAAAATATGTATTTACTCTTCTCATGGGAATTCCTGGCCTAAAAAGGAATACAGAAAGACAGTTAATTCTTTGTTTTTCTAAAAATCACGGCCTCGAGGAGTCTGTGTGTGGCCTGTTTGATGTGGTTTGGGCCTGAGGAGAAGCTAAAGGCTAAATGTATTTTAAGTTGTCTAAAACTAATATAAACAATCCCTTAGGCTGTTATCCCGTTAGCTGACAGTGTGGACAATATTAAAGACATTGTAAAAACAATGGACCGTTTGCAGTCTTGTCGTTGGGGGCTCGCTTATGCAACACCCAGTTTCTGAATGCAGACTCAAATAATAAAAAGTCACTGTTGTTTCATGAAAAAAGCCATGTTTACACAAACAGGCAAACAAAGAGGGTTGTTTTTAAAGGATCTCTTCCAGGGTAACATAGTTGCATTTGGCCCATCAAACGTGCATAGGAATTTTTGGTGCAATCATTGATCCTTATTAAATATAACCAACTTATTTCTAAAGTCAAATCAAGGGGCGAGCTCAGACTGCCAAGCTTCTGGGCTTTATTTCATCCATATCTCAAACTAGTTTGGATTCAAGAGAATTTTACATTATGATTTTTAATGTGGTCCTTTTAAAAAAACAGATATTGGTCAATATGTGAGTAAATAGTTTTATGAAAGCTGATTCTGAGTTTAAAGGCTGTAACCCCACTATACACAGGAGATCTATTCGCTATCTCTGAGTCAACAAGGATGACAGTAGTCACTCACGGCTACCTAGTCCTTTGTGTGGATTTCCTGTGTCAGAAAATAAATACCCTACGTGAGTCCCACTCTGCCTGTGATCCGTGTACTTGGCTAAAGATTTAAATGACCCAGTGATACTAAAGGGACACAGTAATGAGCTCCTCAGGCCCCACTGTCTCTGAGCAACAAGAAGCTGTTTATTCTTCTCTCATAGGCATTTCTGCTTGTGTTTTCTTACACTTTGAAGAGTCCATTGATTTTATGACATTTGTTCATTTCTAAGATACATAAGTAGTTCTGTATGTGACAAACACCTCATTGCTGCAGAAAAATCAAAGGCAACTTTGCTCTGAAGCATCTATGAAGACATCAGAGGCCATGATAACGAAGATGGAGACAGTGAGGGTGGCGAGGACGAAGAGCAGCTGATGGTTCCGAGCACTGTGGTTGCAGTAAAGCAGCACAGCTGTTATGAACAACCATTTAGCAGCTCTAAATAAAGGTGACTCTATGTCTACACTATAACCCAGTAACTCTGTTCTTGAATCTATTCCTAAGGGAGATGAGTGCATATAGTTACAAAAGATACTTTAACACAGACAAGTTTATAATAGTACTCCTTAATATCACCACACCAGAAGCATCCCTAAATCCATCATTCATAGAAAGGGGTGACTCACAGGCCCAAAAAGAGACATGCACATCTGTATCCCCAGTAACAGCTCTGTACACCAAGGCCCAACTGAAGGTATGGAGGAAGCCCTTTTGACCCGCCTCCTGTCTTGATCTCCACAAATCTATCAGTAGTCCTGACTGCCCAGGGATTCAGTGGGAGCCCACAGAGGAAATCTGTGAGCTGTACATGTTTTTACATCTGGTACAGGCTTTCCATCTGCAGATCTGACCACAGTCCCTGAAACAGCTCCCGATAGATCCAGCCCTACTCAGTTACGGTCTATTCTCAGGCAAGTCCACATGTGGCCCCCAGATATCTATGAATTTGGCCCAACACAAACCCCTAAACTTATTTAAAACATTAAGAGATTCTTTTTTTTAAAAAACTCTATTATTTGATCCCTGAGTGTGAACTTTGTAGAAGCCATCTGTCACAATGCCAAAAGGCTGGACATGTCAGACAGAGACAGCTCTGTCCACCTGAAAACATCCGACCAACCATGATTCCAATTTTGAAGCCCACCAACCACAAGTATACTGCATTCATATGAAATTAATACTATTAAAACATCAATATTACACATATTGACAAACAAATTTAACACAACCCATTGCAGAATCCCAACCTCATTTTTCAGGGTTTTTTAAATTATGTATGTATAGTGTGTCTGTATGTGGGTATGCACTCATGAGTTGCAGGTGCCTGGAGAAGCCAGAAGAGGGTGTCAGATCCCTAGGAGCTGGAGTTGCAGGAGAATGAGCAGTTCAAGGAGGATGCTGGGAACCAGACCCAAGTCTTCTGGAAAATCAGAAAGTACCCTTAACAGCTGAGCCATCTCTCCTGACCCTGTGATTTCATTCTTCACAGAGCTTTCATTTTAATTCTCAAATTTATACCGAACCACAAAGACACAAAATGACAACCTCAGCCAAGAACCATGGAGCCGGAAGCACTATACTTTCTGACTTCAAAACACATTAAAAAGCCACAGTTCCCAGAGAAGTAAAGGGCTAGCATCAGACTGACGGTGGAGTAGGAGCCTGGAAACAGTACTGACGGTTAGATGCGTCTGTGACAAGGACACACAGCACAGATCGAACGGGGCAGGCTCCCAGAGGAATGTTGGAGAAACTTGATATCCACCTTCAGAATTAACTTAGACCCTTGTCTCACATCATATCAAAACAACTCAAAAAAAAAAACTAACTTAAAGTAGGTGGACTTGCACAAGGAGAGAGTGAGACGCTGTTTACTAGAGCTCATGGAGCAGAGGAAACAAAAATGCAAAGGTTACAGAGATGCACAAAATGAATAAGTTCTGGTGACCTAATTATATCAGGATGGCAGGTCACATGATGATACTGTACAGCTGGTTTGCACAGAACACAGACCTTAGGAATTCTCATCATAAAAAAATAATAAACCAAAGAAAAGGACATTGAAGTAACCCTGTGAGACTGTGGATATGTTAACAGGCCTATCTGGGATGATCATCTCATGGAGTATATGAATATCGAAACAATAAGCCATACACCTTGATACATTATACCATTTGTGTTTGTAAAGTGGACCCAACAGAGCAAAAGGAATAAAGAGACAACTCTTAGGAAAGTGTTAGGTCTTTTAAAACTTGACTAACAAACATTTAAACCATTCCCTCTCTCTCTCTCTCTCTCTCTCTCTCTCTCTCTCTCTCTCTCTCTCTCTCTCTCTCTCTTTAGCTTTTCAAGACAGGGTTTCTCTGTGTAGCCCTGGCTGTCTTGGACCAGGCTGGCCTTAAACTGAGATCCACCTGCCTCTGCCTCCTGAGTTCTGGGTTTAAGGCATGTGCCACCACCACCTAGCTTAAACCATTCCTTTAAATGAATTTTGTATCTTAATTAAGAGGCTCAATGTTTTTGTGAGGATTGCATAATCTCTTTCCCTCTCTCATTCTTTAATTTTCTTCTGCACATTTATACCTGGAAACACAAAGAGTTTGCAGGACTAAGCAAGAGCCCTTGAGTCTGGGAGGTGTTCCTCTGGTCCCTGTGGAAGAGTGATGTACATAACCTGGCTGTTGACTCTTCCAGGCAGAGACTGAGGTGACCCCTTTGGCCAAGGAACCTACAGTCACTCTTCCTTGTTTTGTCAGGACAAGCCTCCCTTCTCCACTCTTGCTGGCTCTGTCATCTGATGAGTCTCTTCCAGTCCTCCATCCAAGTCCTAAGTCAGCTCCTTGTGCCATGGCAGAGCCCTGAGTCAATGAACATGTCCCTGGGGAACTGAAGGATGCTCAAATGCATAGGTAGATCTCATAGTTGGACAATGGAACTCTATCATCTGAGGTGTGCTGTGTACCCATGCACTATACTGGTTTCTTGAAAAAGAAATCTCAAATTGCTCAACACCATGGCTTTCACCTTTGAAACCTCTTCCTGTTCTCTCTCTCTCTCTCTCTCTCTCTCTCTCTCTCTCTCTCTCTCTCTCTCTCCCCCCCCTCTTTCTCTCCCGTCTCTCTTCCCCCTTCTCTCTCCCTCCCGCCCTATTCCTGAAACCCATTCCCTTATCCCCATATGCTCCCACCTACCCTGTAACACTCTGTCCCAGATAGCTGAGAGAATGACAGACATGAAAGTCTTGTATGTATATTTGTAAATAAAACACTAATCCCATTCAATCTAAGACTTCTTGGCAGGCTCTGAAGTCAGATGGTCTGTGGTTTCAGATTCTATCCTGTCGCGTCCGCCTCGACCAGCAAGGAAGACGCGACGCCAGGCTCTTCTCCAAGCCGTTTATTCAGGAACCTTGAACAATCTTCTGACCCCGGGGAAAGCCATCTTCTTCTTCTCTCTCACTCTCACTCTCACTCTCACACTCACACTCACACTCACACTCACACTCACACTCTCTCTCTCTCTCTCTCTCTCTCTCTCTCTCTCTCTCTCTCTCTCTCTCTCTCTCACTCTGATCTCCTCTCTCCTCTGATCTTCCTCCGATGTTCTATCTCCTCCTCCGATCTTTCTCCCGGGGAAAGCCAGCCCACGCCCTTTATAGCCACTGGGCAATCAACCCCATAGTGCCACGTGGACAATGCCGATAGGGTCAGACATACCCAAGCAAGCCAGATTAGGTCCAGGTGTGCGGAAGCAAGCCAGATCCTTGCCTTAGCCAAATAAGGAGCACCTGCCATCGGGAAGGCAGAAGCCAGACTCCGCGCCATCTTTGAGGCACGGCTGTGCACGGCTCTCTACACTATCCCATAATTTATTGGCTCTTCCCCCTAAGAGCATGGGCTTTGAAATTAGATGGTCTTCAGCTGCTGCATGTATGCTGTAACTTTTGAGCTCCTCTGTGCTTCTAAAGGATTTGCTGCCGCTGCAACTGGGGAGGTGGGGAGCAGAAAAGAAGAGCTAATCTCTAAGAGAAAGAGAAATTTGAACTCCACTGGACTAGCTGCTCATGGTGAACGGAAGAGGCAGTGCTGTGGTGTGTGACATGCAGAACTCACCCAGCCTGAAGCAGCAGAGCCTGGATTTCATACAACATTCCTTTGTCAGGTTGTGGTTCAGAATGTGATCCTGGAGGATGAAGGTACCCAGCCTAGGGTGAAAGAATGATATAATAACCTGGCTGGTAACCAACAGTAAAATTACCCTCAGATGTGTCCCTTACCCTGGCCATGTCACCTCATCTCAGTGGTGTGGAGCACAGACCACTGTACATGCATCCTTGCACGCCTCCACAAACAGTACACTCAGTATAATATACATGCAGGTTAATTTCTGTCACCTTGACACAAACTACAGGTACCATGGCAGAGGGTGTCTCAACTGAGGAACTGCCTCCATCGGCTTGGCTTGTGGGCACGTCTGTGGCTAATTTCTTGATTAACAATTGCTATGGAAGGGTTCAGCCCACTCTGGGAAGTGCCATCACTGGGGAGGTGAGCCTGGACTATGGAAAAAAGCAGGCCAAGCACGCGATAGAGAGGAAGCTAGTGAGCAGCACTCCCCCACGGCCTCTGTGTGTGTCCCTGTTTCCAAGTTCCTGCCCTGCTTGATTCCTGCCTTGACTTCCTTCCATGATGAACTGTGAGCCAAGCAAACCCTTTCCTCCCCAAGCTGCTTTTGTTTAGTGTTTTGTCACAGAAACAGAGAAACAAACTAGAATATGTATGATATATAGTAAATATAATGTTATGTACACAGCATTATACATCATATAATATTCATATAATAATCCTTCCTTAGGAGCGCCTAAGGAAGGTAGAGACCGTAATGAGCTGTGAAGTGGCTGGAAATAACCATTTTTGCACATGTGCAAACAATCAAATCTAGATAGCAAGAGCCACGTCTGAAGCTGTTATCCCATGATTCTATAATCTTCATTATTTCCTCTTCTTTTGAACACTTGAGGAGCGTGTGTGTGTGTGTGTGTGTGTGTGTGTGTGTGTGTGTGTGTGTGTGTGCCCCATCCAGAACAGAGACAAACATGAGAGGAAGGACAGGTGGCAGCAGGCAGCAGAGAGTGGGTGGACTGAACCCTGGGACTCTTGAGGGAGAAGAAAGGAGTGCTGGCCCAGACCCAAGCAGTGTCCCTAGGGGCTCCTGTCAGCAGGAATCCCCATGTCTCCACACATGGATCCCAGCAAAGTGCCTGGCAGATTCAATCATACAGCAGCTCAAATGCCACAGCATGACTATAGAGAAGGAATAATAGTGGAGGCATCCCGGCCAATTTTCAACAGAAGGGCTCGGGATAAGGAAGCTTAAGAAAATTGCTGAAGAGAATGATAATGACAACAATAAAAACAAATAGCTACCATTTGTTGAGCACTTATGTGTCTGGCACCGGGTTATGCACTTTACATACCAACCCAATAAAGTGCAAGGATCATCTCCGCTTTATGGGAAGGAAACTGAGGCAGGGAGAGGCTGAAGATGTGGCCTCAGGATGCACAGCTTGCAAGGTTACGTCCGTGAACCTCAGCACATTGGGGATCTGGGGCTGCACAGAGTGTTTGCAGCGGGCGCCATCTCCCTGTGGTGACAGGAGCCCACTCAAGTGTGCGTCTTTAGTTCATAGATGGGTAAAAGCTCAGCTAAGACGATTGTCCAAGGCATCCCAGGCAGTATCGACAAGGACAAGCTAGGAATTCATTTGGATTGGTTTTAGTTAGAAGCCAGTGCTGCCCACAGAAGGAAGTACAGCCAAAAGTCATCATCATCATGCCTGGCTACCGGGTAAAAGTTTCCTAATCTTTGACCATTTGAACCATTACCCATTAACTTGATAAGCTTCCTGAAGTGTAGGCCCAAAGGCATGGCAATGACCATGAACTGAATCATGAGTTTTATCACGTCATTCTCTCTCCGAATGTCCAACCAGCTTTCCCCACAACCATCAGCATTGGGGCAGTAACAGTGGATACTGGGAAGCCATGAGAACTGTTGAAATATAGACACATCTCCTCCACAGACTCTTTACATGACCCAACACCACTTTCAATAGGAAAAGGGAGGCTGGGAAGATGGTTAAGTGGGTAAAGTACTTGTCCCACAAACAAGCATGAGGACTGGAGTTCAGGTCCCCAGCACCCACATAAAAATGCATGCATGAAAGAAGGTGCCTGCAACACCAGTGCTGGGTGCAGAGACAGGAGGATGCCTGGAGCTGGCTGACTGCATCCTAGCTGGACCGACATCCTTCAAGCTCACTGAGAAACCTCTTTTAAAATAAAGAGAAGAGCAATTGAGAAAATCACTTCCTGCCTCCACAGGTATGTACACACACATATATGTACACCAACATGTTTATGAGCACACATACAAATACACCCCACACATACACAAAGACAGAATAAAGTATAGAAAGCACATGTAACAAGAGTCCAGGAAGCACTTGACTCTCCATGGAAAGTAACAGAAAAGATCCAAAAGCCCAAAGATCCCTACCCTGCTAGAGCTCTCACATATGAATGATTGGATGAGGAGAAAACAAACACATCACTTACGTATGTGAGCAAATGCTCCCAGGTCCTGGAAACTGTAATTAGAAGCACACTACAAAACTAACGGCAACTAGGGTGAGATATATGTGGGGAGAGACCATGCCCACACATGAATGGGAGGAGTCAAAACTCATATAACTCCTGAATGGACACTTCACCACACCTGTCACATTTAAAGATCATGTGCCATTTGACACTGTGAGAACCGTTCCTGAGAACTACCCTACAGACTTTCCCCATGATCATCGTGTGGCCTGATCACAAGGTAACTGACAGCAGTAGCATTCTTACAGGAAGTGTAGTGAACTAACACGAGTCTCCAACAGTAGGAACTGTTCATAAACTACAGTCCAGTGGTGGAAAGGGAACTGAGCATCAGCATTTATCTCTCTTCTTCCTCACTGGGGCTACAATGAGGCCAGCCGCCTCACAGTCCCAACACACAGCTAGAGCAGGTTTGCTACCATGATGGACAGCACGCTCCCACTGAGAGCCGAAACACACCCTCCCCACTTAAACTGCCTTTTTGACGAATTTTGTCACAACAGCAGGAAAAGTGACTAATATCCAATTATCTAAGTGGGCTAGTAAAAAATTACACATAGAATTTGAAAACTAATTTTCACTAATGTAATATGTAATAGTGAGATATGATGAATAATGAAGATGTGATATATATAACTGAGTACTATTTTCCTTTAGAGAAAAATGAAATCACGAAATATGTAGGAAAATGGATGGACTTAGAATATGTAAGTGACACAACCTCAAAAAAATTAAGAAAAAAATTGTGTTTCCCTTCATATGCCTACAGTATAACATGTAGAAAAGAGAATAAAGGCTAAATATTATGGGATGCAGAAGGACTGAATGCAGGTAAGGGACACAGGTTGTGAAAGAGGACACAAGCTAACTGTTTCTTAGAGTTCTAAATCTGGCATGGAGTTTCATATTAAAAACATTTCTGATAGTGACCATGTAAAATCCATGTGAATCTCCACAGCTTCAGAATGGCTATTCTAAATGTATAGAAGTTCACTGAGATATAGAGGCTTTGGATCTGGTTAGTTTTGGTATGTGATCTTTTAATTTTTGGGTTTTTTATTTTATGTATTTTTTTTAATTTTTAACCTTTATTTTTATTTTATGTGTATGGGTGTTTTGCCCGCATGTATCTCTGAACACCACATGTGAGCCTTGTGCTCATGAAGGCCAGAAGAGGGCACCAGATCCCCCACAGCTGGAGTTACAGATGGTTACGAGCTGTGGTGTGGGTGCTATGAACAGAACTGGGTCCTCTGGAGGAACAGCAAGAGCTCTTAACCTCTCAGCCATCACTCAGACCCAAGTGTAGAAATACTTAAACTGCCTTTTATTATTGATAACTAGTTTAATAAGACTTTCACCCACAACTAAATGAAGTATCTTAGATTCCCTTAACATAGCCTGAGATTTATCGTGGTAACCATTACCATATAGGTTGTATTCAAAATTAATATATGCAAATGATAATGTAATTAGTTCATTCATATGTAAAAATGCAAATTGCATGCCCTGGAGCTCATTTTCACACACAAAGAATAGTCATATTTGAAATTATAGAATATATTCCTATATCTTCAATGTTTTATCTTCTAAATCACACGAGCAGGTGTGAATGATATGCTAACAATTTAAAAGTATTTAGATTGGCAATGAAGAAACGATAACATTAAAACAATACTAACAGGTTAACTATACAGCCCTACTCTTGGAGCCAGGAACCATGCCAGGAGATTCACCTACTTGAAAGAGCATTGTGAAAAGCAAACACTACAAGAGGTGAGACTTTGTAGCAGACATCTTAAAGGGAAGGGAACAGCATTGTGGGAAAGTCTGGCGCTATGCTCTTCAGAAGGGAAAACACACTGGCGCAAATCTCTGGCCCTTCCACATCTAGACCTTCCTTTGATCAAATGCCAAAGATGCAAGAGAAATAAAATTAAGAGTGGTGTATCTCTCTGGGCATGGTGGTACACACCTTTAGTTCCAGCATTTGGGAGGCCGAGGCAGGAGGATCTCTGAGTAGGCCAGCCTGGTCTACAAAGTGAGTTCCAAAACAGCCAAGGGCCACATAGTGAGACTCTGTCTCAAACAAACAAAAAGAGTGGTATGCCTCACCAATTAATGTAAAGGATAATAAAGTGGTCAACTTGAAGTTAGTAAATAAATACACAACCGTCTAGAAGGGAAGACATGTTGGCACTACTTGCTAGGAGATTAGGAGTGAAGAAAGCTTTGGGGAACACCTGTCTGACCTCACAGCATATGTGTGTCATACATCGACTATTCAGGCAGAGGCTGGGAAATCCATTGGTCAGCACATGTTCTGGGTCCCACATCTCCCACTCCTTACTCAATCTTTCTTCAGTGACAGGCGATCACAACTGAGTAAGATAATGCCTCTTAAGAAAGAAAAGTGCCAGGCGCTGGGGAGATGACTCCATCATCGAGGTGTTTGCCTGGCAAGAGTGAGGATGTAAGTTCAATCCCCAGGACACGCATTTAAGTAAACAGGCACAGAGGCTCACTCTTGTAATCTCACTGCTGGGAAAGTTGAAACAGGTTTGTCCCTAAGGCTCCCTGGCCAGCCAGCCTGGCTTACCTGGTGAGTGCAGACCAGGGAGAGACCCTGTCTCAAAAATAAATAAAATAAAATAAACGTGGGTCATCTGAACACCTGAGGTTGTTCTCTGGCCTCAGCATACATATGTGTTTGCAACTGCATGCACACAAATATATGACACATGTATGTATGTATGTATATATATATATATATATATGTACATATATATATATATATAGAGAGAGAGAGAGAAGATGAAGAGAAAGATGTAAGGAGAAAGGGGAGAAGAAAGAGTAAAAAAATGAAAGAGACAGACAGACAGATGTGACAGAGACAGACGCCAGGGCACAGGCTCCCCATCCTGAAGAATTCTTGTCTCTGTCCCCAGGAATGACACAGATGAGATTCGGCTTTGTCTCCTGCCTCTGCCTAGCTACTGGCTCCTTTATTTATTTTGAGATTACTCACAAATAAAATTATGATAAGTTGAAAATATTAAGCTAGAAATGTGTTGGCTCACCTGGACTGCTGACTCAGCAGCATAAAACCTTATGAAGTGTGGGCTGCTCACTCTTGCACTCTCCAACCCCTGTCCTGCCTGGGCTGCTCACTCCTGTGTTCTCTTGATCCCTGTCCTGCCTGGGCTGCTCACTTTTGTGTTCTCTTGATCCCTGTCCTGCCTGGGCTGCTCACTCTTGCACTCTCCTGACCCCTGTCCTGCCTGGCATCAGAAAGAGCATCTCACCATTTATCAGCAGCCCAGGAAAGAAAGAAATTCAAATTTTAAGGAAGATTGGTGTCCATTTATCGTTTCACACCATCAGAAAGTTAAGACTTTGTGAGCTGAACTATCACAAGGTGAGCTTGTGTGCACATGACCAGAAGAAGATGACCTTTCTACGAAGTAGCAGCTCCAGCAAAACCTGTCCCCTTAGTGTTGAGGAAAAGGCAGCTAGGCAGATCACCATGCCAGGGAAGGCAGATAGAATGAACCAGACCTAAGAATAATTTTTAAATGCTTTTAAGATTTATTTTCATGTATTTTCATATATATATGAGAGGTGTGAGGGGTGCGAGACAGAGACAGAGAGACAGAGAGAGTACATGCCATGCGTATGCAGATGCCCAAAGAGACCAAAAGAGGGTTCAATCTTTTGGAGGTGAAGGTGGTTGTGAGTAGCCTACTGGTTCTGGGTCCTGTGGGAGAGCATCAAACATTCTCAACTGCTGAATCTCCCTCCGCCCCTTCTGTAGTCATAATAGCCTCCAGGAGATAAGAGAAGATACTGCTGACAGGAAGATTCCATGAGGGGCCAACGTCACATACTTGATATATAATAGATATGCAAAATATAATGAGATGAGCATGGTGGTGTGTGCCTGCTATCCCAAAACCAACGAGGTAGCAATCTCAGATTTAAAGGATAGCCTGGGCTACAGAGTGAGACTTCCTCTCAACATACAAAGAACTGCAACAAAACAAAGAGAAATAAAAGAAACCCTGAGTATAAACAAAGGACAAAAGAAATGCCCCAGTGGGACTCATGGTCGAGAAACCCGATCAGCACCATGGCTGACCTTACGAGAAGGGAGTAAGCGCGAAGCAGCATTTCACAACATTCCAATGGCTAGAATTCAGAAATAGACATATACAAGCAGACCTGTAGGATGTTCAGGATAAACTCCCAGAAGGGACTCAACAATACTTTCCGAAATGATGTACACATATTCTAAGCTCCAGTAATCCCACTGCTGAGCATAGACAAGCCCAAAGAGAAGCAGGTATATTTTCCTCAAGGTGCACTTAACAAGACACTTCCTGACAGGCCCATTAAGGGAGTGGGCAGCTGAAGACCACTCAGGTGTCCATCTTCCACACTGAAATCCATGCACCTTGTAACTGGTATCTAAGGTGAAGGTAGCCAAGTGGGACTGAGGGATGAGACACAGAACCCAGGTGGAGAGCCCAAAATAGAACTGAAATGTAGATCCTCGGATAACATGGGAAGGTGGGATAAATGTCAAAGAACAGATCACAGCAGTAGATCCTTGGGTAAGGATGAAGGCTTTACCAACTTTCCCATAATAATCACAAACACAAACCAACATGGGCTTTTGAGATGTGTGCAAGGTATATACACTTCCAAACTTGTGTGCAGAGAGTCCCACATCCCCAAAGAGGGTAATTATGACATTGTAATTTATCTTGCAGCACAATAAGTTGCATTTATTAAGTAAAATGTGACCTCGTGGTCAGTTTGCATTGGGTTGGACAGGATATCATTTTGACTAGAAAGCTACACACTATTCTTTCTGTGCACTTTTCCATGGAACTTAAAAATAGCAAATATTAGCGGGCCTAATGCTGATAGAGGGGTTTGTTTTCCCAGCCAAGCTGTTTTCATAATAGAACATATCCCTGCCACCTCTCCGTGTGGAAACCTGGTTTTGGCCAAGATTTGTAGCAGTTACTTCATGGCCAGGTGGGTTGGAGCCTGCTTCTCCAACAATAAACATTTTATGAGCTGCCATTGTGACTACAAAGAGCCTTTATTCCCCCTAGAAGTTATGTCCCTTTATAACTCCATGAGAATTCTGTCATGGGGAAAAGAAAATAAATACTTTAGGCCAGGTACGAAATGCAGGCCACAGGTGCATAGAATACCCCATTCTTTACTACTACATAATAATTTAACTTCTAATTTTGCCTCCCAGTTCTTCAAAGTCCACCTGAGGCTTGCTTAGGAACTCTGGGGATCCGATTCCAGGTTAGGCATGAAGAAGTGGAACGTGGTCTTGATGTTGCCAGGTCTCAAGTGTGTCTTCTGAGACACTCTGGTCCTGTTGAGTTAATGAGATGCATCCGGTTATCAGTATGTCGGGGACCAAACTGAAAGATCAATTCTAATCCACACGACTCCAGATCCAGCTGCAGTACTGCCACCTCCACGCCACTCTCTGAGGCACAAAGCCCTGCTGGAGGCGAGGGTCTCAAGACCGGTTCCGGCGATGTCATCTAACATCAGGGCCACCCCCACCCAGAACCCTCACGGAGAACTTGACTTTAGGAAACAGACCCAGGCCCCTATCCTCCTGACACTGCACAATCCACACTCACCTTCCCTATCATTCTTCTCCTCATCCGTCCCCGTCAGCCCACGAGGATGATTTTTATTCTAGAGCAGCACCAGCAAGAGGCTCCCTCAGGAGACTTCTTGTCAACTCGTTTTCTATCCACAACACTCAGAGTTGCCTCCACTGCTCTGAAAGAGAGAGTTACTTCTCTATATATAACACAGTGTACATATTCTGTGTCTGATACAAATACAGCATGAGAACTTGTATAAAATAACATCATGTTTGGGTAAGAGCCTAGTGGACAGGACTGGAGAGAAGGCTCAGTGGGTACAGTGCTTGAGCACAAACATGAGGGCCTGGGTTCGGATCCCGCAGCCATGAGAAAAACCAGTGTGTCAGAGCACACCTGGAATCCTGGAAGTGGTGGCAGAGACAGGAACATCTCAGTCAACTGGTGAGTTTCAGGTTCAGTGAAAAGTTGGAGAGGCACAGAGGAAGGCGCTGATGCCACCCACTGTCCTCTATGCATGGGCACACACATGCTTACCCCATACCATATATACACAGAGGAAAACCGTACCTTAATAGACACATTGGTGTAGCTAGAGTTTTCCTGCCTGGCCCACAGTCAGGACAAATCTCTCTCACCTGCCAGTCCCACAGCCGCTCAGACCCAACCAAGTAAACACAGAGACTTATATTGGTTACAAACTGTATGGCTGTGGCAGGCTTCTTGCTAACTGTTCTTACGGCTTAAATTAATCCATTTCCATTAATCTATACCTTGCCACATGGCTCGTGGCTTACCGGCATCTTCACATGCTGTTTATCATCGTGGCGGCTGGCAGTGTCTCTCTGACTCAGCCTTCCACTTCCCAGCTTTATTCTCCTCCTTGTCCTGCCTATACTTCCTGCCTAGCCAATGGCCAATCAGTGTTTTATTTATTGACCAATCAGAGCAACACATTTGCCATACAGAACATCCCACAGCACATTGGTCCAGAGGAAGGATTAGCATGGCTATAATACTGAAATCAAGGGCAGAATGGATACACCTTATGAAGAGAACTCTCTGCATTCCCAACCCACGTCCTCACAGACTTGAGGGTGCATTCCCAAACCCTCATTTGTTAGCACCATGGTTGATGCCAGGCTCACAGGAATGTACAGCCTTAACCTCTGAGTGCTTTGGTTCAGCCTCACTGCACCATGTTTGACCAAATTCCACATCAAGCTGACTTAAAGCCTAAGAAACTAAATTTTTTCACATGGCTGAAATGTGCAGAGGGCATGGTCCGGAAACCACAGTGTCAACAAGGCTGAGGCACATTTCTCTGTGGGTCTTCTGTCTTCCATCCATCAGCCTCTTCTTTGAAGCACTGCTATGCTGTCTTCATTTATTTGACAAAGTATTTATGAAGTACCTCTGCTTTGGCCAGCCAGTGGTGGTGCACGTCTTAAATCCCAGCACTCGGGAGGCAGAGGCAGACAGATCTCTGTGAGTTCAAGGCCAGCCTGGTCTACAAAGTTAGTTCCAGGATAGTCAAGGCTACGCAAAGAATCCCTGTCTTGGAAAAAAATAAAAGTACCTCTGCTCTGATGTGAATGTGCACACTCCCCAATTCATATGCTGAAAAAAAAAATTTGAGACAAGGTAATAATACTATGTGGCTCATAGTAGCCTCAAATTAACAATTCTTCTGCCTCAAATGTCAGAATTATATCTGTGACACTATACCGGGCTCCTGTAGTGCTATACTGGACTCCTGTGTTGACAATTACATGTGTTAAAAGTTGGGGTCACTGAGGAGGTGATTACATCATAGACAGAACTCACACTTTATAAAGGGCTTTTGGGGACCGTTGTCCACCGCATGAGCACACTGTATTCATTCTCTCTTCGGCACACTGCACCGGGTGTTATGTGAAGATGTGCTACACTCAAAAGCAAAAAAACCTAACAGTATTTATGTAAATTTAGAAAATACAAGAAATTGCTCATTCACATCAACTGTCATTCGGAACTCTGATGTGGTGGTCACCTGGCCCCTGGAATGATGGCTGGGTGGGCCCCAGGAAAGGCCAGTGACAGAGCTCTGGATCTGGGTCTCAGACGTCAGTTACATCCCAATGACATGGCCATCTTACACAGAGCAAAGGCATCGGCTAGCAATGACTCCTAACTTACAGATTTATCCTAATGCTAATTTTTTCCCACAGAATTAACTAACGATCCAATTTTAGCTATGATTTCTAAGACAGTTTCCTTCTGTGACACCACACTCAAAGATCCGTAAAGCAGCCCTTTTTGGATTTATTTCACGTTCCTGCAGCAGATCCCACAGTGTTCAAAGGAGCGACAGCCAGAATTGGCACAGTGCTTTCCGGTATTTTCCTTGTATCTGAGGAGAAACAGGTTGCAAAGGACTAATCCAATGCTACCCTCACGAGAGCAGAGGATAGAAACACAGGAAGGCAGGCACTTCCCGCCAGTCTTCAGTCCCCCTCTGCTGGCCTCCCCGCACCTGCAGTGACCCCAAAACCCTGGAGGCAGGAATCAACGTGGAGAGGATCCAATTAATATTTTTGAGAAGACAAAGTAAAATCTTCATAAAATACAAGGGCAACCTGGATCCATGCTCTTCAGTGAAGAGGAATATCATTAGGATAATTGACTAATAGACGACAAGCTACAGCTGGTTTGCCTCCTGCTGGAGCATGGGTTTGCCTCGTGCAGAGAAGACCCCAAGAACCCGTTCAAATGTGTCACTCATCTCTCTTGTGACAGCTTTCACTAAATAGTTGGGGTAGCAAGGCTCCGAGTGGCGCTTTTCATTTTTTCCCTCCAGTCATTCTTTATTTGTAAAATTGAGCTATTTGCAAAGGACTAGGTTTTAACTTTTTACTAAAGTCACAAAGAACTGCATTCTGGGAAAAAATGTAATGTCTCTGGAATGCGTGTAGTGACTACAGGGGTGTAAAAGTAGTGACTAAAAGGGTGTCTCTTCAGATACAATGTAACACCCCATAAATAGAGAGTCTGGAAGGGTGAGAGAGCTTAGGGTATCTCCATAACACTGGTGGAGACCAAGAGGAGGTGGAGACGCAGGAGAGAAGATGAGAGAGTTGAGGTTCTCTGTAAGGTGAAGTGTTGACCGACCACATACACTAAGAGACTAGAGGGAAAAATGGCATCGGGACACAGGACTCCTTGTGACTTCAGATAAAATACTGAAGATTGCCTGCACCACATCAAGACAGACCGTCTAAAGAATTTAGTGGATTTGTGGAGGAATATTGCAAAGGGTTCTTTTTTTGTATTGCCAGTAGCGAAAGTCTAAAACATGGGTAATGAAGCTAAAGGTTTTCAATGTCGTGTGCCTTCACATGCTGACATGGAAGGGCTAAGTTAGAAGTGTCCCAGAGCACTTTTCTGAAACCTTTTCTGAAATTTCTTATGTATCACAGACCGCTTCTTCCATCATGAAGCAGCTCCAGAGGAAAAGAGGAAAAGGGAGGTGTGATGGGGAAGGCTATGAACAAAATACAGGGTGCTCTGGAGAGAAATTAACTGTATGAAACCCAGCACTATGTGCAACAAATAGAACCAACAAAATTGAAGAAAATAAGCAAATAAATAAATCACAGGGAGGTGAACAGTGAGGGGGGGGAAGCCACCAGGAATTAGTGGAAACAGAAAGTATAGCATTAAAAAAGTCAAAAGGCGCCGGGCGGTGGTGGCGCACGCCTTTAATCCTAGCACTCGGGAGGCAGAGCCAGGCGGATCTCTGTGTGTTCGAGGCCAGCCTGGTCTCCAAAGCGAGTTCCAGGAAAGGCGCAAAGCTACACAGAGAAACCCTGTCTCGAAAAAAAACAAACAAAAAAAGTCAAAAGGCTCAAACGTGACTACTGTAAAGATGTGATTGTCTCACTTTTGACTTCTCTGCTGATCCCCTTTCAGCCCAGTAATACATGGTCCAAAGCTGGACAATGGTCAGTGGACCACCCTTGACTAGCACAGGTTAATGCCACTACAATTCCAAGCAGAATTATTACACAGTCAGTGTCTCCTAGTTGACAGGTGTGGGAATCCAAGGTGGATTCCGGGCATTAGCTCTGCCCAAAATGCCTGAATACAGGCGACTCAGGTTGCCAGCAGTACCTGGACATATGGCCCACACTTCACCTCAGTCCACCACACAGATATTTTCAGCCCCACTATCCATCCACAGAAGAAAGGATAAAGAAGAGGCGATGTGTATACTCAATGCAATTTCTGCATCCATGAAGAAGAATGAAATTCGGTTGTCAGGTGGAAACCACGTGTGGCTGGAGACCAACCTATTAAGGGCAATAAGCCAGGCCCCAAATAACAAACATTGCATGTTTCTTTGAATGGGGTGACTATGGGCAGAGGACATGGTACACCTGAAAGAAATTATCAATATGAAATCCAGCACCAGGCACAGTGAATATAGGCCAATGAAAAAGTAGGTAAGTAAATAAATTGAGAGGCAAGAGGGCACTCAGGGTATAAACCAGGTAAGAATTGTTAGGAAAAAAAATAGATGAAAAACTTGTCAAATGATTCAGCAATGCCTGGAAAAGACGTAGGGAGAATGGGACAAAATGAATCACCAATGACAAAGAGACATTCTCCCACAATTTCAGAGACAGGAAGCAAGTGACCCCCAAACCTGCCTAGGCTGTGGTACCCCAGAGCCTGAGTATCCCTGACAGAAAAAGGAGGTACTTCTTGAGGCTCTGCAGAAATCAGGAAGTCACCGCCAATGCCTGCCGAGGGCCGCAAACATGCTCATCGGTTGACCTGAAAAGGTGCCCATCATTGCCGGCATCAATTTGTCCGATAGCAGGAAAAACACGCTGTCTCTTAATTTTGCTTATGTGTCTTGGAAGCTCTGCAGCTTCTCCGTTTATTAAATCTTCATTCTCCTTCTTCCCAGAAGCTGCTCTTTAAAAACACATAAACAGTTCAGTGTGAAAATTAGCCATGCTTGATTCATCATTCATTCTGGAAGAGCGGCTTTTAAAAAGACAGAGGGAATTAAACAGAGTCAGGCTGGAGATGTGTGGGCCTCCCTCGGCTTTGAATTAGATGTGTTTAATGGGAACATGGCCACTAGGGCTGTGAGGAGTGGAAAAAAAATCTATTGGCCCTGCTGATACTAAACATTCCAGCTGTGAATGGAATTCGTTTTGGCATACACAAAGTGAATAAGCCTGGACTCGCTTTGAAGGCCCTTTACAAAGACCTGGTCTCTCCCTACCTTCATCAGTCCACCAGGTGTTACTTCTGTGGAAACCCTGCTCTTCCTCAAAGAACAGCTCAGATCCCAAAGCCCTGCATTACAGCCATCAGTGGAAAGTAATTTTGAAATTTTCATCAGAGTCCCCATTGAGGGACAGACCCTCTCTACACATTGGCAGTCAGGGCTGCTCACCTGCCAGGCAGGTGGAGCTCCTAAAAGCCCTGTGTGAGGAGCCATTAGTCCCATGCCCTGAATAAGGACTCCCGGAATTAGAATACTGGAGAGAGAGCCGGAGCTCATGCTGTGAATTCTCTGTATTGTTTTAAGTGACTTTGGGAGAACTATGGAGGCAGAGAGAAGTCCCTGCATACTTCTGTCAGAAGAGCAGACAGCGGGCTGGAAACAGGAAGCTGGATGTCGGGAAGCAAACTTGAAGACTGTTGCTGGAGCCAGGGAGATAGTCTGGTTGATAAAGTGCTTGGCATGTAAGAATGAGAGCCTGAGTTCAGAGCGCCAGCACCCATGGGAAATGATGGGGTAGGGAGGGGGCCCTGTGGGAATCACAGTGCTGGGGAGGAGAGACAGGGATCCCTGGGATTCCTTTGTCAGCCAGCCTAGCCCAATCAGGGACCTCCAGGTACAGTGGGAGACCCCCTCTGAAAAGAATGAACTAAAGAGTGAATGAGGAAGACACCTGACGCCAACCTCTGGCTTCATATCAGCACACACACATACAGACAGACATACACTGCACACACAACAACACATGTGAATATTTTGGCAACCCCCTTTTGATTGAAGACATTTTCAACTGCTATGCACAGGCAGTTTTTGACAAGCCTGTCTTCTTTAAGAGATTTGAGATGGCATTAGAAGCTTCTGCAGCGTGGGGATGCATTCCTGTACTAGTGGAGAAGAAATGCCCCAGTCAGGTTCAGGTGATGGTCCTGCTTCATACAACCAGGATGGTGTCTGAGAGTGACCCCCCAAGGCATATCCAGAAGAGCCTGGAGATGCATTAAGGTCACCCTGCAAGACTGGTCTCAGCTTCTCCAAGGACCCCCTAGTCATTAATAAAAATAAATGTGACTTCTTAGAGCCCATCTGGGTCTATGTCCCTTGGTGTTTCAAAGATTGGTTTCTTCCCTAAGTGGGAATTCTGATTCTTACTGGCTTATTTTAATTTTTAATGGTGTGTGTATGTGTGTGTGTGTGTGTGTGTGTGTGTGTGTGTGTGTGTGTGTGTTCACATAAGTACAGGTGGCCTCAGAAGCCAGAAGAGGGCCTTGGATCCCTTGAATCTGGAGTCACCAGAGGTTATAAGTGGCCTAATATGGAACCAAACTCTGGCCAGTCATGGGCCAGCTAGCCTGGAGTATGCTGCCTAACAGCAGAGCCACAAAGGATTCTGCCTCAACTAGGTGAAAGATGAGCACCAACTCCCAAATCACATCCTTTCATCTCCACATGTGCACAATGGCGTGTGCATGTACACGTACACACACACACACACACACACACACACACACACACACACATGTACACACACACATACATCCCATAAATAAGTATTTTTAAGAAAATCATCAGGTATGAAAGGACATAGCTATCACAGGACATCCTCTTCTACCTATAATACATTTAAACTGATTTACATACCATCTCAGCTATTCATTTCTTTATTTTCATAACTAATTTTTGGAATGTTTAGCATCCTCCAAACATGAATCTCTCTATCCTCAGCGTTCAGTTCCCACTTTCCCTCATTCCGTGCAACTTGGACCCTCTGCCCTCTCCTCCAGAGATCTGTGCATGCGCACGTTTCACTGAGGCGCTGACCTGGGGCTTTCGTGCCTGGCTTTTTTCATTTAACGTAGGAGTCTCGGTGTTCATTCCTTACTGTGATGGATGCCCATACGTCACTCCTTTTCATGACTGGTCTGTATGGCTGGTCTATGCCACTGGGTATTTAGGCATTCACCTTTTGATAGACAAGCAAGTTGTTTCCTTCTTTGGGGAGGGGTATGAACAGTGCTGCTATAAACAAACTTAATGCATTTATACTTTTGTGGGATTTCTGGGTGCCTTAGTTGGGGTTTCTATTGCTGTGGTAAACACCATGATCAAAAGCAAAACTCAGGAAGGAAAGGGCTTTTTTCATCTTACACCGCTCAGACACACTCCATCACTGAGGAAGTCCAGCAGGAATCTGGAAGCAGGAACTGAAACAGAGGCCACAGGAGAACGCTGCTCTTGGTGGCCTTGCTCAGCTTGTGCTCTTATACACCCTAGGACCCTGCCATGCCAATCAACGGTGTGCCTTTGGGCCAATTTTCCCAGTTGAAGTTCCTTCTACCCAGATGGCCCTGGCCTGTGTCAAACTGACAAAAACAAAAACAAAAAACCACTAACATTTTACAAAAAAAAAATCTCTTTTTGTTTTGTTTTGTTTTAGTTTGGTTGTTGTTTTGAGACAGGGTGTCACTCTGTATCCCAAAGCTGACCTCAAACTGTGGCAATCCTCCTACCTCAGCTCTCCAAGTGCTGGGATTGTAAGCATGAGCCACCACACCCAGAACAGAAGTTTCATTTAGTTTCTCCGAATGCCCTGCGATACTTGGAACTGCCTGTCTTTACCACAGCCTGTCGGTGGATGCCCCTCCAGTTGTGGTTTGCATCTCCTTGAGGAGGAAGGCAGTCCAGTACCTTTCCCATGAGTTGATGGACCACTTTGATAACTTTCTGGGAATGTCTGCTCGGATCCTTTGCTCCTTTCATGACTGATTCATCTGTTTTTATTACATTTTTATTTATAGTATTCTAATTGCCAATCATGAATTTTATATTCATGGAGAACAATGTGATATTTTGATGTGTGTACACAATGCAGAGTAATTAAATCAAGCATCATCAATGTGCCCATCATCTTGCTTGACATTTGTTGGGTGATACACCGGAGGTTTACAATCCATCATTTTGACTCTAGTCATCTGACAGAGCGACAGATCTTAAAGCTCATCCTTGCCAGCGTTGCTTCATACCTTTGGTCTAGGAATCTCTACACTGTCTCCCCGACTCCCAGCCTCTGCTAACCCCCATTCAATTTCTAGGAAATCGATTTTTCTTACATCATGACACCACCAAGTCTCTGCCTGTCTGTGCCTGGCTCATTTCCCGTTAGCACGTGCTCTGCAGAAGATGGCTGAACAGTGGTACCCTGATCATGCTCTGCCACAGAGAACAAGGAAGTGACAGGAATCCTGAACAGCTTGATTCTGACAGGCAACTGAGACCAAAGAACAAAGCCAGTTGCAACCTAGGCCCCAGCTTCCTGAGCTGGAGATGACAGGATGACTCCAGCTGGGCAAACGGAAGCTGGAAAGTCCCAGCTACCTCCATCAGAGCAGTAGACTGGCAGTCCCGACTAAAGGGGATGTCCATGGACCCCGCAGGCTTGAGTGACAGCCCTGCTACAAAAAAAAAAACCTCAGATTGAGCCCTCCCAACACCCCAGAAGCCCAGCTGCTATGAGTACAACTGCCACTGCTCTGTCACCTGCCACAGCAGGGCTAATAGCTGCCTCATGGACCCTCTCAGAAGACTCAGGCCTGCATACACCTCACAGAGTGGAAGGCTGGCCCCTCAGCACCCAGCAGCATCAGGACCAGCAAATGCCTGAGGCATCAGCCCACCCCTACCTACTTCAGCTCCACAGGAACCCAAATCCTCAGCATGGCCCATGCTTGTCCCTCAGGAGCTTCAGGGGGTCTCATCTGTATCCGGCAACTCCAAGGCATGGCTATCGGGGTCACAAAACTAGCACTTCCCATGTTCACCCTATGGCCTCAAGAACTTGGTTCCTCTGCAGCCCAGTCTTGCCACTGAGGCTACTGAGTGTCACTCACACTCACCCCATGGGGTAGAGGAAAGGTCACATCCAGGTTCTACAGCTCTGGTACTATGATGTACTCAGTGCAGCTCTGGTACTATGATGTACTCAGTGCAGCTCTGGTCTACAATGGCACTAATGTTTCCTCTGTCCATGATCTGAAGCTCCATATCAAGGGATACCAAAGCCACAAACCATCCAAACATGTTCCCCAGAATGTAGAGAAGGTGTCTTACACATCTCATACCTTCAGGAATGTAGACAACCAACCAACAAGCCCCAAATGCCTCATGGACATAGGGCAGATCTCCTCTTCAGTCCATGGCATTGAGACCATGATCATAGCCACAAATACCCTGCCATATCCTGTACAAACACAGCCATCAACGTTTTTGAAGAAAATACTGAAGTTATATGAAACCATAGAGACTGTAACAGCACACACAAAATCTGCACAGGCTCAAATCAAACAAAATTCTAGCACTAAGAAGTGGGAATCAAACACAGTTCTACCCCTAACCAAGAAGCTGTTTACAATTGATATCTTCTGGGAGAAGGAATATCTGTTTTCTCCAATGGGATATCAGCCACACTCCAGGTTGGGCCCCATGCCCAGGAGGAACTGGTCAACACAAAATGGAATCCATGTTTTATTTTGGGTTTTGTGGGCTTTTTATTTCATTTTGTTTTCATTTTTTTGTCTTATTGGTTTTCTGTTTGTTTTGACTTCGTATATTTGTTTTTGTTTTAAAAGAGAAAGAGAAGATAAAGTTGGGTGGGGAGGGATTTGGAAAGAATCTGGGAGGAGTTTGGGGAGAAGAAAGACTATGATCAAACATATTGTATAAAAAAATTAAAGAAAAGGAAACAAAAAGTAGTGGTGTTGTAGAGGGCACAAAGTCCCTGTCCTCACAGGAAAGCACTAGGAAATCCAAGTGTGTTAAGCACACAGGCTTGTCTCATCAATGGATGGGATGCATACCTGTTTTCCACCCACAAGGCTGGGAGTAGATACAGTTAGCAGCTTGGTGGCCTATGGTGATATTTTATTTGTATTAAAATGTTATTTGTATGTTCATAAATAAAGTAGCCCGGGGGTCAGAGCTATTAGCAAGCCATAGGAAAGCAGGGCAGTTGTGGCATACGCTTGTAATCCTAGCACTTGGTAGGCAGAGCTAGGTAAGTCTCTGTGTGTTCAGGGATACAGCCAGTATTGGATACACATGCCTTTAATCTCAATACCAATCATAGAAAACCTGGAGGTCTATACACACAGGCTGTGATGAGGTGGTCATGTGGTTGGGTTTACAACCAATGAGAAGGCAGAACAGGAACTCTATATAAAGACTTCAACACAGGGGTAGCTCTGGTTCGGAGAGGTAGGACCACTGCAGGAGGAAGGGTAAGGTTTTAGCTCTTAGCTCTGACCTCTTGGCTTTCTTCTTTGCATTGGTTCTGTGTTTCTTATTTAACAAGAAGGTTGGTTACATCTACAGTGGCCTGTGCTGTCTGTAGCACCAGACCACACCTGAATCCCCCAGACTATTATGTTTATCCCAGACTCTCCCTCCCTAGACCTTTATCCTGAGCATTGTTTCTCAGTCAGTAGAACCCATCCTTAGGGGAAATGTCACATGTACTTTACAGCTTGGTGACCCCTATGATGACCTAGACCACAGCAGATCCTGCCCTAGGCCCTTAAGCTATAGATCCCATTCTTATGGAAGAGGTCACATTTACTTTGCAAGGGTTTCTATGCAGTCATGCCTTAAGCTTTATTATGATAATCGTCACCAGGAAACTTTTTTCCAAACTGTACTTAAATATGACTAAAATAAACTGCCCAGGGTCGGACTCTAGAAGTTTGAAGCAACACCAGTGGCTAAGGAGTCGTGTTAACCAGATTTCCTTCTTGCCTCACACAGATTGTTACTCTGCAGCCCTGGTGTCTGCAGAGACCCCTACATTGGTGTCACTGATTTCTAGCTTCATTGGACCTAAGGAAATGCACTTTGGGAAGCCAAATCCAGTTCAGAAACAAGCCACTGTATTCATGAGCCCTTGCAAGCCAGACTGCAGAAGCACATAAAGATACTGCTTATATGAACTTCAGCTGAAGAAATCTCACAGATGCTATGTATGTTCATGTGTGTGGGATGCATGTCTATGTGTATGTATGTGCATGTGGAGGCAGGAGCTGACGCTCTCAACTGTTATCTACCTCGTATCTTGAGGTAAGGTTTCTCACTTGAACCCAGAGCTCAACAATTCAGTCAGTCTTCCCAGCCAGGATACTCTGGGAAATCCTTCTCACTGTTTCCCAAGTGCTGGAGTTGCAGACTGACCACACTCACCTGGCATTTACACGATTGCTGGGGAATACAAACTCCAATCTGCATGCTTGCATGGAAGGTGTTTCTCCACGGAGCCATCTCTCCATCCTCCAGTGGCTGGAAGTTCCTACCCAACAGACATTCTGCATCTCATATAAATTAAAGGATATTTTTCTATAAAACCTCTGCCATAACATAGGGAGGAGTGGCTGATATAACAGATGTCTTTATATCCATGTAGGTATATGAGAAATATGAAAAAAATGATTGCACCTCCAAAAGAACACAAGATTTCAGTTTCTCCATAAATAGATCCTGGTTTGAAGGGAATCTGTGATATATCTGAATTTTGTTCCAAGTAACGATGTGAGGGAAACTGAGTGAGAATACAGGTAGCTCACCAAATGAGGAAAACAATTCAGAATATGACTGAGAACCTCGCCAAAGACACACACATAACAGACAAGAACAAGTTAGAAATCTTGGGGCTAAAAAATATCAATTACTGAAATAAAAACCATAATTGAGAGCTTCTACAACAGACTAGAACAAGAAGAAAAAAGAATTTCCAAGCTTGAAGATACCTATCGAATTTACCCCATCAGAAAAAGCTGAAGAAAAAAAGAATACGAAGAAAATAGATGATGCACAACATATAGAAAACTGTTAGGAAAAAAAAAAAGAAAAAAAAGAAAACTGTTAGGTAAATAGTCAGACCATGAGAACTCCAGAAGGAGAAGAAAAGAGAAAGGCATTGCAAAATTTATAAAATAATAATTGAAGACTTCCCAAGTCTTCAAAGAGACATGGACATCCAGATGTGGAAAGGATCCCAACTATACTCAATCAAAACAAAACAAAACATCTTTGAAGTATATTATAGCCAAAAAGAAAAAATACTAAAAACAGCAAGAGACAAACAAATGCCTTAGAGTAACGACAGACTTCTCAACAGAAACCTTACAGGCCAGAAGAGGACGGAACAACACCCTCAAACTCCTGAAACAGTAACAAACAAAACACTATAAATAAGGAATGCTGTATCCAGCACAACTATCCTTCAGAAATTAAGGTGAAATAAAATCTTCTAACCTAAGCAGAAATGGCAGGTTTACTATCCCCTGGTCATCTCTGTAAGAAATGTTCAGTGGAGGTCAGACTAGAAACAAGAGGAGAGTAGCCACCGCCATGAAAAGAGGACAGATACAGAAGAGAGAGAATAGTCAACCCCTATTATAAAAGAATAATCAAAACCAAAGACCATTTACTCACGGTGGTAACCAAGAGAAGGAACAGAGACTACACAAAGCAGCCAGAAAAACATGTTCTCATTTGCTTTCTGTCTCTGTGGTAAAAACACTGACCAAAAGCAACTTGGGGAGGAAAAGATTTATTTGTTACAGGTTTCAGTCCATTGTTGAGGGAAGCCAGATCAGGAGCTTAAAGCAAGAACCACAGAGAAATGCTGTTTACTTACATCCAGGCTCATGGTTCTCAGACCTCACAGGACCACCTGCCCACAGGTAGGTAGTACATCCCACAGTGTGCTAGGGCGTCCTGCGTCAATTAGAAATCAAAAGCGTGCCTCACTGACATGCCTATGGTGGATCTGATGAAGGCAGTTCCTCAATCGAATGTCTTCTCTTCCTATGTCAAGTTGATAGCCAAGATCAGCCATCACAGAATGAAAAGAGGAAATCCAAACCTACCATAGCTGCCATGGTATACTCTCTAAAAACGTACAAAAAATATGTCCCAATTAAAAGCTAAAATGCCCTGTAGACTCATGTTACCCCCAAAAATTTAATTTTTAAGGCTGAATAATACTCTGTTGTGTAGCCATACCACTTTTTTAAATCTTTTTATTTTGTAAATGACATCCAGGCTGATTCCACATCTTGTTTATTTCAAACGATACTATAGTGTAAATGGGAGAGATTTTTTTTTTTTGACATATTGACTTAAAGCACTTAATGTGTCATAGCCATGGAACTGCTGGGTCATAAATAAATCCTGTGTCAGCATCCATCACCACCAGTTCTGTGGAGGGTTCCCTTTGGTTCCTTGACACAGCTCGTCTTCCATCTTTTTGATAAAAGCCACTCTAACGGGAATAAGTACTAGTCCACTCTCATTGCACTTACATTCTCTGAACATCACCAGCTAAACCAGTGACCACATGTATATCATCTTTTGGGAGTGTCTATTCAGGTCCACTGCCTACATTTTATATCTGTTGCCTTCTTATTGGGCTGTTTGAGTTAGTTCCACATTTATTGTGAATAATGACTTAGCAAATGCACAATTTGAGAGTATCTTCTCCCATTTGAAGAGGTCCCTTCCTTCTGCAGAATCTGTTTCTCACTGTGCCTATGGTTTCTAGTCTTAAATAACCCCAGGTCTATGTTTGCTCTGTTCTTGAGCTTTGGTGGGGATAGCAAAAATTGAGAGCAATGTTGGACAACTTTCCTCTCATGTTTTCTTCTATTTCTCTTAGGTTTTTGGTCTTGCATTAAACCTTTAACCATTTTGACATTATTTTTGTCTGTGATGTGAGATAGGGTCTAATTTCTTTTTCTGTTTGTGGGTAACCAGCCTTCCCTGAACTATTTGTGGAAGAATTCTCTATTGTGTGGTCTTTGAGCCTGTGTCAAAAAACAACTGGCCATGAATGTGTTCTTTTACATCTGGACTTTCATTCTATTGTGCCACTGGCTCTGAATCTGTCTTTATGTCCCCAACATATCACTTTTATCAGGATTATTTTATGACATATTTTGAAGTCAGGTATTGTGATATCTGTATGTCATTCAATTATGGTGCAAAAGGTACAAGATTATTTTTATTTATTTGGGGTATTTTGCAGTGAGGTACAAATTCACAGCTTACATTTTCAATTTTTTGTGGAAAATGCCATTGAATTTCAATAGGGATCATATGGAATCTGCAGCTCACTTCAGGAAGTGTGGTATATGTGCCATGTTAATTCTCCTAATCCATGAGCACAGGATACCTTTCTGGTTATTTTTTCACCAACTTCAACTGTATTTTATAGTTTTCATCACTCGAATATTTTACTCTCCTTGAAAAAAACGTATACCATAAGTAGTTGGCTGTTGATGATGTTGTTGCTATTTTTAGTGGGACTGTTTCCTTGGTTTCTTTTCAGATAACTTATAATTGGTGGACTAAAATGCTACTGAGCTTTGATATTATCACACCCTGTACATTTACTGAATTCATCTATCACTTCTAACAGCGTTTTGATGGGCCGGTAAGATTTCCTATGAATAATGCCATCCTCAAACAGAAGCAACTTCTATGTGCACTCCTAAGATGTGTCTTACTCCTAAAGAATTGCTTATGCTGGGACTTCAAAACTAAGCTGGAGAGAAATGATGGGGGTGAAATCCCTGCCTTGTTCATTACCTTAAAGGGAATGCTTTCAACTTCTTACTGTTGAATAGGTGAGCTGTGGGTTTGTTGTGCATGGTGTTTACCGTGCTAAGGTCTTGGGCTCTGTGCCTACTGTTTTTGAGTTTTTATTGTGAAAGGATATTTTGTCACAATCTATTAGTGTGACTGCATGGTTTCTATTCCTTGTTTGTTAATGCCAGTTACATTGTCCTGTATATATTGAACTATCTTTGCCTGCCAAACATGGAGCCCACTTCTTTTATAAGTGATATAGTTTATAAGGGAATGACTCTTTTATTGTGATGACTGATTGACTAATATTTACTAGTATTTTGTGAAGGATTTTTGGTCTTTTGTTACTTTTCAGTTATAGAACACTCATTGGGCTTTTCCTGTTAGAGCAACGCTGATATCATAAAGACTATTTGGAATACTTTTTTATTCTTTAAGCTTTTGGAAGAAGTTAAGAAGGACTGATACTAATTCTTCAAATGTTTGGTAGAACCCACAATGAAATAGACCTAGACAACAATGAAATAGACCTAGACATTTCTTTTTTTTTTTTTTTAAGAGACAGGGTTTTTCTGTGTAGCCTTTACTGTCCTGGAACTCACTCTGTAGACCAGGCTGGCCTTGAACTCACAAAGATCTGCCTGCTTCTGCCTCCCAAGTGCTGGGATTAAAGGTGTGCACTATCACTGCCCAGCTATCTGGGCTTTTCTTTTATGAGAGACTATTTACAACTGATTCAATCTCTCATTCATCATGGCCAGTTCAGACTTCCTATTTTTTCCACAGTCATGTTTCTCATGTACAATTGCTGGTAGCAGCTACTTGTGATGCTTTGTGTACCACTGGTGCCAGCCAATGTCTCACTTCCGTTTCTGGTTTCCCTAATTGGAAACTTATTTCCTGCTTTGCTTCCCAATTAAGTTTATCTTTAAAAAAAATTGTTTCCCTAGTTTTCCACTGACTTTCTGGTCTCCACCTCATTTCTTTCTGCTTTGATCTCTATTATCCTCTCATATTCCCCAGCTCTGAGTTTAACCCGCTCTTTTACACGGTTCTTCCCGCTCTTTTACACGGTTCTTCCTGCTCTTTTACACGGTTCTTCCCGCTCTTTTACACGGTTCTTTGAACTTGTTTCTGTGAAACACTGCTTTGCAGGTACAGCACTGTTGGAAGAAAGGATGTGCCATCCCTTCCTTGACTCCATCATCCCACTCTCTCCTGACCTTCACCAGGTACATAGAGAAATCTGCGGAAAGTCTTCGAGAGATTCCCTTGATGGGATGTAGTTCTCATCTCCTGCTGTTCTTTGGCTTGATCTTTGACTTGGTCATGATGTGTTGTGTGAATTCCTCTTTGGTCTGAATTTGGCTGTAAACCTCTCCACTCTTGATCCCTGTGTGTTGTCCTTCCCAAGATTTGGAAGATTTTCAGGCCTTACTCTTGAATGTACTTTTTTGGGCCTTTTGTTCTCCTTTTTCCAGAGCTCTATTGTGTCATTTCCAAGGGCCTTGTTTATTCTTTTGTTTTCTTTTTCTGTTTCATTTTTTATTGGATAATTTCACACACCCTATCTTTAAGTCCACTAATATTTTCTTCTTTCAAAAAAAAAATCTTATTATCATTAACATTTTGTGTGTGCATTATTACATGGGTGTGTGCATAAATGTCGTGTGTGGAGGTCAGAGAACAACTTTCAGATATCAGTTCTCTGGTTCTACTCTGAGATGAGGGTCTGAATTCAGGTGGCCAGGTCTCTGTGCCAAATACCTTCATCTGCCAATCCTTTCTCTTCTTCTTAATCAAGTAAACGGTTAACCTTCTGCTTGGGTGGATTGGTTTTATTTCAGTTACTTATACTCTTTATCTCTACAAATTTTTGGAGAATTTTATTTCTTTATGAGAATTTTTATTTTGTTCATAAATTGTTTTCCCAACTTCATTTATGTCTCTAGATGTATTTTCATGTGGTTTCTGAGCTTTGTCACCAGGATGACTCTGAGTCCCTTTTTTGTTTTTTTGTTTTTGTCTTTCCATGCTTTTGCACTTCTTCAGAATCTCTTGTCAGAAATTTTCATAATGTTATATTTCCCTAATTTTTCATAACCCCTTAATCTGGTTCCTGTGCCTTTAAGGAATGGCTTCCTTTTCTAGTTTTGCTGGTGTCCCTTGGTGGTGACTGGCCTTCTGTTTCTCAATCTAACCTAGAATTCTTGTTGGAGCAGTGGGTGGTGCCCCCAAACAGGAAGATCTGTCACATTCTCTAGTCAGGGTAGCAATTAATGATGTTCCGAGTTCAAGTAGAACTGCTGGCTGGTCCATATATTCCTATGAAACTACTGGCTGGAAACTGCAAGTTCTACACTTAGGTCTCATCCGACAGTATTGTAGCTTGTCTTTCCTAACTAGCCAGGACTGTAGATTGGGTCCTGAATTGGGGCATGGCTTAAGGCCAGGCTCTGTAGCTATGTGAGATCTCTGAGATCATTACTCAACAAATGGGGCTGGAAACAGACAAGTCTACGCTCTTCAGATATGCGTGAACACAGGCTTGCCTCCTCTACTATGGTACTCTGGAGCATTAGCATTGAAATTTGATGCATTAACCATATGATCACCAGGCCAAGGCAGGCCAGATGTTCCCTTTTCAATTTACCTCCGTGCTGTTCCTGGTGTCCAGCCTAGGAAAGGGTTAAGGAGTGAACACGGGTTTGGCAGAGTCAGAGCTCAGCAGCTGGGCTGGACTGGGCCATATGCTCCTCTTGCAGATAGATAATCACAAAGGCAGACTGGGAAGGTTTCAAGAAAAGCACTGGACTAAGTAAAGAAGCCAAAGGGTTGAGCGGAGAGGCCCATCAACCTCGCTTCCTGTAGTGTAGCTATCAACTAGCTTCTCTGATGGTCTGTCGGCACCAACAGAATACAGAGCCAGGGTCCCTACACTGTTATTCTGAACCCCATCTCTGTTCTTTGTTTCTTACTGACCTCAGGTGGTCTAGTCCTGACAATCCCTCATTATTTCCATGAAGGAACCACAGAGTGCCTGCTGTGCAGGGAACTAGAATGGCTTATGGGAGAGATGATACAGACAAAATGAAAGTGCCCTCTCATCCCCCTCTCATTCTTGTCTGGACTGCTCTTATTCTGTAAGTTCAGATAAGAGTCTACATCACCCCCAGAAGGTGTCTACAGACAGGAGGTACTCATTTTGTATGAGAAAAGTTGACAATTCCTTCACTCCTATCCTGCTTACATCAGACCTTGCATTTTCAATACTGAATTGTTATAAGAATTATTTCTGTGCCCTGGATATTGTTCTTTAGCCAAATATATGGCTTGCAAAGGTTTTATCCCATTATAAGACTTGTTTTACTTCCATCATGGTATTCTTTGAAGCAAAAGTATTTTCAGGTTTGGGGTGTATTTTTTAAGACTGTATTTTTGTTTTTATTATTTTGTGTGGGGGAGTGTGTTCGTCTGTGTGTTTGTGTGTGTGTGTGTGTGTGTGTGTGTGTGTGTGTGTGTGTATGTACATGCAAGTATGCATGCATATGTGAATGTGGGTATATGTGGACTTGTATGCAGTGCCCACAGAGACCAGAAGAAGGTGCTGAATCTCCTGGAACTGGAGTTTCACAACTGGAATATGCAGTGGGTGCTAAGAACCAAACTCGGGTCCTCTGGAAGATCAGCAAATGCTCTTATCGACTGAACCATCTCTCTAGCACCAGTGTGCTGTGGGATAGTCTGTATGTCAAATGTGTTGCTGATTGGTCAATAAATAAATCACTGATTGGTCAGTGGGCCAGGCAGGAAGTATAGGCGGGACAAGGAGGAGAAAAAACTGGGAAGTAGAAGGCTGAGTCAGAGAGACACTGCCAGCTGCCATGATGAGAAACAGCATGTGAAGATGCCGGTAAGTCACGAGCCATGTGGCAAGGTATAGATTAATGGAAATGGATTAATTTAAGCTATAAGAACAGTTAGCAAGAAGCCTGCCACAGCCATACAGTTTGTAAGCAATATAAGTCTCTGTGTTTACTTGGTCGGGTCTGAGAGGCTGTGGGACTGGCGGGTGAGAGAGATTTGTCCTGACTGAGGGCCAGGCAGGAAAACTCAAGCTACACCAGTGTTTGTAGGTCTGATAATCCAAATTCTCAGTCTTCTCTTAGCTCTTATACTTTTCATGCCATAATCCAAGAAATCTAATGTCTGTATTAGTAACTTTTCTATTGCTGTGATAAAGTATCAGGGCCAAAGCAATTTATAAAAGACAGTGTCTAACTGGGCTTATGGTCCCAGAAGGTCAGAAGTTTAAGATGGTGGAGCCAAGGAAGGGTGGCAGACAGCTGGAGATGGAACTAAGAGCTTACATCTTAACCCATAACCAGGAAGCAGAGATCACACCGGGAATAACACAAGTCCTGTTAAATCTCACAGCCTGCTTCCAGTGACACACATCCTCCAACAGGGCCACGGCTCCTCCAACAGGGCCACACATCCTCCAACAGGGCCACACCTCCTCCAACAGGGCCACACCTCCTCCAACAGGGCCACACCTCCTCCAACAGGGCCACACCTCCTCAAACAGGGCCACGGCTCCTCCAACAGGACTGCAGCTCCTCCAATAGGGCCACACCTCCTCCACAAGGCCACACCTCCTCCAACAGGGCCACACCTCCTCCAACAGGGCCACACCTCCTCCAACAGGACTGCAGCTCCTCCAACAAGGCATTGCCTCCTAGTCTTTCCCAAACAGCTCCACCAACTTGAGACCAAATATTCAAACATGCCTGTGAGGGCCATTCTCATTCAAACCACCACATAACCCAATATTATGTGTTTATTCTCGTTTTCATTTACATTTTTTAATCAACTCTTATACTTAAGTCTATAACCTACTTTGAATTGATGTCTATGTCCAGTGTAAGGTGTAGATAGAGTTTTCCTGCCTGGCCCACAGTCAGGACAAATCTCTACCACCCGCCAGTCCCACAGCCGCTCAGACCCAACCAAGTAAACACAGAGACTTATATTGCTTACAAACTGTATGGCCATGCCAGGCTTCCTGCTAACTGTTCTTATATCTTAAATTAATCCATTTCTATAAATCTATACCTTGCCACATGGCTCCTGGCTTACCGGCATCTTCACATGCTGCTTGTCATGGCGGCGGCTGGCAGTGTCTCTCTCCACCTTCCTGTTCTCTCAATTCTTCTCTCTGTTAGTCCTGCCTATACTTTCTGCCTAGCCAATGGCCAATCAGTGTTTTATTTATTGACCAATCAGAGCAATTTGACATACAGACCATCCCACAGCAATAAGGTAAGAATCCAGATTTATTCATTATTTTGCATGAAGATCATTAGCTCTCCCATCACTATTATATAAAATATTATTCTTTCCCTGATTAAATTCTATTGGTCTTTATAGATTATATTCTTAATGGTAAATTTAAAGTCATAAAAGAAGACTACTTTTAAGCGTGGCTCATTGTTACAGCAACTATAAAAATAGAAAATTATATTATAATACTGTATATGAATAAAGTTTTAAAAGAGTAAATATATACATAGATGCATAATATATAAACTAAGATGATGAAAGCAGGGTTAGGGCTAGAAAAGTAATTTCCTGTGTTAGGAGTGGAAGGAAGAGCTATTGAGGAGTTCTCTCAGAAACTCTGTCAAACAAGAAAGCTGAATTACAATAGCCGTTGAAGTACATTGAGCTCCACAGAGACAGTGCTGGGGAAGTGAGAGGCCGACAGGCACTGGGCGACTCTGTGCCTCGTGGAGGAAAATCAACTAAACATGGGCAAAGGGTCCTAAGGAGCCAACATGCAAAATGTCCTCATACGCATTCTTTGAGTAAACTTGCCGGGAGGAACTCAAGAAGAAGGACCCAGATGCTTCTGTCAACTCCTCAGAGTTCCCGAAGAAGTGCTCAGAAAGGTGTAAGACCATGTCTGCTAAAGAAAAGGGGAAATCTGAAGACATGGCAAAGGCTGACAGGGCTCATTTTGAGAGAGAAATGAAAACCTACATCCCCCACAAGGGGAGACCAAAAAAAAAGTTCAAGGACCCCAGTGCACCCAAGAAGCCTCTCTTGGCATTCTTCTTGTTCTCTTCTGAGTACCACCCAAAATCAAAGAGGAACACCCCAGCTTGTCCATCAGTGACATTGCAAAGAAGCTGGGGGAGATGTGGAACACCACCACTGCAGAGGACAGGCAGCCTGTGAAGAGAAGGCAGCTGAGCCGAAGGAAAATACGAAAAGGACATGGCTGCCCACAGAGCTAAAGGAAAACCCGACACCGTGAAAATGGGGGTGGTCAAGGCTGAAAAGAGCAAGAAAATAAGGAAGAGGAGGATGAAGAGCATGAGAAAGAAGAAAAGATGAAGATGATGATGATGAATAAGTTGGTTCTAGAACATTTAACCCCCCTGTACATAACTCCCTCCTTTCAAAGAAAAAAAAACTGGCATGGAAGGCTATGTAAGATTTGTTTTTAAAGTGTACAGTGTCTTTTTTGCATAGTTAACACACTACCTAATATGTCTTCAGATAGCCCTGTCTTGGTAGTATTTTCAATAGCCACTAACCTCACCCGGTCCAGTCTGGGGTTGTAAATCGGCATGGAAATTTAAAGCAGGTTCTTGTTGGTGCACAGCACAAATTAGTTATATATGGGGATGACAGTTTTGGTTTGGTTTGGTTTGGTTTGGTTTGGTTTGGTTTGGTTTGGTTTGATTTTCTTTTTCATCTTCAGTTGTCTCAGGTGCAGCTTCTATGAAGATAATTGTTATTCTCTTAACTGAATATCACTCTGCAATGGCAAAAAATAAAAAAATCGCAGCTGGTTTGTTGACATTCTGAATGCTTCTAAGTAAATACAATTTTAAAAAAAAAAAAAGCCAAATTACAGAGGAATTGGGAGATGTACGAACTAATGGGAACAGTAAGACCCTTACCTTTGGTAAGAATTTAGCTGCAAGTATTAACAGACCAAGACCCATCCATTCATAAGTCAGAGCACATCCAAGGATAAGAACATGCTGTTGAGTATGCCAAAACAAGTGGGTCACCCTCACTAACTGAGATTTCCCAGCATGCCTGGAACCTTCTGCGGTCCACTCAGTGACCTCTGAAGCCAGGAAAACCATAGCTGTGTCATTAACTATCAGACTCCTTCAAGGCAACAGCCAGCTGAAACAGACATCTATTCCGTCTTCACACAACATCTCTGAGTGTTAGTCTTCAGAACAAATGGAACTAAAGAGAATACATGATCTTTTTTTTTTTATAAGTAGACTTGATGCAAGATTCTCAGTTAGAAAAGGAAAAAAAATAAGAATTTAAGATATTTGTAATCCAAATGCAAATAATCCCCAGGAGTATTTCACCCCTTTCTCCACATCAAAACTCCTCTGCCACTAGCTGCCCCATTTAAGCAGCTCTATATGGTCCCCATGTCGTCTCCATCTGCTTAGCTTCCCAATTCTATAACTTCTTCACACAAAAGAACATGTAGACTTGGAGATGTTGGTGAAGTTTGTCATGAAGACAAGCCCTAGGACAATGACAAGAACTGAGCAGTGCCTGGATTGGAGTTCAGGGAGGGAAATGGAAATGGTTGGGGGACAGGGAAATTCTTGTCATGGACTGTTTACTAAGTAATCTCATTGTATCATCTTTCAATTTCTTGACTTTGATAATTAAATGATGACCTATGGGAGAGTGTCTTTGTTTTAGCAGCTGTTTGCTGATGAATTTAAGAAGAAAATGTCATGATGCCTACAACCCATGTTAACATGGTTCAGACATCACCATAGGTCAATACAACTACTTTGTTTTTCTTTACTATTTGTGAGTTTTGCTGATGACCCCATCCACCTCCCTTTCTCTTCTCACATACCAATTGACTTACATCGAGCAAGACATTAAAACGGTACCCATTTTAATGAAGAAGGTAAAATGGAAAACAAAACTGAAGCTTTGTCCCCAGTAGATTGAGCTTCACCCAGAATGAGTCCCCGGAAGAGGAAGAAAGAGCTGGTTGGGGGTGGGATGGTGATTTCTAAACTCAGAAGGCAGTGAGCTCAGGATGCAGCTCAGTGCCGGAGTGAGGTCCTGGGTTCAGTTGCCAGACCACCAAGCAACAAGTAGAGAAAGATGAAGAGGGAGCCCCACTCTGCTGTAAAAACCACACTGAACCATGGATCCAAGTCCTGTTCTAGGCAGTCTGATGTTTGTTCAGTCTCATGGTCATACTGAGTCTTTCAAGGATGAAATAGTGGTGTGGGTCTATTTTTATATTTTTAAATTGTATGTGCACATGCACATGTGTCATGGCACACACACACAGAGATCAGAGGATAGCTTATAGGAATCAGTTCTCTCTTTCTACCATGTAGATTCTAGGTATTGAAGTCAGATTGCCAGGGCAAGCCACATTACATGGTGAGCCATCTCATGGGCCCCAAAGTGTGTCTTTGTAAAGACAGATACACAAAGATTAATGTACCATATCAAGAGTAACACAGAAGAGCACTTCAAAGGAACAAACCTAAGAGGGCAGGGGTGACTGGGAAGGTGAGCAGGGGTGACTGGGAAGGTGGGCAGGGGTGACTGGGAAGGTGAGCAGGGGTGACTGGGAAGGTGGGCAGGGATGACAGGGAAGGTGGGCAGGGGTGACTGGGAAGGTGGGCAGGGGTGACTGGGAAGGTGGGCAGGGGTGACTGGGAAGGTGAGCAGGGGTGACTGGGAAGGTGGGCAGGGGTGACTGGGAAGGTGGGCAGGGGTGACTGGGAAGGTGAGCAGGGATGACTGGGAAGGTGAGCAGGGGTGACAGGGAAGGTGAGCAGGGGTGACTGGGAAGGTGAGCAGGGGTGACTGGGAAGGTGGGCAGGGGTGACTGGGAAGGTGAGCAGGGGTGACTGGGAAGGTGGGCAGGAATGGCTTAAAAGTCAGATAAGAAGAGAAGAAAGGGTTTGGAGAATAGCCCAGTGGTTTAAAAAAGTGATTATTGCCCCTGCAGATCTGTGTTCAGGTTCCAAGCACCCACATGATGGCTCACAACTGCCTGTAACTTCAAAGGGACCTGACCCCTTCTTCTGGCCCCCACAGGTACTGCATGCATGTGGTGCACATACATACATGCAGGCAAAACACCCATATACATAAATAAAACTAAACATCGAAATAATTGGGTGTGTGTGAAAAAACAGAAAAATGAGTCTGGATGGAGGGTATATGCATGGGAAGGAATTATAAAAACATAAAATAAGCAAGCTCTGTTTCAAATCTTTCCTTCTGGGAGGAATACTTTGTTACAATTTTCTTTGTGGAAGACCCTACCTTAAGCAGACCTCAAATTGGCAAAATGCTATCACTTTACATTATAATGTTGCAATGTGAGTAAGCACCAACCCTCCATTACTACTCACAGGTGTGTGCAATCCTTGTGTTGGCTTCCCATGCCCTGGCTGGCTGTTAGTGCAGGTCAAATACGGCAGGTTCTGGACAGTCCAGTGAACAATCTGTGATAGGCATACTCTTTGTTTTAAATAAGAGAGTTTATCAAGTATATGACAAAATAAAGGAATAAATAGAGAGAGAAGATAGGTAGGTAGATGATTGAAAGATAGATTAAATAATAGAGAGATGACTGATAGATGGTAGGTAGAGGATAGATAGATGATAGATAGACAGATGGTAGACAGAGATAGATGACTGATAGATGATAGATAAATGATAGGTAGATAGATAGATAGATAGATAGATAGATAGATAGATAGATAGATAGACAGATCAAGGATAGAAAATAGATGATTGATCGATTGATAGATAGATAGATAGATAGATAGATAGATAGATAGATAGATAGATAGATAGCAAATAGATTGTAGATAGATAATATATGGGAAGATAGATAATTGATAGGTAGATAGATGATAGATAGATAGAAAGTTAGATAGATGATAGATTGATAGATTGTTTGATAGATAGATAGATGTAGTAAAATATCCTTAAATTTGGCACTTAACTATCCAATAGAAACCGCCTCCCATTAAAGCAGCCAGCTGGGGCCAGGTGGTGGTGGTGCACGCCTTTAGTCCTAACACTCAGGAGGCAGAGGCAGGCGGATCTCTGTATGTTTGAGGCCAGTCTGGTCTACATAGTGAGTTCCAGGACAGTCAGGGCTACACAGAGAAACCTTGCTTAGAAAAAAAAAAAAAAAAAAAAAAAAAAAAAAAAAAAAAAAAAAAAAAAGAGCAGCTAGCTGGAGTTCTTCCACAGAGAAGCCAAGCAAAACAAACAAACAAAAAAATAGCCACAGAGAGACATATTATCCACAAATTAGATGCTCACAGAATCCAGAAGAAGCTTCCTGGGGAAGTTGAGGCAGTCAACAAGAGTTCCTGGTCGAGCTTCCCTCTATGACGGATCATCTGCTTCTCTCACACACTGCAGGAATTTTGATATCATGGGATAAACAACAGTGACACCTGTCACAAATGGCCGACCTTCAAGCTCTCCTCAAGGGCATGATGGTTTTTACTCTTGGAGTGTTTTCCTGGCCTATAAACTCCCTGTCATAAAGTAAGCAGCAGTAGCCCATCCCCAGACAAGGCCTTGGAGGACAGTACAGGATGAATGTGTGGGTTTGAAATGGGGTGGGGTGGGACTTGAAGCCTCATTCCAGATCCAGTTTCTCTGTGAGCTCACAGCACATTACAATTTACCAATATATATCACACTATGTCGTATCACAATGTTCCAAAGGTTGAATACACTCAGTTCACAATGTACCACCACCTGCATGGCTTGGTCCTAGAAACCTGACTAGGACAGCCAAGGGATGAAGAAAGGTCAGATGCACAGACACGTGTACAGAAAAGCTGGGTCAGGTTGGCTGTGTGCACTCTGGTGGAGCTGCACCAACTACTGGAACAGCCCAGATTCTCTGGTCATTTATTATGTAAAGCACACAGGGAGTAATTAGCTAGTCTCAGGCTGTAAATATCTAGGAAGAGGAAACTGCAATGGCTAGTTTTTGCACACAGTGGTCAATTGCTCAGAAACACTTGAACTTGCGTGCATTGTCAACGATTCGCACTCAGAACAGGGAGGCTTTGCCAATTCCCATCCTGACCTGTATGGAAAAGTTTCTGTCACTCTCAAGGTTCTTGGGCATTGGCCCATGTCAACAGTACACATTCACTCAGGATTTCATCTTCTTTCTACATCTTCACTCAAGGCTCCTTCCAGTCCCTATGATATATTCCTGGGCTCCACTGATTCAAAGCAACAGCCAACCATCTGAATTTTTGTCAAGTTGGCAGAGCATAGAGAAACAAATTGGGTCATGGAGGCATCTTGCTCTTCTGGAAAGCATTCACAGTTCATCAGAGAGCACACAGTAGGCCTGCATTCTGCTCCATCCTCACCGTGTTCTCACTCAGCGTTACTAGAGAAATTACTGAACCTCAAATTACTTGGCTACAAGAAAGGAGCAATAAGAAGAGCATGTTCATCAAGGATGTGTGCTCTGTGAGCTTTAAGACATTAGAAATCAGACTACAATTGTCCATATACATTACCCATCACAACAATACAACCCAGGTGCTGCTCCAATTTCCCTCCAGCAGGATGGCTTTCACGCCTTCCCAAGTGAAATTTTTGTACTTCATAATTTTTCTGAACATCATCAAGGAAAAAAAATGAGGAGAGGAATAAAGAAGAAATAGCTAAATGCCAAGAATATCCCCAAAGTAAACAGCAATTTTCTTCAAATGGGAAGAAAACAGCATTTTGCTGCTCAAAGCTCTAGGTAGCTTCTCTCTTTAGGGGAAGATATTTGAGCTGTGAAATATCTACCCTGGCAACATGTTCATGAATCACAACAATTACCTGTTTCTTTGGATATTGAGCATGCTAATTATCCACCAAAGTTTAGATTGGACAGCTGTTACCTGACTCCACTTAGTATCCAATATGGAATGCATTTGGCATGGAATTGATTTCTCTTTTCCCACCCTAAACATTGAAAATGAATTGGAAGACTTTACTAAGAATTAGTAAAAATATCTAAGGAAAGAAATGGTAGCTTTAGATGTTTGAATCTTGGATCAACTGTTAAGGACTTAATCACTAGGTCAACACCGTACAGTGCCATCAATGTATAACTAGTTTAAAGTGGATTAAATTGATTACTACTTGAAGGTGGATTAAAGATGGGAGACCTGACAGTAAATATGATAAGTATTGGAAGATTAAAAGAATATTCTGTAGGTTAATACAGAGACTCACAGTTGGTCAAAGCATAGCGTCTGTGGAGAGATTGGCCATAAATGGGACATCTGTATCACACCCTACCCCTCAAGGCTCAAGGAACATTCCAGAAAAGGGAGGAGAAATTGTTTAAGAGCCAGCGGTCAGGAAAGATGGAAGTAAGCAGGGCCGTCTGAATATGACAGGACCACTGCACTCATGAGCTCACAGCAGCTATGGTGGCCTGCACAAGACAAGCCGGCAACACCCCAGCATGGATGGAAAAGGCACACACAAGCCCCCACCCTAGCTGAGCTGCTATTGACAATCAATGGCAGGTGCAGAGGGAGAATCAGTTGTCTTTAGGGTGTGGCCCCTGGTAGGCTAACCACGCTCCAGTGTATGTGGGCAGAACTAACTAGATTTGGTGAATTACAAAAGAGAGAAGGGGTCGGGAGATGGGCCCATGAAATTAGGAAGGGGATGAGCTGTGGGATGTTCTCTATGCTGTGAATGTGTTGTTCTGATTGGTTAATAAATAAAATGCTGATTGGCCAGTAGTCAGGCAGGAAGTATAGGCAGGACAAAGAGAGGAGAATTCTGGGAACAGGAAGGCTGAGTCAGGAGACACTGCCAGATGCTGCCATGAGTACCAACATGTAAGATACTGGTAAGCCACAAGCCATGTGGCAAGGTATAGATTAATAGAAATGGGTTAATTTAAGATGTAAGAACTAGATAGCCAGAAGCCTGAGCCATTTGGCCAAACAGTTTAAATAATATAAGAGTCTGTGTGTTTATTTTATAAGTGGGCTGTGGGCTGTGGGACTGCCGGGGCTTGGTGGGAGCTGGAGAGAAGCTCTCCAACTACAGGGATGTTGGTGGAATTCCAGGAGGAGTTGAAAGAAGGAAGAAGATGGAGGAGGAAGTAGGGTGAATATGGATGAAATACATTGCACATGTGTCTAAAGAATAAATTAAAATATATTTAAAAAGAAGACAGACAACTGAGTCATGTTACAAAATGACTCATTGAAATAAAAAGAATAGCCTGGGTGTTCCAGTAAAACCTGCATTGGAGTGAGGATGAGGAAGGACATCTGGAATTTGGGTGCCTGTGATTTCATTAGAACCAACATCTACTCACCTTTACTTTTAACCTTGGATCACAGGAAGATGATATTATGATCCAGATATCTTGGCAAAGCAGTAGTGAAATGGATGCTCCATTTAATGTGCAAGTAGGAGAGAGTGCTACAATAATTTCCTAATTTTATTTATGTTCTATTTCTACCCACTCACTCAAATAAGATTAACAAATGCCTTCATTTTTATGCATAATTTGGTATTTGTGATTGATGGCGGAATCACATACTTAAGGTAAGTTTTCTATTTCTCTTTTACCTTTTTCATTCCAGTAATTAGCAACTGGGAAACACTAGGAAACTTGGAGATTTGAGTCAGCAGATGCCCAGTAGGACATGTGAAACAGACAAGTTCACTGGATGAAAAAGCAGAGAGTGGGATGCTAACAGAACAATGGAAGGGTTACTCCAGGGCAGAAAGCCTCTCAGTGTGTTAGTGTGAAATCTCAATTTTCCTTATTTTAGCAGGAAAAGGGGGCTCATTTCCATCAATGTCTAAAGAACTCATTGATTTCTTTCCTAAGAGTGAATCCTTGCACAAAAATTTAAGAAACAGGGAATGAGGTGATGGCTCAGCAGTTTAAGGTCCTTGCCACCAACGCTGGTGACCTGAGTTCAGTCCCCGGAACCTTCACAGTAAAGGGAGAGAACTGACTCTTTCAAGCTGTCTTCTGACCTCTACACACACACGACGGCATGTGTACACACACACACACACACAAACACGCAACACAAAAATATATACATGTAAGAAAATACCTAAGTAAGCAGGAATGTATTTCGGTCTCAATAGCTCTGCTCACGGTGGTAAGCAAACACAGAGAGAAGTCAACGGCGGAACCCAGCAACCAGGACCCCTGTGCTGTGAGCAGGGCTGGGCAGAGAGAGGCAAACCTTCCAGGGCTCACAAGCACAGCCTACTTGGTGAGCTCTCAGCCAGGGAGATGCTGCCTCAAAGAGAGGCACAGCCCCAGAGGTTGACCTCTGGGGTCACACACGACCAACTGTGGGTGGCCATCGCTGAGTCGTCCTTTCCTGCGTCCTTCCTTTTCCTCACTTCCGCTCACCCCCTCCCACCTCGCCTTTTATTCTAATCCTGTTTTTCCTCCAGGCTTTCCTGTCTTCACTTAACTACCTTGTTTCTTTCTGGTTTTCGTTTTTTGAGACTTTAAAAATAACTGCATAGTTTTTTCATTTCAAGAACCAATCTTCCAGCAATTATAGAATTTTAGTACTTTAATGATAAAATAGGCAGGCTCCATCCTTTTGTTGTTAAAAGAGACTGAGGGTGGAGGAAAAGGAGAAATGTTGTAATTTAATTATAATCTCAAAAATAAAAGAAACTGAGAGTCACAAAGGGTCCCATCCACTTCAAGAGCAGTAATAATTTACACTATTAATCCTGTATTATTTTCATTTTGTGTATAGATGAAAACATTTATCTATATATTTGAACTTCTGACATTTAAACAAATTTATACTTTTCCAGATAAGACCAATGATACAACTATACTTTTAAATACTTCTCTGGGCTGGAGAGGTACTCAGTGGTTAAGAGCACGTACTGCTCTTGCACAGAGGACCTAAGTACGGTCTCTAGCACCCACACTAGGCATCTCACAACAGCCTGTGACTCCTGGTTCAGGGATCTTCTGTCACCCACAGATACCTGAACTCATGTGCACAAACCCCCCACAGACACATACACAAGAAAACTGTACACATGTGGATAAATTCTCAGCCCTGTGGTAAAGAATAAAATCCCACGTTAGGAAGTTTTAAAAGCAGATCTTTACTTAGTTGGTTGGTTAGTTAGCTATACCTTTCTTCCTTCCTTTCTTGCTCTTTCTCTATTTTTCCTTTACTGCTGTTCTTCTTTCCCATCATTTTTTCTTTCCTACCCCAAGGCCATTGATTTTGTATATATCCCACATGTGTGTATATGTGTTTTGTGTTCATGAATACATATATAATGGCATGTTTCTCTCTCTCCTCCCATCATAGCAACATAATACACACACACACACACATACACACACACACAATTTTCCAGATCATTGAGCTTGGACCACTCCCCTCAACACTGTTAAAATATAATTTTCAAAAATTAAAAGCAGTGTACAACCACTTTGGAAATCAATATGGTGCTTTCTTAGAAAATTGGGATTCAATCTCCCCCAAGATCCAGCTATACCACTCTTGGGCATATACCCAAGGAATGCTCAATCATACCACAAGAGCACTTGCTCAGCTATGTTCACATCAGCATTGTTTGTAATAGCCAGAACATGGAAACAACCTAGATGCCCTTCAACTGAAGAATGGATAAATAAAATGTGGTACATATACACAATGGAATACTACTCAGCAGAGAAAAACAATGACATCATGAGGTTTGCAGGCAAACAGATGGATCTAGAAAAAATCATCCTGAGTGAGGTAACCCAGACTCAGAAAGACAAACATGGTATGTACTTACTCATAGGAGGATACTAGATGTGGAACAAGGATGACTGGACTGCTACTCACATCACCAGGGAGGCTACCTGGAAAACAGAACCCCAAGAAAGACATGGGGATCGCCCAATGACAGAGAAATGGATGAGATCTACATGAACAGCCTGGACATGAGTGGGGGTAATGAAGGGCAAGGGTCAAGGGAAAGAGAGCTTGGGGGAGTGGGAGATCCCAGCTAGATCAACAGAGAGGGAGAACAAGGAATAGGAGACCATGGTAAATGAAGCCCACATGAGAATAGGAAGAAGCAAAGTGCTAGAGAGGCCCACAGAAATCCACAGATACCCACACAACAGACTGCTGGCAATGGTCGAAAGACAGCCCAAACTGACCTACTCTGGCGATGGGATGGCCAAACACCCTAATTGTCGTGCTAGAAACCCCATCCAACTACTGAGGGATCTGGATGCAGAGATCCACGGCTAGGCCCCGGGTGGAGCTCCGGGAGTCTAATTAGTGAGAAAGAGGAGGGTTTATATGAGCGAGAATTGTTGAGAACAAGGTTGGATAAAGCACAGGGATAATAGCCAAATGAATGGAAACACATGAACTATGAGCCAATGGCTGAGGGGCCCCCAACTGGATCAGGTCCTCTGAATGGGTGAGACAGTTGATTGGCTTGATCTGTTTGGGAGGCATCCAGGCAGTGGGACCGGGTCCTGTGCTCATTGTATGAGTTGGCTGTTTGAAACCTGGGGCTTATGCAGGGTCACTTGGCTCAGCCTGGCAGGAGGGGACTGGACCTGCCTAGACTAAGTCTACCAGGTTGATCTCAGTCCTCGGGGAGGCTTTGCCCTGGAGGAGGTGGGAATAGGGGGTGGGCTGGGGGGAAGGGGAGGGGGCGGGAGGGGGAGAACAAGGGAATCCGTAGCTGATATGTAGAACCGAATTGTATTGTAAGATAAAATAAATAGATAGATAGATAAATAAATAAATAGATAAATAAATAAATAAAAATTAAAAGCAGGACTCACACAAACTTCAACTGAGAACAAATCAGAAGATCTATTACTATAACCAGAGCAGCAAGGGCACACAGCTGCTTCAAAGACAGAATTCAGGAAGTTGGTGTAGAAAGGAACAAGATGGTAAAACTCTCTGGCTGAGGGAGGCACAAGACTGTGATAACAGGTCAGTCTGTAGCCATGCCCTAAACCAGAACTGGAACCTTTGAGACGGTCTCAAAGAAGCCATTCAGTCCTGATGGACTCAAGTTTGCAAGCTAAGAAGTAACTTCGGGGTGTTTGCCCTAAGAGTAAAAGAAGTATGTATGTGTGTGGACTCCCTGGCCTGTACCACATGGATGTTGAAGACATGTCTGGTCACCACCTTGCCTATCTGCTGGATAAGAGTCGTTTCTCTTAGCACTGGGTTGACGTCAGAAAACGGTGGGACTATGCCAAGTTGAGTCACATCCTAAGACAATTTAGATGACCTTCAGGACAGATACTTCTTGTAGCTCTTCCTCCCGGCATCGTGACACCTCAGACCTGTCTTCTGAGCCACTAAGTTACATGAAAATTAGTCCCTAGCTGGTTCCCTTGCCAGTGGTTCCCTTTCTCTTCCATGATCCCTGGAAGATATGATGAACAACTGTTCTAAATCCTTCACATAAAAAGCGGTGGTGGCGCACGCCTTTAATCCCAGCACTCGGGAGGCAGAGCCAGGCGGATCTCTGTGAGTTCGAGGCCAGCCTGGGCTACCAAGTGAGTCCCAGGAAAGGCGCAAAGCTACACAGAGAAACCCTGTCTCGAAAAACCAAAAAAAAAAAAAAAAAAAAAAGCCCTCATTTAACTGATTAAATTATTACTGCAAATAATTTTAGAAGTTCTAATAATCTCAAAAATGAGTGACACTTAATAATGTTTAATGAGCAGCATGAAAGAATTTTCTAGTCTGAAGGTCATTTTTCAAAGTAAAACTAACCATTGCATTTTTTCAGCAAATGATGAGTTTTCAGGCCCTACTGGTCAACAAACAGGATATTCTTACTTGTCTTTCTCTGTTGTAGTGCAGCCAAAGTCAAGTGTGTCTTCACACTTCCCTGAGGTGAAGAAAGGAAGTCTCTCGACTGTTCTCCGCTTGCCTTCTATAGTTATAAGATCAGCAGTCCATTGTCAAAGACGGGTCTAAGACGGGAGCGTCATCAAGGAGAGACCTCACACCACAAGCAAATGAAGAACCACTGTTGCCTCACCCCAGACCCCACGCTGCCTTCAGTGAAGACAATGATTTACCTGCAAAAGCAAGATCCACGCACTGAGGGTCCCACCACGTGGAGAGCTCCCTCCCCTGTTGCAAAGCTACAAGAGCAGAGTCGCCAGACTTCAAGTACCCATCACCCACTGTCAACAAAGAAGATATCTGCGGGTACTATGAGAGACTAGAGTCAGAAGCCTTGAGCATCGGGTATTATTAAGCCTCCTAAATTCTGAGGAAACCTCAGAAAGGATGATGGGGTGCAATGGAGGAAGGAGAAGAAAGGTGAAAATTTGAGATAATGGCTGAGATAAAGTACCCTGTCGGCTCCTCAGGGTAAGCAATCAGCTCACCAGTTAAGTGGTACTAAATTAAGGAAGATGGTGTCCTGTGGTTCAGATCTGCCCCTTTTTATCTGAGAAAGGATCTTGGATTCTAATATTAAATCCCTATAGTCATCTGTTCTGGTTTGCTGTTCAGTTGCTATGATAAACACCATGGCAAAAGCCAGCTTGTGGGGAGGGTGGTAATTGCTTGTTGTGCTGTTTAGTTTTTTGTCACAACTATAGTCATCTGGGAAAAGGAACCTCAACCAAGTAATGACCACCATCAGGTTGGTCTGTAGGCAAGTCTGTGGGCATTTTCTTCATTAATGATTGGTGTGGGAGGGCCCAGCCACATCACAGGGTACCACCAAGTGCCACAGAGCATCACCTTTGTAGAGCGAGTCCTGGCTTATGTAAGAAAGCAGGCTAAGCGCAGGGGGCAAGCCAGCAAGTGACACTCCTCTGGTCTCCGCTTTGGCTCCTGCTCCTGGGTTCCTGCCTTGAGTTCCTGTCTCGACTTCCCTTCATGATGAACTGTAAAAGTTTACATAAATTTTCCTCCATGGGTTGCTTTTGGTCATGGTGTTTATTACAGCAATAGAAAACAAACTAGAGACAGACAATGGTGGCGTGGCGCACGCCTTTAATCCCAGCACTCAGGAGGAAGAGGCAGGTCGGTTTCTTTGAGTTCGAGGCCAGCCAGGTCTACAGAGCAAGTTCCAGGAAAGCCACAGCTACATAAAGAAACCCTGTTTCTGGTGGGGGGAGGGGAACAACTAGCACAAAATTTGAAACCAGGAAAGTGGAATATTGCTGTGACCTGATTATGTTGTTTGAGAAGAAGATTGTGGAAGTATTTGGAACTCTTATGCTGGACAAGCCATTGGGCGCTCAAAGCTTAATGGACTTTCTCTGGGACCCTGGCAGATAAGAACACTGAATGCAGTGGAAGTTTGAGAGTCTCTCAACGGCTCTATCAGGGCCCTTCATGGGATATTTTGAAGTAAGACTACGTAGTGTCTGGTCAGTTGGGTGGCAAAGAGTTACCTATGATTAATGAGAAAGCCATACTTGCTGCTCACACCAAAGATCCAGGTTTGGATCCCAGCACCCACGTGGAGGTTCCAAACTGTCTGTAACTCCTGTTCCAGGGAAACCAATGCCCTTTTCTGCCTCCTTGGGCACTGCACATGTGTGGTGCACACACCTACCCTCGAGCATACACACACAAACACACACATACACTCACACACAAAATACATAAGTAAGTTCTTTAACAGTGTTTTAAAAATTAGTAACTTTGTAGTTTTCCCCTGTTTGGTTGGCATGTTATCAAAATAAGAGACTGAGGACTGGACAAATGTCCCCGTGGTTTAGGGCATTCATTGCTCTTGCAGAGTAGTGGGGTTTGATTCCTAACACCTACACAATGGTTCAGAACCATCTCTAACTCCAATGCCAAGCAATCAGATGCCCTCTTCTGTCCTCTGCAGGCACCAAGCATGCAGCTTGTCCACACACATACATGCAGGCACAATACTCCCACATGGAGGGGGTGATCTTTTCCTACTTTATACATATTTAATGCTGATTTTGGCAAAATAAAACTATAAACTTTATAATGCTCACCACATCAGTTCTCTTTTTTTTTCCACACACAGGTGAGACCCTGCCTGATTTTAAAATAGATTTCCTTTCCACCGTGGCAATTCTACCACTGTTGATATTAAACATAATGAAAATAATCCAAAAGAAAGGAAGTAAAAATGTGTTGCCTCTGTTATTTAATTACAATTAATTGAGTCTTTAGTGCTCCAGCACGTGTCCTGAACTATGTTGTTTTTAAGCGATGAAATCCCCTAATAAGAGGCCTTGGTGGTGTACACTATTATTAAATCTGCATTGAGAGGTTAGGCCACTGTTTTCTTGCAATCATTATTGAGTTTGCAAATTTTTAAAACATAGAAAATTATACAGGCCTTGCTGCTGCGTAGAACTTTGCATAGTGTGTGTTTGACAAGCTGAAATTTTACACAAAGAAGAGTTAAGTAGACATGTAACGGGCTGCTCTCTCCTTTGTTCCCTTAAAAACAAAAGATAGTTATCTGAACACTAACCTTGAATTCTGAGTTCTTTCCTCCATGGAGGAACTACATTCGTTTAACTCAAAAAACATTTCTCTCTCATTAATAAAAACACAAGAGGAAGAACTAGCTCTAACCTGCTACTGTTTAACCATAGCCTTCTGACCCACCACATTCTTTTTCACGGTGCTTGATTGCCAGTTCAGAATGCCTGATCCACTCCTCAGTGTAGAATTCAGCAAACCTCTCTGAGATCCCAAGAGGAATTCAGAACAACATCAAAACTGTTAAAACCCTGGTGCAAAATTAAATCTGGGGTCCAGAGCCCATAACATCAAGAACATTTTTATTCTACACTTCAATTTGTACAAGATGTGCCTGAAATGATGTTTGATATTATTGAACATGGCTTCAGTTACATTCCCAAGTGTCTCAAATGTGTTGCGTTAGATCTTCCATCTGTAACAGTTGTTCATCTTAGGCATGATCGTGTCTGGCTGTGTAACTTCAAATTTGTGTTTAATGAATGAATACTCATTGATTATTGTTGGGGAGGTGATAATAATGACAGTATTTTAATCGGTGGCACTTATAAAAACATAATAAATAAATGTATGGAATAGTCATTACATTACCTGGAACTATACTAAAATTTTTTATCATCTTACCTTGGCCAACTCAAAGAATAATCAATTCTATGGATTCTCTACCTTTACTTTCCATAGTTTGCATATGAGAAAAAGAGATTTAGTTCTATTTGACCAACATCACAGAGATAATAGGTAGTTAAGTTCTGTGGCGGCATATTGAAGGCACAATATTTTAAACTCCCAAACAGTGATGTTTTCAGAGAATGCACCAAATAGCATGTTTGTCTCATAGTGACAATTCACACTTAATATGGACACAACAAACACAAATGTTGAATTTAAAGGTAACTTACGTGGTTTTGACTGCATATATGTCTGTGAGGCCAGAAGAGGGTATCAGACCTCCTGGGAATGGAGCTAAAGGAAGGTGTGAGCTACCATGTAGGTACTAGTAACTAAGCTTGGGTCCTCTGGAAGAGCGGCCTGCTGTGGAATGTTCTGTATGGCAAATATGTTGCTCTGATTGGTTGGTAAATAAAGCACTGATTGGCCAGTAATCAGGCAGGAGGAAGTGTGGGCAGGACAAGGAGGAGAATAAAGCTGGGAAGTGGAAGGCTGAGTCAGAGACACTGCCAGCTGCTAAGAAACGGCATGTGGCTGGGCGGTGGTGGCGCACGCCTTTAATCCCAGCACTCGGGAGGCAGAGCCAGGCAGATCTCTGTGAGTTTGAGGCCAGCCTGGGCTACCAAGTGAGTTCCAGGAAAGGTGCAAAGCTACACAGAGAAACCCTGTCTCGAAAAACCAAAAAAAAAAAAAAAAAAAAAAAAAAGAAACAGCATGTGAAGATGCCGGTAAGCCACGAGCCACGTGGCAAAGTATAGATTTATAGCAATGGATTAATTTAAGCTGTAAGAAAAGTTAGCAAGAAGCCTGCCATGGCCATACAGTTTGTAAGCAATATAAGTCTCTGTGTTTACTTGGTTGGGTCTGAGTGGCTGTGGGACTGGCAGGTGAGAGAGATTTGTCCTGACGGTGGGCCAGGCAGGAAAACTCTAGCTACAACGGCCAATACTCTTAACTGCTGAGCCATCTCTATAACCTCAGTTCTAAGGAATCGACTCCTGATTATAATAAACTGAGGAAGAGCCATTTCTGAAGCTCTGCTTAAAGAAAAAAAAAGTCCCTTCTTACACAGGGGTGTAGTCCTGACTGGTAATTGCTTGAACAAGGACCAAACGGTCCTGGTTTAGTGATGGCTGTCAGTTAGAACCTGCTCTCAGCCTTAGCAAGTTAGCTTCTCTGTCTTCTTCTGTCAAGCCAGTAGCATGGAAAATATGGAAAATCTAGTAGCAATAGACTTTGTGATTTTCTGCAGTCATACAAGTAACACCCCTGGCTTTGTCGTAATCTATTGGCCACTAGCCATTCATGAATAGCACTCACTCACAAACAGAGGCACCGTACAGCACCAGGAGGCTAAGGAGGGAGGGATAATCTGGGTCTGTCTTGAAATGGGTTTGCCCCACATGATTGGATTGGGATTGGCTTTTCAGAAAGCTCCGCCCTTCAGCTACAGGAAACAAGAATTTCAGTGCATTTGTGAGCCCTGTCAAATCCTTCAGAGTCATGGACCTGATCATGTTTCAGAGGATATTAGTCTAGACATGGGGCCATATTCACACTTCTTGCTCAGAGAAAAAGAAGCACGTTCCACCACCTCTTTCTCATCATGAAGATGACTAAAGCTCTTGACAGGCAGACACCATCGTGGGAAGAAGGATGGACCTTGATAGAGGATTAAAGATTCTGTCCAAAGAGGTTGTCCAAATTGGGGAAATGATTGCTATTTAGCAAGTTAAGGGTTTGGTTGATTGGTTGGAGTATTTGTGTATCTTCTATTATCCTCTTTCTTTATTTGATAGAGAATGTGGTTCTCTATTTTTTTGGGGGGGTGGGGCTTGGTTTTCCAAGACAGGGTTTCTCTGCGTAGCCTTGGCTGTCCTGGAACTCACTCTGTAGACCAGATTAGCCTTGAACTCACAGAGAGCTACCTGCCTCTGCCTCCCAAGTGCTGGGATTAAAGGCATACACCACCATTACCCAGTGAAAATGTAGTTCTCAAGAGGTAGACTAGCTTGGTTACAGGAAATGAAGATCGAGTGAAGAAGGGATGAACGTTTGTGGGGTTTCAGGGAGAATGGCCCACATAGGCTCAGATAGTGGGATCCTTGGTCTGCAGTTGGTGGAACCACCTGGGAAGGATTAGAGGGTGTGGCCTTGTTGGAGAAGGTGTATCACTGGGGGTAGGCTTTGAGGTTTCAAAAGCCTATGCCAGGCCCAGTCTGCTTCTGCCACTGCCACTGCTTCTGCCTCCCTCCCTCTCTGTATCTCTCTGTTGATCTCTCTATCTCCATCTCTCTGTGCCTCTGTCTCTCTGTCTCTATCTATCTATCTATCTATCTCCCCCTCTCTCCCTCCCTCCCTGCCTTCCTCTTGCTTGTGGATCCTATGTAAGCTCTCAGCTACTGCTCCAGCATCATGGCTGCCTCACTACTGCCATTCTCCTCACCATGATGGCCATAGATTCACTCTCTGAAAAAGTAAGCCTATGATAAATTAATTCTTGTATAAGTTGTCTTGGTCATGGTGCCTTTTCACAGCAATAGAAAAGTAACTAAGATAACCTTCAGTTCTAAAATTAGAACTGTCTGTACCATTAAGTGTTCATTTATATATGCCAGTTTGTTTCCCAGCCAACGGGGATCTCCTAATCCATCATTTTTATAAAGAAGATTAGGTAAAGAAGACAATGACTTTGTTTCTTGAAGAATTACCTAGCAGTAAACCTGAGAGCTAGCTCCCATAGACACACAGTACAAGATTAGTAGTAATAATAACTGAAATTGATACACTTGACACAAACCTAGACATACCTGGGAATAGGGAATCTCAATTAAGGAAGTGCCTCCATCGGACTGGCCTGTAGGCAAGTGTGAAGCTTTTTTTCTTGATAAATGATTGTGGTAGGAGGGCCCAGCTCACACCCCTGGGCATGCTGGCCTGGATTGTATAAGAAAGCAGGCTGAGCAAGCCATGAGGAGAAAAAAGGAAGCCACACTCTGTGGTGGTATTGTGTTCCCCAAAATATTGTGTACCCTAATAAACTTATCTGGGGTCAGAGAACAGAAAAGCCACTAGATACTTAGGATAGGAAGTGGTAGCACATGCCTTTAATCCTAGCATTCCAGAAGCAGAAATCCATCTGTTCAAGGATACAGCCAAGCATGGTGACTCATGCCTTTAATCCCAGGGAGTGATGGCAAAAACAGAAAGATATACAAGGCGTGAAGACCAGAAACTAGCAGCATTTGGCTGGTTAAGCATTTGACCTGGTTAAGCTTCAGGCTTTCGAGCAGCAGTTCAGCTGAGAGCCATTGGGATGAGGACACAGAAGCTTCCAGTCTGAGGAAACAAGATCAGTCGAGAAGCTGGCCAGGTGAGGTTAGCTGTGACTTGTTCTGTCTCTCTGATCTTCCAGTATTCACCCCAATAACTGGCCTCAGGTTTGTTTTATTAATAAGAATTTTTAAGATTCATGCTACAACACTCCTCCATGGCCTCTGCTTCAGTTCCTGCCTACAGGTTCTTGCCTTAAGTTCCCTCAATGATAGATTATAAAAAGCTGAAGTATGCCCTTTCCTCCCCAAGTGGTTTCTGGTCAGTGTTTTATCATAGCAAAATAAATCAATCTAGGATAATCAATGATTATGTTCTCTATACTGAAACCCCATGATTAATTCCATGATTTATATCATCAAATATGGTATCTGAAATGTAGAGTTAGTTCTTGGAAACAGGAAGAAGACCCACCCCCCCGTTGTCCAGTTTCCATTAATGCGTGTGCTGAGTATATATGACCAGAAAATTACATCCCTGGTTTCCTCAGCATTTAACTTAAAACCTTGCAAATCCACATGCTAGTAGAGCAAACAACACAGTGTACTCACATCTGACACTCGTGCTGATTCAACAGCGGTTAACCTCTTACATTTGTTTTACTTGTTGCTGTTTACATGCTGACATGTGCATGCATGGAGAGGCATGTACATGTATGAAAACTGAAAGCATATATCACAGATGTAATATATGTCAGAAACATACACATATGAGAGAGAGAGAGAGAGAGAGAGAGAGAGAGAGAGAAACATGATAGTCTGACCTGGAGCTTTGGACAGTGGTACCTGCTGTTGTGACTCCACTGAGGAATGGAGGAGGGAGTGGTGGTGGGGAATCTAGAGGGTTCCCATCATCCATGGGCACCGTGGGAGAGCAGGACGGATGTAAGATCACTCAGATTCAGGGTGAGAAGAAAGACTTCCTAAGAAGTGTCTGCACAGTACATCCTGTCATTAAGACAAAAATCTCTTCACTTGGGAGGCAGAGTCAGGCAGAGCTCTGTGAGTTCGAGGCCAGCCTGGGCTACCAAGTGAGTTCCAGGAAAGGCACAAAGCTACACAAAGAAACCCTGTCTTGAAAAACCAAAAAAAAAAAAAAAAAAAAAAAAAGACAAAATCCCTTGTATCTTCCTCTTGCCTAGAATATATATGTTTGATTTGCTATCTCAGCATATAAACCCTCAAAGGACAGAGAGGAAGGACATTGTTTTTACTGATGTGAGCCTAACACTCCACGTGGAGTCAGACACCAAGGCACCGCTTCAGAAGTTAATAGCATGGATTTCTGAATCAGTGAGTTATCCATTCATTAGAATCATATTGAGCATTTTATGAACAATATGCCAATCCTCATGAAAGCGTTTTAAATTTATCTTTTTCACTGTTGTGATATAGCCCCCGGGATCTGTAATACAGAAACAATTAAGGAGGACCCATTTTACAGTATGAATATGTATTAACCTTTGCTCATCACAACTGAAAGGGAGCCCTAAGGGGCTGTTAAGAAACCCTAAAGCCCCCTCAAGATTACACACTCAAAATGATGTCAGGTGTTATTCATTAGGCTTGGGATCAAAAAATCAGTTTTATCGCTATGATCAAGAGTGACCATGGCAGCATCTTTATTTACAGGATTCAAACTGCTTGTGAGAAAATAATGACAATTAGGTGAGGAAAAGAAAAAAAGTAAACTTCTGTGTTTATCTCATGAGTAATAAATAAAAGTAGACTATTTTAAGTGTCTTTCCCATGGCTGACAAGATGGCTCCATAGGTAAAAGCACTTTTGCTAAGTCTAATGACCTAAGTTCAATCCCCAGAACCCACATGGTAGGAGAGAACCAACTCCTGCAAGCTGTTCACTGACCTGAACATGCATATTATAGCATACATGCATACACAGTGCGCACATGCACACAGAGGGGGAGGAGGGGAGTGGGAGGGAGGAGAGAGAGATGGGGATGTGGGGGGTTTACAACCTCCTGTGGGTGCTATCCATTGTACTCTCCACCTCTGAGGCAGAGCCCAGTCCCCTTATTTCTTCAGGCAATGGCTTGTGAAATTTTCTCACACAATTCATGATGAGAACAAGTCTTACATACACACAGAGATATATTCATAGAAATTCTTGTTTCATGCATTACATTTGTGTGTATTAATACTTAAGAAAGCTCTCCCACCCCCTCCACTAATACAGAAATTTTCAATCTGATTAGGAGCCTTTTAGAGGGTCATAAAATTAATTTAGAGAGTTTAATCAACATGTAAAAAAACAGAAAAGAAGAAATAGAGTTCCTAGAAGGAACTATAAATTAAAAATTGCTCCAGGAATGTTTGTCTTAATTTCACAAGTATGGAGGGGTGTGTGTGTGTGTGTGTGTGTGTGTGTGTGTGTGTGTGTGTGTGTATCATGTACATACATATGTGTATGTATGTATATATGTATATACTGTGCATGTATGTGTGTATATGTGTATATGTGTGTGAATATGTGTGTATATCTTATGTGTATGAGTATACACATGTATGTGTATAGGAGCATTGTGTGTTTATGCATAGGTTAGCATTTGTGTATGCATGTATATACGTGTGAATATGTATTGTGTGTGTATATGTATGTATATGTATATGCTTCTGTGTGTGTGTTTAAATGTGTGCTTGCATGGGCATATATGTATGTGAATGTATGTATAGATGAATTTGTGTTTTTGAATATATGCATGTGTGTAAATATTTGTATATAGGTATGTGCATAGTGTGTATATTCTAGACATGAAGTGAAATGTCCACTCACAATGCATCTTAGTGAAGGATGCCTATGTAAGCTCTCTTTGCAATGCATAGGCATTTCTCTAGTGCAGAGACAATGAGCTGAGAAGGACAGCTCGGCCAGCACCATGTGGCACACAAAGGGACATTTTAAAACACCCAAAACAACCAGTCTTCATTCCCTGCTCATCCTTGGATCATAGGCGGGGGAAGACAAATCTAGAAAAATAAAGGCATTTTCAAGACAATAAACAATTTAAATAGACCTAGTAATGTCCAACTTTGACAGTACGAAATGATGGTGCAATCTATGTGCATTGTTTCACATTCATAGCCATCCTGAGAGGCGGGCGGTTGGCTCACAGGCCACAGAGTGGCCACCCTGAACACTTCCAGAAACACAAATCCAAGAAACTCATCTTAGGAATTGAAAATAATGCATTAACAAGGAAAGGATAATGGTTTCTATATTTGATTAAAAGTCTATGATAAAGCACCATGGATTCCCTCTAATTTAGTAGCAGCAATTCTAGGTGCATACGGCAGGAAGAGGCCTTCCCTGCTGTGCGCCGCCAGCATTGGCCAAAGCGGGCTTCTGTGAGGACCATAGCCACACATCACAAGAGGCAAGAATCCATAGATAAACAGAAACCTAGATATGGCCTAAGAGAGGGGGAGCAACAAGAGGAAAAACTTAGCAATCACATCTTGTCATCTGGGATAAAAATTGACATTTTATATGCCTGCTTCCTCAGCAAGTCAGTGGATCAAGACAAAAACTGGGAAGGGAAGAAGTCTTCAGTGGAGATAAAGTTGGAATTGACTTCTATAGAATGCAGTTTGATTTATTTAATTTTAAAGATTTATTTTTTATTTATGCGCATATGTGTGTATGCACATACACATGGGTGCATGTGCCCACGGAAGCCAGAGAGGGTGTGGGATCCCCCGAAGCTGAAGTTACAGCTGGCTGTGAGCAGTCACCCCATGTAGGTGCTGGGAACAAGACTCCAGGTCTTTGGAAGACCAGCAAGAACTCTTAACTGTTGATCTATCTCTCTAGCTCCAGTTTTATTTTTTAGCAATGGGAAATATTATAATTTTTTTTAAAAAAAGGAAAGAGTACCAGCACCTCAAACTGAAATAATAGCTCCTAGAAGCCAAACCACTGTGAGATAATGTAACTCTTGTGATAAGCCAGGGGGTTGGACCAGATTACCTAACAACTGTCTCTTCTCTCATAGTAAGGATTTAAAAATAATCCCTGATAATTGGCATAAGGCTTCGTCAGCTGTTGTCGATAGCAAAGCACACATGAAAGTGGTTTCTGACTTTTGTTTCAAAGCCCCAGATGAACTTGGCACAGACAGTGAACCTGCCTCTGGGGGGACTGACAAACCAGCCTTCTAGAAGCTTCTCCAACCCCTGAACCACAGGGTGGAGTATGCATAAACTCTTAAAGGACAGTCTCATTTATATTCCTTCCCAAGCCACCTAACTTTGGGCTGTAACTCTGCAGGAGGTGAGTGGAGAGCAGGAAGGGGATGGAAGGCTTCTGAGAACCAGCCGGTTCTCATGAGTTCCTTTGTAGTAGTGAAAATGGCAGAGCACACTGTACTGGTTAGCTGGGACAGTGAGTATAAGACAGATCCATTCCATAACATATTGCCAGTTTTTCCTTTCTTCTTTAAACATGGCTACAACACAATGTATTGAGTTGCCAGGCTTTCTCTTTTGATAGACATATAAGGAATATTGAAGAGGAATGGGGAATTATAAAAATGTGCCCTTCCCATGGTAAATTTTTACATATTTTTCAATATTCATTTTCAAATTAAGATTTGGATTAAAAAAGAAAAATCCCCCAGAATCACCCATGTAATCTCCTATCAGCCTTTACCTATAGACTTGGTTGTGCACATGTGTGTGGCTACATATGCACACATACACATACACACAATGGCCAGAGGTTGATATTGGCCATCTTCCCTAATTGCTCTCTACATTACTTTTTCAAGCAGGCAGGGCCTTCCACTGAACCCAAAGATCATTAACTCAACCTTTCTGGCTGGCCAGGTGGCTCTGGGCATCTGTGGCACATGATCCATTCAGTTCATGACTTTTTACATGGATGACAATCTAAACTCAGGTTCTTGTGCTTGGTCAGCCAGCTCTTAGCAACTGAACCATCATCCAGCCCTAGATATTGTAGGTTCAAATACTGTTTTAGTATCCAAAGATGATGGTCTTGTTTACTAACTACTGAGGCTCAGAACATATACTGGTGCATGCGTATATGTGTGTGAGGATGTCTCTTGTCCCTAGGGGAGGGAAAGGAGGATATCTGTTACTCACTGTTGCTCTAAGTGTCTCTGCTTTTGCTGATGGCATTCTAGAAGAGGTAAGAGCAATGACAGTCCAGCCATTTTCTTTTGATCTAGATAAAATATCACTTTCCTTATTAGGATTTAATTGATAAAGCATGAAGCTATTAGTCAAGTGGCTTCTGCTTTAATTAAATAGTTGCTAAGCAGTTCGATCACTTTAACAGTGACAAGTTATAGTGTTCACTCACCCATGAACAAAAATTATATGACAGTGTTTAACCTACTTACACGGGAGGGGTGACAGCATGTGACTACTCCTTGTAGCAGAAAAGAATGTCTAACTATAGAATGATAATCACCTAATAGTCGAGGCTCAGAGGTGAAGGGGAAACTGTAAACATCATTGGGCTGCTATTGTGCACCAGACACTGAGGATTCAAATGCAAAGAAAAGCCACTGACCTCAATATTTCATTATGGTACTCGATGCATGTAAACATAATTTCAACACAGTGAGAGAAATATTATTGTAAATATATACAAAACACTGTGACATCATCAACAGGGAAGTTGCTTGAAGTGGTATATTCTAAAGGAAGAGAACTCTACCTGGTCATTGCTCCTGGGGAAAGGGAACTTCTGAAGGGGAGAGAAACTATGTGCAAAGAAACAAACACACTAGGAAACTGGTCCCAGTGGCAGACACTGGGAGTCTAGCATTAGGGAGGCCAAGGCAGGAGAGTGCAAGAAATTCAAGACCATCCAGCGCTGCAGAGCAAGATCCTCTTAGAGAGGAAAGGAAGCGGGGGAAGGGGGAGCTAGGGAGATGGCTCTGGGATAAAGTGCTTGGTGCACAAGCATGAAAACCTGAACCTGGATCCCCAGCACCCACATAACAGGCTGTGGCGGCTCTGTGTGTGTGTACACACTTGCACACAGGCGTGCCTGTGTGCAATGCATGCTCATGCACGTGTGTATGTATCTGTGTTTCTGTGTGTGTGTGTGTGTGTGTGTGTGTGTGTGTGTGTGTGTGTGTGTGTGTGCCTGTGTGTCTATGTAAGCTCAGAACTCAAGGCAGGGGCAAAAGGCAAGGGTAAGCAGACTATAGAGATTTAATGGCCAGCCAGCCGACTTAAAACATTGAGCTCCAGGTTCAGTGAGAGACCCTGTCTCAAAAATTAAGGTGAAGAGTGATTGAGGAAGAGACCTGATGTCACATAAGTGCACCTGCATGCATCTGCATGCAACACACATACACACACACACACACACACACACACACACACACACACACACACATACAGGAGTGGGGATAATTCTTGTCTTTTTATATACTTGCAACATCTAAGAGTTCATCCTCAAGTGGGCTCTTGGGCAACTGGGAAGCTGCCCCTACTTACTAGAATAAAGCAGACAGGCACCCCTCAGAGAAGTAACAAGCCATTCCCACAGCCAAAGGCGTCTACTCAGCTCACATACAGGGACATTTGGAGAATTCAGAAAAGAAAGTGTACATTGGGTTCTCTGTAGTAAAGGCACCCCGGTATGCAGCCCCAATATGATAAAACTGCCGATACCTCCATCAGCAACCACAACAAAACATTCCTATGTTTGTTTTTCTTCCTCCTCCGGTTCACTCTAGTGTCCAACCTTGCTTCCAGGGCACACCTCCCAAACAATGTCATCTCAGACACGGCTAAGTGAGAAACCCAAAGACACACCAGTGGCTTCCTCGATCATTTCCACCATCAGTGAGGGAGAAAAGTGATGTTTTCCCCAATGGCCACACAAGGCCAAAAGATAAGTTGTGTCTCCATCCAATTAGTGGGAAGTTAGTGGGATCAATGGAATTCAACTCTGTTCTTTCTTTATTGTAAAACCTAACTATCATGCCCAACTCTCAAAAAAAAAAAAATCTCACGTTCTTGACTAAGAGACATGAGCAAATACATAGAGAGTATTGTATTAGTTAGGGTTCCTATTGCTGTGATAAAGCATCCTGACTAAAGGCAATTTGGGGAAGAAAGGGTTTATTTCACTCAGTGTTCATCATCAAAAGCAGTGAGGACAGGAACTCAAACAGGGCAGGAACCTGGAGGCAGGAGCTGATGCAGAGGCCATGGAGGGGTGCTGCTTATTGGCTTGCTCTTCATGGCTTGCTTAGCCTGCTTTCTTATAGAACCCAGGACCACCAGCCCAGGGATGGCACCACCCATAATGGGCTGGGCCCTTCCACATCAATCACTAATTAAGAAAATGCCCTAGAGGCTTGCCTACAGCCTGATCTTATGGAGGCTTTTTCTCAACTGGGATTTCCTCCTCTCAGATGACTTTAACTTGTATCAAATCGATACAAAACTTCCCAGTACAAGCATACACATGATATTTGATGTATTTTGTTCACTGCCTATTATAGTTCCTTGGTGATTTGACAATGAGCCAATCTATGACAAGCTATGTTGGTGTACACCTGTGATCCCAGCACTCAGAAGTCAGCAGGAGGAGAAGAAGGGGTTCATGGTCATCCTCAGCTACATAGCAAGTTCTAGGCCAGCTTGGGCTATGAGACCCTCCCTCAGATTACAAAAATTAATTTTTAAAAGGACAAATCTACAACTCCCCAATGTTAAGAACAATTTAACCACATGCTCAGCTTGCTTCTCCCCTTTCAATTAGAATCTGTTTTCAAATTGCCAATGGGATCATAGCCTGTGCTGCAAACTAACGTCTTCCACCAGATAACTGTCATTGTCTCCTGTCCCGCCTGCCTTCCTTGAGCAATGCCCGCATTGTTTCCTTGGAAAGCTTCTTTCTGTTTTTCCATCTGTGTGGTTTGCGTGGATGAACATGGACCCCACACCTGGCCAGTGAGAGCTGCTAAGATCCAGAGCTCTCAGCTTTCTTTTGGATCTTGTTTCCTTTTTGAACAATGTTAAGTCTGGGACAGACCTGTCCAAAACTGAAATCACTGAGGAGAAGGTGAGGGAGCTGGATTAGCGCTGAGTTCTAAGAGGAGATCAGCAACCTTGTACTTTCCCCTAAAGTCAGCTCACGGTGGCATTTGCCATGGACCACTCTCTTGTGTTTTACTCTGTGGGACCTGCCTTCTAAGATCACAAGCTTCTGAGTGATTTTTAAAACTCACCTCGTAAAGCAATGTTAAGATGGGGAATGTTCACCTCTTGTTTTGGGGACTTCCCTCCAGAAATGAGGAGTCTGAAAACTCAGAGTCCCAGTGAAATCTATACTCTAGCCAAGAAAGGAACAATTCATACACATAATAAATTAGTTAATTATAGAGTATGTTAAATGTTAGTGAGTGCTATAGAAACAGGGACATGCCAATCAAAATAAGAAAGATTGAGAGAAGGGGGAGAAAGCTGCCTTGTGGCCACATTGGCCAGGGTGAGCCTAAAGAAAAGACTTCATGTGGCAGAGAGCTAGCCAAGAAGATGCCTGGAAACCAGGTATTGCAGAACAGAGCAGTAGGGATCAGAAGGAGGCCTGGTGAATGACATTGGCCAGACAATCAAGGGTGGTCACTGAGGACCAACATGCCTGTATTTAACATTGACATTTATAAGGTATATATTTATCTACTGCTGTGTAACAAATGATCCCACACTTGAAGCATCTCTACACAGCAATGACAGTCCAGTTCTCAGAGGTGAAGCACTTTTCTGAGCCAGGGTCTCCCAGGAGGTCATTAGTTTAAATGTTGACCAGAGGCACAGTCATTTAAAGGTGCAGTTGGGGGCTGGAGGTTCTGCTTCATTTTCAAGGCTATAAACAAAGGGCCTCGGAGTGCCTGGCCAAATGGATAGGTCCCTAGAGCTGCTAAATGGCCCTTGCAGAGTGTACTTGGCCTCTTTCTTTCAAACCACGGACCCAAGATAAAAACCCATATGTAGTCTGTGAAGTGACACACTGTGTCTCCATGGGAAGGTACTAGGGAATTTGTATCAACAGACTGCGAGTTCTAGAATGCAGTAGCTAAATTTTGAGTGTGGAAAAAGTTGAAAGACAAGGCAGCAGCTTTCCACTGGGACCACAAACATCTAAGTCTCTGGAAACTTGCTGGAAATCCAGACTCTTGGGCTTGACTCCATCCCTACTGAGTCAGAAAGTAATTCAAACCTGTTGGTGCGCGCCTGAGGAGCCTCCAGATGGGAATAAGGAGCATAGTTTTTTGGAATTTAAAGTGAATGAGCAAAGGATGGCCTGGAAGTTTGCAGGAGGAAAGGGTATCCTTGTAGTGGCTGGAAAAACCATGAATCAAGGATAAATAAGATTGTTCTTAGCTGTAAGATGAACAGTTCAAGTAAGTCTGAATGCTGGGAAAGGATAATAGGGAGGGTGGTTTGGGGGGCTCTCTTGTTACCCTTGGAGGGTACAAAATATCTCCACAAACTACCTTTTAGTGACCAATATCTCTCCATTTTGTCTGTATCAAATCTTTTCTTAAAAGGGTAGAGGAGTGACAGAAAGCTTTTGTAAATCATTTAAATGAATAAAGGAGAATGTATCTACAGATTAAAAAAAAGAAAAAAACAAATCAGAAAGTCTGGTGGTTCACAGTAAGAATCCTACTATGTCCGTGTGCGTGTGTGTGTGTGTGTGTGTGTGTGTGTGTGTGTGTGTGTGTGTGTGTTCAGTCTACATAGCTGCCTCTTGCCCCCTTTGTGGATTATTATGCTGGGTTCCCTGTGTTTGTGCTTAAAAGAGCACACCATCACATGTCAGTGAGCATTACAACACTAATTTAAAATTTCCAGGATATTTGGGTTCATTTAGGTATCCTGATCATCCATGCTTAAGATGTGGTATCAAAAGATGCAATATGGATTCCAGGCCAAAGGAAAGGAAAGGGCAGGATTAGGGGGAGCATTTCTCGCAGGAGTGCTGTGGGCTGGGCCAGACTCAAAAGCAACTTCTATTAACACTTTGATCCAAATTTAGAAGTTCAAATAGTTTCTATCAATAAATACCTATAAATCTTCTTTCAGATGGAGAGTGTGGGAGCTCCTTAGCTATGTATTTCTTTTCTGATATTTTTAATCACAGATTTAGTAATTCTAAAAAGCTTTTTTTTTTTTGATGAGGGGTAGCCCTTATCTCAAACTGCAATAAAATACTTCTGTAGCAGTCAACAAACTAAAATATTTCCTCACATTAACTTAAAATAGCCTATCATTGAGAATTTATAAGACTTTGTGTGTATATGAGTATGGATAAGTAGGTAGACTGGAGATAGATAGATACATAGATACATAGATATATAGATAGATACATAGAAACATAGATGGATAGATACATACATACCCATTGATAGATGGTAAATAGATGATAGATAAAGAGCAGTGATAGAGATAAGAGACATAAATAGATTAACAGTAGATGAGAAATTATATTGATTATGGATGGATGATAGATGATAGATTAAAAGATAGGTGATAGGTAGATAGATTGATAGTAGATAACAAATTGATAGATGCTGATAAAGAGAGAGAGAGAAACAGTAGATGAATGGACAAATAGATGATAGACAGATGTGTTTATCTGAACCAACTGTATGTGAGCTCTGTACACAGTCAAGGTGTACCCCATACCTCTCATAAGAAAGCACTTCAGAAAGGAGCTTCATAAGAAGCCCTTTCTACTTCTCAGGCTCCAAAAATATTTAATTACACCAAATTTTCTTAATTTTAGTAACATTTTCATCATTTTGAAAATTGTTTATACATATCTTCTACAAATATTTTAACATATTTTTTTTCTAAAATACAAGAAAGGAACATGGACCTGAGAAAGCTAAAACCAAATAACAGGACTCATTGAAAAGAAAGTATGAAAAGCCTGGAGAATGCCTGTGGGTTGACTGCCTGCATGTCATGGTTGATGCCTGGGACGACTTCCCCAGCATCTCGGGGTCCTCACCGGGTCTGCCAAGGCCATTCTCCCTTTCTTCCTCACTCACTTTTGTTACTTACAATATTCTTCTCTCTTATGTCTCTGGAAAAGATCTGAGCATCAGTTGTACTGTACGTGTTTTTGTAAGGAAGGCTGTAGAACAACAGTGTGACCATGCAGAGAAGTATCAGAAGTGCCACCGATGTTGCTGCTGTCACTGTCCTTTGAGACTGTCTCACTTCATAGACCCGGCTATCCAGAAACTCACTGCGTTAGCCCAGGCTGTCCTCAGACCCATGGCGATCAACTTGCCTCAGCCTCTAAAATTCTAAGATTACAGATATGAGCCACTATGCTTGTCTGGATTTTTAAAAATATAATTATACAGCCCTAATTTTTAATCATAAATTATCCTTATTGTGAGATATTTTAAGGAAATAAAAACAGGAATAAAAAATTTCAAAACAGCAGCTGGGCAGTGGTGGCACACACCTTTAATCCCAGCACTCTGGATGCAGAGGCAGGTGGATCTCTGTGAGCTGGAGGTCAGCCTGGTCTACAGAGCAAGATCCAGGACAGGCACCAAAACTACACAGAAACCCTGTCTTGAAAAACTAAAAAAAAAAAATTTCAAAACAGCAGTCAAGTCCAGCATGGCAGCACATGACTATAACACTAGCACTCAGGAGGTTGAGGCAGGAGAATCACCAAGAGTTTGAGTCTGGTCTGGGTTATATAGCATAAGCCCAGCTGGGGCTAGACATCAAAACCCTGTCTTCAATATTAAAGTAAGGGCTGGGCAGATGGCTGAGTGGGTCGGAGTGTATCCTGTGCACGCATGAAGACCAGCGTTGAGATCCCCAACAGCCTGTAAGAAGCTAGACGTGGTCACACACGTCTGTCACCCCAGCACTGGGGTTAGGTGAAGACAAGAGGAACTCAGGGCTTGCTGACTGCCAGCAACAGAGAGGCCACCTTACGTTCTTCACACTCACACACATGTATTCGGGAGCACACGTACACACACGCATACAAATACATAAAAGTAAATAACAGTAGGGGTTGGGGATTTAGCTCAGTGGTAGAGCACTTGCCTAGCAAGCACAAGGCCCTGGGTTCGATCCTCAGCTCTAAAACCACTCACACACATGTATTTAGGAGCACACATACACACACGCATACAAAAACATAAAAGTAAACAACAGTAAAACAAAACAATGACAAAAAGCAGTCCATAGTCATGTGGGAAAAAAGGACTTTTCTCTCCTTTTTTTTTTTTTTTTTGTTGTTGTTGTTCAAAAATCGATGTGCCAGTGCCTTAAAGATTCTAGATTGAACGTAGACTATAGGTGTTTCAGATATTTTTATAATCTGGTTTTAAATGGAATTATTTTTCGATGTTTTTTATTGGAAACTGACCTGGCTGTGAGTTATTTGAATTATCTTTGTAGTGGTGTAGGAGTGGGGAGGCTGCAGGGAGTACCTCCTCAGTGTTTCATCTGGTCACCATTCCCCGGAAAGGCAGGAGGATGCAATGAGTCTTACCACCACTTGAGGAGACCTGAGTTTCTCTTCCATTTCCATGAAAAGGAAAGGCTAACAGCCATCCCTTAGACCAAGGGCTCTTTACCAGCTCTGACTTTCAGAGCTTAATGCCAAAACAAATGGTTGCTATGTAAGTTCTGAGCCAGCATATTTCTTGGTAACTCCCTCTCTTCACACACCTACACACAGCCTCACACAGTCAGTTTCCTGGCCTGTATCACACCACCTATGTCTCATTCTGGGCAGTTGAGGTCAACAATCAATAAAGCTCTCCTATCACTTGATATTTCCTTGATGCAAAATTGGTTAAAAAAGATTATGGTACCAAAAATAAATGCTGAATTTGATGTATATATTCTGCATAGCCACAATATTTGTGACTAACGCAAGCTCCTCACACAGAACAAATTCACAAGACACGAGTCTCCCATGCATTAAAGTGTATCTAAATTAGGAGGGGTGAACTTGACAACAATCAGGAGGAAGATAAAGGATGCAAAAGCATGCAGGGGGTGGGGGGAAGAAGGGACAAGTATAAACATCCTGAGTGTGAATAATCTACCACAGCGCTTTAGGTAAAATAAAGACAGCACCTGCCCAGCCAGCTCCATCACAGCAGAAAAACAAAAACCAGAAACAAGCCAGAGCCAGACAGCAGCCCTGTGTGTGGATGTGCTCTGTCCCTGCAGGGGTTTAGAGAGGGCTGAAGGAGGAGCGTATGGGAGGTGTTATGGTTTGAATCTGAAATGTCTCCTACAGGCTTCTGCTAGGAACAGTTGTTCCCCAGCGGGTGATGCTATTTTGAGAGGAACCAAGGAGCCTCTGGGAGGTGGAGACAGCTGGTGGATGCGGGTCTCTAGAGATGAGCCACTGAAGGTCTCAGCCCAGACCCTAATCTGGCCTTTCTCTCTGCTTCCTGGTGGGCTGTGATGTGAACAGCCTCCGCCACACGCTCCCACAGCCCCGGTCTGAGCTACCTCCTAGGCATTCTCTAACATGATAGATCCGAGCACTCTATCGAGCCAGAAGCCAGCATAAGCCTTTTGGCCCTTCCAGTTGTCCGTGTCAGGCACGGCAGTCACAGTACAGCAAAGGTGAAAAAGAAATTGGAAAGTCTGACATCCCCTCCCTTCTTAAATGGAGCAACTGCATTCCTCCGGCCCTGATGGACCTTCTGGAAGTAAGGAAAGAAAGGAGGTGCCGCCCCCCCCCCCACTCTCTGCGACTGTCATCAAGTTCCTGGGCCAATATTGCTCAGGACTGTCCCCTGCACAGCCTTTGTAGCCACAGGGTCCTTCCCAGCATGGGCCCACACTACTGCCAGCTCTCCCCTCCCCCTGGAAAACGGAGTCACTTCCCACTGCCCTCTGCCTGTTCTTCCCCTAGAAGCAGCAGCAAATTCCAAAACCAAGCATGGAGTCATCTTATCTCCATCCATTGTCCACACTCTTTAAAACAAACCCGCCATACTCCTCATCCCAACTTGTAGGGCCCCCCAGTTTCCTCCAGTCCTCCTTTTCTACACTCAAGGGGAGGAGGAGGAAGTGAAGTCCTGACCTCCTCAGTCATTTTGAAACTAATTGTTCCGGGAAGTAGATAAAGTCTGGGTAAATGTTTGTTGTTGACATGGGCACGGCCATGTCAAGGACCCCAGTGCCTCAGACCCACAGGAACGACAAAGCCTCCCCTGAGTGAGGTTCCCAGGTTTGGAAGTCTTCCTTCTGCCCAGGTGTAAGTGTTTGTTAATAACTGACCAGTGTGTGCAGAAGCTAACAGCCGCAGCTTCCTCCTCCCAGATGACTGCAGCCTGAGACAGAGAATAAACTCCAGGAGTTTCCAGGTTTCATGGTAGGGGCCCTCTGTCGGAGAGCAGACCTACCCAATACCAGCTTTGCTGTGTGTGTGGCTGCCATTTCTTCGTTGCTGTGTTGTCCCAGTCAAGCTGGTATGGAGGATATAGCAAATTGTATTATATAGTACACACTTTACACTCCTCTACTTCCATAACCACTGTTCTTAAGACTCAGAATAGCCTTCCTGCCTCCCCTCTGCCGCCTTGTCTGCCAGTGACTTAGTTCAGCAATTCCCTGATAGCTTGTTCCCAAAATTCAATTGAATGTGTCAGAGGACGGGGCTTGTGGTGATATATTGTGACCCCAATATATTGTGCACCTAATAAAGCTTATCTGAGGATCAGAGGAAAAGCCAGCCACTACATTAAACATAGAAGTCAGGCAATGGTAGCACACGCCTTTTATCCTAGCATTCAGGAGGCAGAGATCCCTGTGAGTTCAAGGCCACAATGGGGAACAGAGCCAGGCATGGTGACACACGCCTTTAATCCCAGCACTAACCATAGAGTTCTGGAGGTCTGTACAGACAGACAGGAAGTGATGTAGCTGGGTGGAGAGAGGAAGTGAGATGCAGAACAGAAAGGCATATATGCTGTGGGATGGTCTGTATGGCAAATATGTTGCTCTGATTGGTCAATAAATAAAACACTGATTGGCCAGTGGCCAGGCAGGAAGTATAGGCGGGACTAACAGAGAGGAGAATTGAGAGAAGAGGAAGGTGGGGGGAGTCACTGCCAGCCGCCACCATGACAAACAACTTGTAAAGATGCCGGTAAGCCACGAGCCACGTGGCAAGGTATAGATTAATAAAAATGGATTAATTTAAGCTGTAAGAACAGTTAGCAAGAAACCTGCCACGGCCATACAGTTTGTAAGCAATATAAGTCTCTGTGTTTACTTGGTTGAGTCTGAGCAGCTGTGGGACTGGTGGGTGAGAGAGATTTGTCCTGACTGTGGGCCAGGCAGGAAAACTCTAGCTACACATATAGGCATGGGTATACAGGAAGTAGGTCTCTTTGGAAGCTGAGGAGTTGGTGAGGTGAGGTTGGCTCTGGCTTGTCCTATTCCCTGATCCCTCTGTTTTCACCTCAATATCTAACTCCAGGTTTTTATTAATAAGACCGTTTAGCAGTTCATCTTACAGGGGCTCCACTGAAGAGTCCCACGGGGAAAATGAAGATGGAAGTGTGCTAGGGTCCACTCCTGTTTTCCAGTCTTCCCTTCCCAGCTGAGCACCCTGCCTCATCTACTTCAGTTCCTTGTTCTTCGGAAGCCATCCCATTGGACTGCAGACCCTGGAGGAAGATCATCACTGGTATTCTATTCTCCAGAGAACACCTCAGTCACATGCTCAGGGTCCGCTGGACACCCTGACCAGCCAGAACAGTTTGCCTCGGAGAACCTCTCAGAGATGTAGAGCACTGCCAGTACCCTCAGCCGAGCACCCTGTCTTCATGTTGAATAAAACAGCTCGAGATAGTCCTTGAGACCAAATGTGTCATTTCCCTTGTCAAAATGAAAGCTGTAAATTTTAAACCTAATGCTTAATGTATCCAGATATTGAACAGAGGGACTTTTATCCTCTGCTTAATGGTCTGTCTAAAAACATCAAAAAAGATTACTTAAGAAGTCTGGGCCTCAGAGGTCCTATAAAATTACATGAATCCACCACCCCCCACATACCATCACTTCCAAGTTTTAAAAAATTTATTGGAAAACACTTATGCAATATTTTAAATATTCTTTTTTTCTTCCCCTCAGATACTGAGTCTGGTGAGTTTGATTGCAGGGTGGGGGGGTTAAGAAAGCAATGGAGTATGATGAAATTTTATTAGATTAGAATCTAAAGATTTAATAGCATCTGCTTCTGGGAATGAAGCAAACCTTATTCAGCATCTTCTAGAAAAGAAAAATGGACAAGCTCATCTCTCCCTCTGTAACCTAACATCACAGTAAGGACAGAGGACACTTATTGAGTTCTCTAAAAGTCAGATGCGTGTAGGGACTGATTAAAACAGAAGCATGGGAAAGGTACTCCAAAGCCAAAGAAAGAGCTTAAATATAATTATTTTCTCCAATACAGGGAGACCATGGTAAAGGGAAGATGCTAAGATTTTAGGGATGGAGAAATTGACCATTGGACCTCAATGTTGTCCAAAAAAAACCTCACAAATATTATTACTCTGCAGCCTTTCAAACCTACCCCGTGGGGGCTGGGGAGACGGCTTGGCGGGTAGAACACTTGCTCCACAAGCATAAGGACCTGAGTTTGTTCCCCAGAACCCACGTAAAAACAGCTGGGCATGCTGAGACACCTTGTGATCCCAGCACTGGGGGGGGGGGGGGGTTGCAGGTAGATCCCCATGGCCCTGGCCAACCAGCCTAGTCAAACCAACTGGTTCCAGGTAAAAGGGTAAAAGTGATGAGTCTGTCACAAGAAAAGATAAGGTAGGGAACAGCTGCGGAAGACATCTGAAGCATAGTAGCACACACTTGTGGTTGCACATACCATACCACACACACACACACACACACACACACACACACACACACACACACAATCACAAAACCCACCCATAGCCCATAGAGAGAATGTCAGTGGTCAGATATAACACAGTTTACTTCCAGCACCGTAGTGACATATCTCTAAAATCCTTTATGGAGAGAGGCAGAATCTTCATGGTCTCTAGGGTCTGGGAAGCATGTTGGTGGTTGTTCTGGATTCTGGTTTCATGTAGTGTAGTGACATTTTTATACAGTTGCAAGCATGAGCCATGGAGTTTGGATGGATGGAGACTGCTTTCACTATTCTGTTATATCTAAGTCCTGGGACTGTACACTACCCAAAGAGCAGAGTCACTAATTAGGGAACTCAATGTTTGGAAAATGGCAAGCTTCCAAGTTCCCCCCTAATGCAAAATTTCCAATATTTTTAAAGCACCACGGAGTCACTGATGGCAACTGTATTATTTGCTTTATTTACCTTAAGAGTGCTCCCTTGTGGGGTTTTTTGTTTTGTTTTGACAAAAATAGCTCCTGTCTAGGCCCTGGCACGGAAGGGTCCCACTTCAGTGCCCCATGTCTGGCTTGCCTGGGATGCCTCAGCCTCATTAAGAATCACTCCTGGGCGGATGCAGCAGCCAATGGGTTAATGAGGTTGGGCAGCCTCAGCTTGTCAGCAGCTGCTTAAGCAGCGGGTTCGGAGAGCTCTGTTGATTTTCATTCTCTACTGCTGAGTGATGGAGGGTCAGGATACAGGGGAAGTCTAGTCAGGCCACAACCCGTGCTCTCCAACAAAAGAAAACAATGCTGTCCGTGCCCTGGGGCAACAAGTCCTCCGTGATACTGGGTAAAAGGGCGAAGTCTGAATATAATTTCATGCTATAAGTGGTTGGAATGAGGCAGCAGTTGAGGATGGGGGGAGTCCAGCATTGTTCTGATGATTCTCTATTGTGGAAATTGAAGATTCCATAGGAACTAATCCAGAATCAAAATACCCACTTGAACTAAATTAGACATATCTTCATTAACGCCATTGACCAGTCCCTAGTATTTCTTAACTGGTCACTTTTGATCTTTGAGATCATTTGGGGGATACACACACACACACAAACACACACGCACACACCTGTATAAATCTTTTTTATAAAATATACAATGCTTTTTATCAAAATCCTGTTTTCAAAGATGCAATGATTTTCAGAGGGTGAATTCTTCAAGTTATGGTCGTTTGTTTATGCAATAAACCAAGACCATTTCTTCCTTTGATACATCTAATTTTTTTGTTTTGTATTTTTTGAACAGGGTTTTACTCTGCAGCCCAGGCTGACCTCCAACTCACAGCAATCTTCCACCTCCAGAGTATGGGGTCACAGGCCGGAGCCATCAAGACCAATGTTGACATCTAAATTGACACCCTAAAGCTTTGCCTTCCTCCATCTCCCCCAAGGTAGGCCATCCACAGAGGGTGTGAGTAAAACTTCAAACTCCCAAGGTTCACCACCTGTGGTGGATCTGTGTGGGATCTGAGAACTAACATTTCTGGAAACTTCACCCCGGACATATCAACCAAGGCAGCCATGTTTGGAGTGGTCCAGCACCAGGATGGCTCATCTTAACACTCTCCTGCCTCCACCTCCATTGCTGGGCTTCCCTCTTAGTGACATCAAACTCGCCATGCTCTCTAGCTTTGGGACCCTTCTACAATCTCTCCTGAGCTACCTCATTCAGCCCCCTGACTCTGAGTGATCTCTCTTAGCTGATAAAACATGATTTTCCCCCTAAACTCATGATTAAGCATCTACTTCTAGCCGACAACTACCTCTTTCTTCACCCCCACACCTGATCCTCTCCAGTGCTCACCTAACAACTTACCAAGTTGTCACACCCGTGTCCTTAGCCGTCCTTCAGTCCTCCTCCTCCTCACACCCACTGCAGCCTGGCAGCCAGCCCTGCTTACTCACCTTTCAAAACGTCCCCAGAACCCAGTCCTTTCTCACTGCTGACCCCAGCCAAACACCCCTGCCTCTCGACTACGTTACTATCACAGCTCCCCACCGGACTGCCTCACTCCCCAGCCCTTACTCAGAACAAAAAGAGCGATCCTTTGAAATACACGTTACTTCTCCTTGCTTTTTCACTCAGAACTCTCACGACAGGATTCAGAATAAAACTCGGAGCCGGGCGGTGGTGGCGCACGCCTTTAATCCCAGCACTCGGGAGGCAGAGCCAGGTGGATCTCTGTGAGTTCGAGGCCAGCCTGGTCCGCAGAGCGAGATCCAGGACAGGCACCAAAACTACACAGAGAAACTCTGTCTCGAAACAAACAAGCAAACAAAAAGAACAAACAAAAAAACTCGGGGGGTCTTATACAATCACATCAGGTAGACAAGATCCTACCATGTCCCCTTGTGCCTCACACCCAGTGTGCCAGCAATTTCCTCCTCACTTGCTCCTGTCACACGGCCACTCTGCTTCGCCTTCAATGCACTTGTCGCTGCCTCAGGGCCTTGACACATGCTGTTTCCTCTGCGTGAAACATCCTGTGTCAGTTGTTCACAGGCTTCACGCCTCACGTTGTCTACTTCTGTGCTCAGATGTCCGTGGAAAGAGCTGTGTCTCCTTCACTAGCAGACTGGGTTGCTCACGCCTCTGGGCTCAAATCTCTGATGAGCATCTTGTCCTCCCACTTTTCGTCTGGACACTTCCACCTCAGCAGTGTGTTACACGTGACCCTGTCCACGCAAGCCTGGAATGCAAGCTTCACAAAGGAACTCCTTTCTCCGCACTGCTGCATTCCTAACACCAGGAACGCCTGCCTGGCCTGTCTCGGGAGCCAGGCATATGTTCATTGATGATGTGAATGAACAGTATGCTTGAAACTGGAAAGTGTGCCGTAATCTGCCAGAATTGACCCATTGCTTTTCCTCTCTAGCAATGGTCTGTCATTCTTCTGAGCATTCAGGCAGTTTGAGAACAGGTGCAACAGGTTTGAAGTATTTAAGAGAATAATTTAAGTGATTTGATTAAGTAAAGAATATGGGACCTGTCCTTAGTGCATGGGCTGGCTTTTTGGAGCCTGGGGCCTAGGCTGGGACACTTTGCTCAGCCTTGGTGTAGAGAGGAGGGGACTGGACCTGCCTTGGCTGAGTCTACCAGGCTGGGCTGACTCCCCAGGGGAGACCTTGCCTTGGAGGAGGTGGGAATGGGGGGTGTTTTGGGGGGAGGGCTGAGGGATGGTAGGAGGGAGGATGAGGAAATCCGTGGCTGATATGTGAAATTAAGTTATTTATAAAATAAAAATATTAAATAAATTAATAAAAGAATATGCAAAGGGCAAATTGCATAGGTTTTAGTAAGTTCCTGAAAAATTCCCATTCCATTCTACTTCCTCACACCCTTTTATCCTGGACACTTTGGTCCTTTGGTGCCCAAAAATATAAGCCTGAGGAAACATCTTGTTGCACAACTCTAAGCAGAGAAAGAGCTGTTGAGCCAGACTATCAAGCTGGCTGGGCACAGGTAGCCAGAGTGTTGGCCAAAGAATGCAAATTTTTAGACACTAAGTAACTGCACAGAGTAATACTGCCTGTCTGCAATACTACCACAATTAATTAGCAAGCTCAGGACTTCTCACATTTCATAAATACAAGAGGCAGCAAAGCCTGAGAGTCAGGTAAAGGGACCAGTACTAAAATAGCTTTCCAAAAGCAGACTGCAGTTCATAGACACCACTCATCCCTTTCACCAAAAAGGAAAAAAAAAAAAGGTATTTGAGCTTAAAATGACTCTTCTCTGTAGTTATCTGCCCAACTCAGTTTAGCTTAACTCGAGTCGGTTGAAACGCACAGACTCTGAGCCCAGCCTTCTCAAGTGCAGTGGCATTGACAGTTGAACCTGGGGACCATGTTGCATGTTTTCGAATGCTACTTATCGGACTGGAGCTTGCAATGAAAAGCAACTATTAAAGAAAAATAAATGTGTGCAGAGATTAGAGTCCGCATTTTGAAATGTCAGTAAATACAATATTTTTATGACAGATCATAATGACTTGTAAAAGGCAGCCATATGTGTATCAAGCTCTTAATCCTCCACATTTTTTTTCCTTTAGGGGAAAAAAGACTTTCATTTTTCAATCTGAAGATAACAGCACTAAATGAGAACTTTCAATTTGGGGGAGGGATTCAGAGAAAACCAGACATCCTCAGCCCATAGATTTCTCTCTTTCAAAGAGAAACAACAGGGGCATTCCTAGCTTGAACACTACTGTCATGTCACAACACCCAGAGCAACAGAAAGATTTGAGAAAAAGAAATCAAGGCTAGAACATTAGCGTCAGCTCCAGACTTTAATGTGCTGTTTCACTACTTAGCAGCGCCTCGGGGCAGTTTGCAGGTGTACTTTCACAAAGAGCACCATTAACAGAATTTTACATGCCCAGGTCACTTGACTTCGATCCCAAAGAAGTCTTAAAAACACTGCACGAATGGCAGACTTGAGGCTATGTCCCTGACAGACAGCTGCTTCTGGGGAGTAGAGGTGGTTCTTGAGATAGCCACAGATGGTTTAGGGCAGTTTATAGACAAAGAACAAAGGCGAGCCAGGGTCGTTCTGCTAGCCACTCCGCACACTGAGTGTTTCAGAGAGAAATCAAAGCAGCAACATCGGGCCAGCTGGGAACTTTCCTAAGAGCCAGCACCTCTGCTTAAAAGTGATCCAGCACCTAACGGTCATCACCAACCTCCTTACTCCACGGTCTACGCGCACTCACTGCTTCTCCAAACGTGTTGAAATTACATCTCAGGCATAAGCCACTTCCTTTTGTTCCAATGCCAGTCTGTAACAGATCTTTACGTGAACAAAAGCTCCTGTCTTTACAATAACCATCTTTCTTTAGAACAGGCATGTGATATACTTTTGGGATGCCAAACCACACAATGGAGAGAAACCAAATAATTCCAGTGAGGTTTGATGAGCCTTCAGCAAATCCTACAGCAATTCTAGCCACCTGTCAATCAGGAAGTATCGCATAAAGAACTGTGGGGCACTGGTGCTGTCTATTACCGGAGCCATTCTTTTAGGTTCACTTGAGACTTTAAAAAATATAGAATGAACGCATTTGATGATTGGTTGAATTGCTGCTGTGCGCTCTGTCATAAACGGCTTATGGATAACCATCAATTGGTAACGCTCATCAGTCTAACAAGTTCAATGTACTACTCGGAGCAAAGGATGACTATTTATTTAACAGCTCTTGGCAGGAAAATTTGTTGCATGCCACAACTTCACAAAGAACATTAAAATCAATGACAATTTATAAACCAAAGGCTGGGAATTATGCTTTGGATTCCCATAATTCATCAGAATAAAGCTGTCAGATACCTTTTATTATAAATTAATAGCCTGTTGTAGGAGGGCACTTTGGTACAGATGTTTTGTCAGTTCCGTACTGACATCTAGTGGTTGACGAGGAATATTTCCCGTCTTTTCCAAGCCCCAGATTATCTCTTCCCCAAAACACGTTTATTGCTGCTACATCTGTTCTAAGAGTTTTATCATGCAAGAAATTGTATTTGAGTTTAAGATTTGTACATTTACATTGGAGCCGATGCATTTTTCACAAGTTTGAACTGAGTGTGGTAAACATTGACAATGCGATTTAACACAATTTAAAGGCTACTCACTGATTACCCCTTTTTACTTTAAAAAAAATCAATATTTTAAACCTTTTGGGGGACCTAATTACTTACAATTCTCAACCATTAAATTAATTCTACTAGGATCTGTAGAGATGGCTCCATGGTTAAGAGTACTTGCTGCTTTTGCAAGGAACCCCTGTGCAGTATACAGAAGACACATGGTGACCTACATACCTGTAACTCTAGCTCCAGGGGATGTGACACCACCTTCTGGCCTCTTCAGGTGCCTACACACGTGTGGTACATATTCAAATACTCAAGCTTATACACACATACATACATAAAATAAAGCTTTGTTAAAAATATATGCACTTACTATAGGATATAAAAGCATTGACCCTCCAGCCCCAATGTTCTCATAAAGAAATAGAGATACAAGGCTAAAATAAGTCCTTACTTAGCCTGTTTGATTGGAATTTGGGATACAATGTACCTATTATGAATTTCATCTCCAGTTCAATGTGACTCCATTGAAAAGACTATTTAAATGCTTAATTATGGATTTTGTTGCCCAAATATTTCAGGTTGATTTACACAATACCCCTTGTAATTAATTCCATGTTCATTAGCATATTGAAAGCTGAAAAATGCTAATGTGAACTGGCAAACTCCTGGGTATACAGTCTTGGCAAATGGCCATCCAAGAACATGCTAGGAACTTTCTATGCTCTGGATAAGAAGTCCATCTGGGGGCCCCCAGGTGCTCCTGGACACCTGATCTGGGCTCATACCGCATGTCATTTTTCTAGAGGGTCAAGGACCTTAAGGAGGGAATTATCTTCAGTCTCTTGGAGTTCACAGACCTAAGATGGAGGAGATTGAAGGGAGAGTGCACACCGTGTACCTGCTCTCGTGCGGTGCCATGCTAAGCACGTCACGTGGGAAACTGATAGGGTGTGGGTCAAGGGTGAAAACCTTTCTCCTGACTTTACAGACCTTAAGGGAAATGAGAATGGCACTCTCTGGGGCCAGCACCAAATGGAAATTTTAATAAGGAAGGAATAACATCTTTTTGTAATGTGATTGTTACTGGGGAAAGAAACTAACAAAAATCACCCAAAGAAACTAACAAAAATCACCCAAAACTATAATCTGTCTGAGTTTATGGAACTATAAAAATGGTGAGATTGGTGCATGAAGCCATCTTATGAATTTTGGGAGGTTTGTAGCACCCATTCTGGTTGCTTTGGAGAGTCAGCACATTACAATTACTTCTGAAGGTGACAGTGTCATTATTGTGAGGCTTAGCAAACACACCAAATCCAAATAGACTCGAACTTGAGTCCTTTATATGAAAGTGGGAGTTGAGACTGCATAAAATGTAAACCCTCCACTTTTTATGGAGTCATGTTCAAAGAACTGTTTTAGAGTGTTTATGGTTTTATTTAAGAAACTTTAAAATCTTAGTCCCAACCTTCAGACCACTGTTTGTGTATCTTTTGGGATAAGAATTTACAAGACATTAAGATAAAGACAGCTAAGTAGTGTCTTATCAACTACCTTCTCGGTGGGTGGCTTTCTGTATTACTGAGACAGCTAGGCTACTTTCTGCTACCCTAAATTTTTAACTTTAGTTCTTCTGGTGAAGGCTACTGGGGCTGGAGAGATGGCTCAGCTGCTAAGAGTACTTGCTGCTCTTCCAGAGGAGCTGGACTAAATTTAGGTCAAATTCAGAAGGACATCAAGGGGAATATGACACCCTCTCTGACCTCCCTGAGTACCCTCACACATGTGGCATTTACACATACACAAAAAAATTATAAAAGTTAAAAACTTATCACATTCATATTCATTCTTAACATTCCCTTACTTTTTAAACATTTTAAGCTCTTGCCTCACATATTGGCCTGTGCAAACTTCCTGCCCAGGAACATTTCAAAGATTCCCATTGATGAAGAATTCCATATGTGCTGTTCACACCTGCCATGGCCCATCCTGGACACAGTGGTGAACCAAGCAGCCAAGGCCTGGGAAGGATAGGACCTCAACTATGTTTAAGACAAATTCAGGAAGGAAGGAAGGAAAGAAAGAAGGAAGGAAGGAAGGAAGGAAGGAAGGAAGGAAGGAAGGAAGGAAGGAAGGAAGCCAAGAGACCTCCATGTCTGGAATAAAGGCATTGTCCTGAGCAGGAGGCATGAAGCTGACCCCTGTTCCTGTTTTTATATCACAGTCCCTCCAAGTACTCTGTGCAGCCAAGGGACCTACAAAGGCAGCTTCATCCTGCTTAGTATGGGGCCAGGTTCCTATAGTTACCACGGCTGCACCAAAGCCCTCTCCCACCTACTATTTTGGGCTGCAAATATAATTATGACACATTACATCTAGACAGTACCTCAGAGAGCACCTTGTCCAGCTTTTAGACATGATCATCATAACCTCAGAGAGGTTAGAGATGTGGGAGGTAGAGAACACAACCAAGTGTGATGCTACTGTGGAACATGAGGTCATCAAGGCAGAGAACATGGGAAGCCCTCAGGGCCAGAAGGATGCATACAGCTGTGAAGGAAGACTAGACGATAGTCCCAGAGAGAGGAAGGGTGCCTCCTAGAGTGAGTGATCAAACAAGGCTGTGACTCCCTAATGAGGGAGTAGTAGGACACCCCAAAGCCAAAGACAGGAGTTCTCCCACAACCCAGGAAGCAAACAGGAAGCTAAGATAAGCAGCCAGCACCAGAAAAGGACAGGAGGAAGCGGGGGGCGCATCTGGGGATCCAGAAAGACAAAAACCATGTGTCTCATGTGTACACTCAAATTCAGCTAGACTCAAAGTTTTGTGTGTATTGTGTGTATACATGTTTCTGTGTGTATGCGTGTCTGAGTCCATATGTGTTTACATGTTTGTGTGTGCATGTGTGTGCACATGTTTCTATGTGTATGTACATATGTATTTAGGATATGAGAATAGAGTATGAAAGGGAAGGAGGTGTTATAAAGATCAGGGAAAGAGAGAGTTTAATACCTGTGACATAAAAGCAGAAATGAGAGTTTGGAGGGAGGAAAGGGACCAGTAGGGGGGTGGGTAGGGGTTGTAAAGGACAGTGGAGGAGAGAAATAGAAACAAGGAATACTAATAAGTAATTAGTGCACATTGTTCTTACAATGGACCTGAGTTCCATTCAGACCACTCACATCAGGTAGCTCACAACACTTTAACTCCAGGGGATCTAACGCCCTCTTCTGGCTTCCATGAGCACTGCACACACCATGTGGCATGCACTCACAGACATGCACATAAATAAAATCTTTAAAGTTAGTTAGTTTACCTGCTTTCCCTTCACCCATCAGTCGTATGTTGCTAGAGTTTTCCTGCCTGGCCCACAGTCAGGGCAAATCTCTCTCACCTGCCAGTCCCACAGCCGTCAGACCAGACCAAGTAAACACAGAGACTTGTATTGGTTTCAAACTGTATGGCCATGGCAGGCTTCTTGCTAACTGTTCTTTCAGCTTAAATTAATCCATTTTTATAAATCTATACCTTGCCACATGGCTCGTGGCTTACCGGCATCTTCACATGCTGTTTCTCATCGTGGCGGCTGGCAGTGTCTCTCTGACTCAGCCTTCCACTTCCCAGCTTTATTCTCCTCCTTGTCCCGCCTACACTTCCTGCCTAGCCAATGGCCAATCAGTATTTTAATTATTGACTAATCAGCAACACATTTGACATACAGAACATCCCACAGCACTTCCCCTTTTTTTTTTTCAAAAAGGAAGGTTTTAACCTTAACAAAGTAAAATTACATATAATTTGGGAATTTGGGCGTAGCTTCTCTTACTACTTCCTGCTGGAGGGGGGGCGCTGTATCTTATGGGGAAACAAAGAAAATTTTAGGATTATGGAATAGTCCATGAGGCTGTATTGTCTGAGCCAGTTGCCTTCAAACAGTTCTAGATGTTGGATCATTTGGGCCATGGTGTCATCAGAGACCTTTCAGGTGGTCTTGGCTGGTCAAACCTGATGTGTCTTAATCTGGAACAAATCCATAGCCTCTGGCTTTCTGTGGAAACAAAAGCAGAGTCTCCTTTCCAAAGTAACATATCCTTATATTCAAATTTTGAAGTCAAGATACCTTTAAAATATACATTTTGGCGTAACTCAACAGCTTTTACAATGAAATGTTTTTCTGCAGTTAAAAGTCCCAAAGACAAGACAATGCAGATTCTCTGTGTAATATCCATTTTTACGTGGCTTATTTTTTATACTACCTTTACTGTCTCTTTAAAGACTTTATTTTTTAAAACTATGTATTTGTTTCTATAACTCTATATATCATCTTTTTTGTCTCTTTCAAGCCTACGTATCTTTTACACACATTGTAAACTATTACATCTGAATCTGTCTTATTGTAAATCTATTGCCTTAAACTGCAGCAGCTGTGGCTGCTGGATCCACCCACCTCAGCTTCCCAACATGGCCATGGTTTACCGCCAGCTCTGGGAGCTATCGGGGGTCTATGCTTTTAGCCAAGCAGCGTGTAGCCCAGAAACCTCCCCTTTTGCTCTGCACCAGCAAAGGCTAAATCCACCATGCAGCTCAAAGTGCCACTTGCAAAGGCCTCATTCCCACCACAGGCAGGTCGAGCACGCACGCTAGGAACCCACCAGTAGCTCAAACCAGCAGCTGCCGCTCATTTGAGAGAGACAATTAGGAACTGTTTTTAGCTCCGTTTTAGAATCTTTTCTCAGGTTTTAGGTGGAAACTCTTGCCACCACGTTGGACGCCATTTGTTGCTAGAGTTTTCCTGCCTGGCCCACAGTCAGGGCAAATCTCTCTCACCTGCCAGTCCCACAGCCGTCAGACCAGACCAAGTAAACACAGAGACTTGTATTGGTTTCAAACTGTATGGCCATGGCAGGCTTCTTGCTAACTGTTCTTTCAGCTTAAATTAATCCATTTTTATAAATCTATACCTTGCCACATGGCTCGTGGCTTACCGGCATCTTCACATGCTGTTTCTCATCGTGGCGGCTGGCAGTGTCTCTCTGACTCAGCCTTCCACTTCCCAGCTTTATTCTCCTCCTTGTCCCGCCTACACTTCCTGCCTAGCCAATGGCCAATCAGTATTTTAATTATTGACTAATCAGCAACACATTTGACATACAGAACATCCCACAGCAGTCGTACATTTTCCACCACTGATCTTGAAATACATCTTAAGTGTTTCCTGGACAAATTCACATTTTCTGATAATAAACATACTATTTGCTCAATAGTCACAGTTCGTATCTGCTGCATAAAGACTTATGCTTTCTTTGGCATAGGGTATTCTGTGACCATAAAGGACTCAGGAGAAAGGCATGTGGCAAGCTCAAATGACTCTGTCTTACAACTGACAATTTTGAATCTAAAAATGTAGGATTTTTACTTGATCACATCAGATGCCATCTTTTTTACTGTGTATTAAAACTAAGTAAAACTCTAATTAAGTAAATTTAGTTTCAATCAGAAGAAAATAAAATTACATCTGTAGGAATTTTTTATACTGAATAATTTTGTAATCAGTGATTAGCAGCTCAAAAGAAGCCTGAAGGTTTATAAATTAATGTAGTTAATCAATGAGTTATACTTCTTTCACTTTACTGAAGTTACTCCTTCAATCTGTCACTAAGACTTTTATCTTTGAATTTCACAATAAAAAATGATGAACTGTTACTTGGAAAATGGGCAGGAGTGGGGAGCCAATCGAACGCGCCAATGATTTGTCTGGGTGTTCCTTTTGATATTTTATCAGTCATGTTTTAATAGTTACACAGGAACTGCATGTTGATGCTATAAGATAGTCTCCAGCAGAGACATGGATGACCGTAGCTGATGGAATAACCAAACGTCAACAGTACAAAGACCTCCAGGATGGTAAAAAGAACATCACAGAGGCAGGAAAGGAGGGACTGGCCAACACATAAACAAGAATTGGACTCTGTTTATTTCTTCCTTCCTTTGAGAGATGGGAGACTTGCTTTGTGCCTTATTCCTCTCATGGTCCAATTTAAGATCTTCCTAGCTTGTAAAAGGTGGCTTATGCAATCCACTGGAATACCTCCAGGGAAAGGAGGAGATGGGAAGAGAGGAAATCGAGAGAGAAACTTACACCAGAACAAGAAGTTCCATATGCAGTGGGCATAGCAGAAGCCTTCCAGGGCCTCCAGCCCTGTCTCAAATTCTGTTTGTTTTGTTATGATAAATGTTGTCAAGATAGAGTTCCTTCAGAGTGATCTGTATTTTTCTCAAAAATCAATGTATTAGAGAATAATAAGAACAATGCAAATTCCCCTGAAGTCTAGTGCTTTTTTCAAGCCTTTGATCTTCTTAAGGAACTATGGGGGGTATGTAATAAGAAGAAATAAGCTCAACATACAATATATGCATAGAATTTTCAAAAATTACTTAACTTTTAAAAATTCAAAGTGACTACAACAAAGCCAATTGAGAGAGTTTCTAAGAACCCCATAGCAAAGAGCTTGGACAAATTTTTGAGCCTCTTCCATGGGCACCCGCAAACAGAAGTGATGCTCAATTGTGTTCACACAAACTATGAAGTAAAGGAAAATATTTGAGAAGATTGGGGGGTCAAGAACTATGTCTGTCATGTTAGGTCAAACCAAAGAACTGGGCAAGAATCTTATTCTAATATAGAGAGCTGGCCCCTGCTTGTCCCTCTACCAGTGTTTCCCAAAGTGAACTTAAGGGGCTACAAGTGAAGTAGCTATTGTAATAAACAATGCATCCCAGAGAACCAATCCAGAGCATCAGGCATTACTTTAGACCCATAATGCCAAGGGGTCTACTGTCTTCTCAACCAACATCAGATAGGTAAATATTCCAACACCAGCATCCCTATGTCCAGACCAGGGCTTTTCAAAGCCATTCCTCTTTTTAAAAGCAAGAGTTTAAATATGAAAAGTATTATTTATTTTATAAACTTTGTATTTGTATAAAATTTTTATAAACCACCAGTTATATTAAATGTGAGACACTTAAATCTCTTTATATCTCTTTAAATCTCACTATATTAAATATGAGCTTAAATTTCACCTACAACTGTTAAGAGTTGATGGCACTACTTCAATATATTCAGTACCTTACTGAAAAAACAGACACACCCAACAAACCAACATAACTGGTCTAATACCATGTCACGAGCTTGATAATAAATGATGCATCCCACTGACAGCTACACAAAACAGCTACATTTCCTGAGAATGGATAAATTGCTGAAGACTAAGAACAAGGGAATTTGTGTGTGGAACTTTTCCTCCAGTCTTAAGATTCCATCTGGAACTGTGACTGTGTAGCCATGGCAACTAGAGCAGAACCATCCAATGCCAGGCAGGTATATGATGGTGGCGATGGAACTGTGGAGGGTGTGGAAAGGTGGGGTCAGCACACCTTCACCTGACAGTCTCCCTCCTCCAGCTGCAGGAGATCTAAGGAGATGCCTTAGTAGATAAGAAGTGGAGGGAAAATTGAAAGTGGGACTCCAGGACGCAGCATCCATGAAGTCACCGTCCATCATGGGGTGGGACTTTGTGCTGATGGTGTAGTAGTTTGGGAGTTATCCATGCTCTTGTATGTAACCCACCACCTACCTATGCTCTGTAAGAAATCCTAATAAATGCATTTGCCTCACCAAGATGGACTCTAGTGAAATCAGACTTTGGTCTATCTTGAGTGCCCATCTGAGGTAAACAAACATTCATGTGTGTCTCCCAGGAAAAGTAAACCCAAAAGACATTATTATACTGACAAAAAAATAGAGAGGAAAGCATATCTTAGAGAAGTGGACAATGTCAGAAAGCTTATGTAAGTGGAGGTTAGAAAGGGCTCAGCCGCTAAGAGAGACTGTTGCTCTTGCAGAGGCCCATGGTTCTGTTCCCAGACCTTCATCAAGTGGCTGGCAACTGCCTGTAACTCCACATCCAGGGGATTTGACTCCACAGGCTCCAGCACACACATATTGACACACACATACACATAAGTAAAACAAATCCTTAAAATACAAGATTCTAGGAAAAACATCAATTATCTCATAAACTAGAATACAGACCTTAAGGGCAATAATGTCTACAGATAAATTTGGAAAGGTATGCTAGGGTCTAGCTGAAAAAAGTCTCTTTCAGGCATAAAGGGGTCATCATAGATTTTAGAACCAAAGAGGCAATCAAGAGATAAGATCTTTGCTCTGAATGATGATGGCATAACTAGATGTCAACATGCAGAAGATTGCAAATAGATCCATATCTGTCACCATGCACAAAACTCAAGTCCAAGTGGATCAAAGACCTCAACATAAATCCAGTTACACTGAACTTGATAGAAGAGAAAATAGGAAGTAGTCTTGAATGAATTGGCACAGGAGACCACTTCCTATATATAACACCAGTAGCACAGACAATGAGAGCAACAATTAATAAATGGGACCTCCTGAAACTGAAAGGCTTTTGTAGAGCAAAGGACATCGTCAATAAGACAAAATGACAGCCTACAGAATGGGAAAAGATCTTCACCAACCCCACATCTGACATAGGGCTGATCTCCAAAATATATAAAGAACTCAAAAAACTAGACTTCAAAATACTGAATAATCCAATTAAAAAAAATGGGCTACAGAGCTTAACAGAGGATTCTCAACAGAAGAATCTCAAATGACTTAAAGACATTTGACATAAGGAATTGCTCAACATCCTCAGTCATCAGGGAAATGCAAATCAAAACAACTCTTGAGATACCATCTTACACCTGTCAGAATGGCTAAGATCAAAAACACTGAAGACAGCTTATATTGGAGAGGATGTGGAGCAAGGGGAACACTCCTCCACTGTTGGTGGGAATGCAAACTTGTACAGCCACTCTGGAGATCAGTATGGTGGTTTCTCAGAAAATTGAGAATAAGTCTTCCTCGAGACCCAACTATACCACTCTTGGGCATATACCCAAGGAATGCTCAATCTTACCACAAGGACACATGCTTAGTTATGTTCATATCGGCATTATTCATAATAGTAAGAACCTGGAAACAACCCAGATGCTCCTCAACTGAAGAACGGATGAAGAAAATGTGGCACATATACACAATGGAGTACTACTCAGCAGTAAAAAAAAAAAAAAAAACAATGATATCATGAAATTTGCGGGCAAATGGATGGAACTAGAAAATATCATCCTGAGTGAGGTAACCCAGACTTAGGACAAACATGGTATGTACTCACTCATAAGTGGATACTAGATGTGAGGGAAGGGATGGCCAGACTGCAACCCACAACTCCAGAGAGGCTAGCTAACAAGGAAAGACTCTAGGAGGGACACATGGTTGGCCCAGCGAAGGAGAAGTGGATGAGATCTACACAAGCAGACTGGGAGTGGGTGGGTGGGTGGGTAGCAGAGGACAAGGAATGGGGAATGAGAACATAGGGAAATGGGAGGGTCAAGCTGGAACAGGGACAGAGTGGGAGGGCAGGGAGGGAGATGCCATGATAGATGAGGATATCATGGGAATAGGAAGAGGCAGGGTGCTGGGGAGGCTCTCAGGAATCAACAAGAATGACACCACCTTGGAGTGCTGGCTGTGGTCTAGAGGGTGCCTGGACTGGTCTACTTCGGTGACCAGTCTAGTAAATACCCTAACTGTCATCATAGAGCCTTTGTCCAGTGACTGATGGAGGCAGATGCAGAGATCCACAGCCAGGCACCATGCTGTGATCCAGGAATCCAATCAATGAGAGAAAGGAGGGATTCTGCAGGCAGGGGACGTTGAGATCATGATGGGAAGACATGCAGAGATGACCGGCAACACTAGTGGAAGCCCATGAACTGTAGACTAGTGGCTGTGGAGCCCCCATGGGACTGGACTGGACTGGATATGGAAGATAGTTGTTTGGCTTGAACTGTTTAGGGGCACCCAGGCAGGGGGATCAGGATCTGTCCCTGGTGCATGGGCAGGCTTTTGGGAGCCCGGTGCCTGTGGTGTGATGCCTTGCACAGCCTTGGTACAGTGGGGAGGGACTTGGACCTGCCTAGGCTCAGTGTGCAGGGCTCTGCTGACTCCCCATGGGAGACCTTGATTTTGGGGATGTGGGGTAGCTTGGGAGGGAGGGCTGTAAGTGGGATCTGTGGGTGGTATGTAGAGTGAGTAGAAAATTTCTTAATAAAGAAAAATGAAAAAAAATCTTTGCTCTGATTCTGGAAGCCTTTGGAGAGACTGGAGGCAGGGAGTGTTTACAAATAAAACTTTTGTGTTCATTTTTAAATTTCAAAGATAGAAATATGGATGGAGTCTTATGTCACCGGATTCATGGTCATGAATGTCACTTCAAAATGTGATGAGAATGTGTATTCAAGGTTACAAGCTACATTACAGGATCAAAGTGGGCCAAAAGATGTGTTGTCTTAAAACTTCCTTTTAATATTTTTATGGCTTTGACTGCTAGTATTTATCTTTGGGAATTTTACATGAAAATCCAGACTTTTCATGGGAATACATGCTTCCACTATTCCAATCAGGAATAGCCCAGGTTGCTGGGCACCAGGTATTTTCATAGTCTCTATTACTGACTAGTAGAGAGTTCTGGTCACTTTTATTCATAATCACATCTATAAGCCCCAAACACAGCTATGATATTTTTATTCCAACTCAAGAAAGTTTATTGATCGAAAGTTCACAATTACATGCAGTTTTAGAGACTTCCTGGAGAGATCTTGTCTTCAACAGTGCCTACTATGTTTTGCTTCTATCCACTTACTTAAAACACTCAATATCGCCGGGCGGTGGTGGCGCACGCCTTTAATCCCAGCACTCGGGAGGCAGAGCCAGGCGGATCTCTGTGAGTTCGAGGCCAGCCTGGGCTACCAAGTGAGTTCCAGGACAGGCGCAAAGCTACACAGAGAAACCCTGTCTCGAAAAAAAAAAAAAAAAAAAAAAAAAAAAAAACTCAATATCCTCAGCCTTTCCATTGGCTTGGGCATACAGGGGTTTCTTCATGAGATTCATCTCAAAAACTTAGAGGGGACAAAAAAATCAGCAAATAGTTTGGAAGCAGCCACACCTCCTCTGTGGGATTTCATGTGCTTGGCAAATCTTAGCATTGACTTTCCTGTGACTACTTCATGCTACATATCTATGCACACCATCCTCGGTTCATCGAGACCATGAAAAGTTAGTTGTCTTGATTTGAGTTGTCTTGATTTGAGTCGTCTTGAACCTTAGGCTCCATACAACCTGGAAGGGCCCCCAGTTGTTTTTAATATCTGATATACTCATCCATTCTGAGATCATATCTCTAACTAGAGCTTAGAAATCTTTTCTGCTTAACTCCACTAAGATGAAAGCTACTGGGGATACATGTGGGTCAGATTTGAATCATTTGAACCTAGAGAAGTCGTGTTCTACTGAATCTTTGAGCAGATGCTATTGCTGTATTAACCTGCTCTTTTGCAAATGATAGTATGTCCAGGTAGAGTAGTGACATATTTGCTTAAGTAAAAGATCTTTTCTAAGGACTAGTTGGGGCTGGAGAGATGGCTCAGAAGGTAAGAGCACTTGCAGAGGATCAAAGTTCAGTTCCTGTGGTGGTTCAAACCTGCCTGTATCTCCAGTTCCCAGGGATCCAGCACTCTATTCTGGCCTCCAACAGCACTGCATTCAAGTGGTAAATATATATATATATATATATATATATATATATATATATATATGTGTGTGTGTGTGTGTGTGTGTGTGTGTGTGTGTGTGTGTGTGTGTGTGTGTATATACAGGAACTCACACATACACATACATGTTTATAGGCACTCATATATATGCTTACATACACATACAATAAAAATAATCAAATCTTTAAAGTGTTGGTATAACCAGGCATAGTGGTACACATGTGATGTGCAGTCCCAGAGCTCAGGAGGCAGAGGCAGGAGGATCATCACAATTTCCAGACCAGATGACACATCTACCTAGTGAGTTTCAGACCCACCAGGAACAACCAGGCAGTGAAACCTGGCAAGATAAAAGCAAAAACAGACACGTGCTGCTGTAACTCCTCTGTGATAATATTAAATCATACTTGTTTTATTAGAACTCTGGACTCACTTGAGCCTTGAGGAGGGAAGGGAAGTGTTAAGGAGGGGTTCTCATTGTGATGATGTGCCTATGGGGACTGAGGCCAAGAAAGATTTTTGAAGAACCATTTTCTCCCCACATTTTAACAAGAGTTTAGAATGTTGTGGGTCTTCTAGTTCTAATCATGGGGATTAGAGGACAGACATGGTTTTGTTGCACATTCTTATCCTGGAACCATAGGGTGACTCTGGGACAAAAATCTTAGATCCTGTGCTATGCCTTTTCAAGGTCTCAGTTAAATATCCTCACCATGGATGCATTAATGGAGCCCTACAGGACTGCTGAATTCAGGGCAGCTGTCTCTCCTCCAGAATGAGGGTGTTGATCTGACTGTGGCTCCCACAGAGCTACTGATACTAACCAGAGGAGGAGGATAAAGAGTGTATGTTAAAAACTACTCCACCAGCAGCTTGACTAAACTAGTACACTCAATCAAAGGCTCAAGGAAAAGATTCTTGCCAAGGCAGGCAGCCACAGGGCAGTAAGAAACAGGAAGCCGGCAGTCCAGAAGGCTGAGTCACTGAGACATAAGGTTAGCTCTAAATATTTCATCCTGCCTGGATGCCTTAGAGGGTGCCAGACCTATGCACAAAACTATAAGCATGCCCTGCCCTCAGTGCTTAGCAAGTTCCTTTTCACAAGAGAGAGAGACGGGAGAGAAGGAGAGGAATGGAGAGGGAGAGAAGAGATGGAGAGGGAAGACGGAAAGGAAGAGGCAGAGAGATAGAATACCACCGTGTCTATTTCTACCCTGAAGAATCTCAATGCTCCAAGCATGATGTTGCACACCTGTAACGCCATCACTTAGGAGGCTGAGGCAAGAGGATTGGGAAGATGGTGAGTTTGAGCCAGCCTGGGTTACATAGCAAGACCCTGCCTCCTACCCCCACCCAAAAGAAATGAAGGAATGGAGGATAAAAGAACAGAAAAATGAAACAAAAGCCCTCAGTGTCACCTGATCAAGTCCTTCCCTGCTCACTCGCAGCTCACACTGGATTTGGCCATTTCCAAATAGACTTGAGGCTGTTGCTATGGATCAGGTTGAGCAGATGTAGTGTTTTGACTCGGTGAGTGTTGGGGTTCAGTTATCTTACATGTTGAAGAAAACCATCACAATGCTCCACGTGTAGCTTTGGCTCTGCCACACACAGCCCTTACACTGTCTCCACCCCTTCTATCCTGGAGGACTTTCCCCACTGTTCATGCCAATATTGTACATTATAAAAATAAGCTAGCTTCAGATTCACCACAGTCAAGGATGGCCTTGAACTTCTGACCCTGAGTGCTCTGGGCAAGGGGCATGCACCACCATCCTGGTTCTGGAGATTGAACCAATGCTTTGTGCAAACCAGGAAGCACTCTGTCAACTGAGCTATCATTTTTCTGTGAGTTCTTGAGTCAAAACCTCACTGTGTAGCTCAGGTTAGCCTGGAACTCACTATGTAGTCTGGGCTGGACCACCATGTTCAGCATAATGAACTCTCTTGTTAATCCCCAGTCTTCACACTTGGTGAATGAGTGTACTTTCTCCATTCCGTAGTATCAGCACACTTACCTGGAACCACCTGCACTTCCCCCCAACCGTTATGCCAGTGTGTCTACACTTACTGAACTACTAATCAGACATGCAAACTGTGAGCATAAATCGGAAGAATTATTCCTATGAAACTAAATTGGATGATTGAAAAAACTTAATAGAAGTAACTTATGAAGCAACAGTCCATAACACAAGACAAAAAGAGAGAACCACAAAGGATTATGGGTTGGAGAAAATCATTTATAAAATTTACAAAGTTTCTATATGGCTTCATGAAAACCTTTAATTTCTCTCTTCACTTTAAGTAAAATGAAGCTGAACTTGGGAATTATAGGATGCCTTTTAGGAAATAAATCAAGTATAAAGTGCACTGGCAAATCCCCACTCTATGAAAAGCTTTACCTTGAGTCAAAAGGTTGATGAATGAATGCACATTTAGATGTTTTAAGTTAAAATAAAATGTTGAAGATGTGCACATTATCACTTTTATGATCTTACTCTTCTAAGTTTATCAAATGACTGCCTCAACTACTTCAGACAACATGACTTCTGTGTGCTGTATTCATGATGTCATTTTAAATGAAGGTTTTATAAGTATGTAAGACTTTCAGAGGGTATCAATTTTTTAGCCACAATCAACCTTATAAAAGACCTTTATTACATCAAATATAACATCTGTAGCAGTGAGGATACTAAAAATAAAAAAGTGCTGGGTACTTAAAAGAGACTTCTTACACACTTAGGAATTGACGAAAGTGACAGAGCGGCAGTCAGGGCCGGGAAAGAACCAACAACCCGGCCGTGGGACTGCGTCTCAGGAAGGAGCAACCACCCCAGGAAGATGGGTTCACCTCAGGCCACGCTAAAAAGATAGGCAGAAAAATTATTCCTTTAATGAGATACTATACATTTCCTTCCCAAGATTCTCCCCACCCCACGCACGCACACACGCACACACACAGGCACGCACGCATGCACACACGCACACTTGTGGTGAGGAGAGAGGAGAAAGAGCACAGCTGGGTGGCTGAGAAGCCATGAGGTTTGGTTAAATCTGCCACTTTTTGGGTCCTAACTCAGATAGGGACTCCAGTTTCTCTGGTGTTGGCGTTATGGCCCACAGAGTCGGTCACCAGCAGACTTAACTTCTCAAGGTTACTCTCAGCTGAGAAGTGACACACCTGAGTTTTCTCGAACTCTTAGACACTAGCTGACAAAGGCTGCTGGGCCTTCCACAACGTCCATGTGTTACAGGGACTTCGAATGCCACACCACTGAAGCAATGACCTGCTCCATGCTTGACCCCTTGTCCCATCTTCAGAACTCACCCTTCTGCTCCATTCCACTGAGACTCAGCAACAAGGCTAGCTCCTTAGATGTTGCCTTTCTTCATCACGGATACCCTTTTGTATTTTTTCAATTATTATTGACTCGGTGTGTGCCTGAACCACAGTACATGTATGAAAATCAAAGAACAACTCATACTAGTTGGTTTCCTCCTTCTACCATGTGGGACCTGGTGATTAAACTCAAGTTGTTGAGATTGGTGACAAGTACCTTTACCCACAGAGCAATCGCACCCATCCCAGATAATCTTCTCTTCTTTTAGGACACAGTGATGCTAGGTTAGGGCCACCCAATGTCTTCAGTTTAATCTTTCTCTTTACAGACACTACCTTTAAACACAGTGGTGTTCTTACACCCTAGATAATAGGACTTTGTCATGTAAGTTACTGGGAGCTGATCAGACCTATATACATAAGGCATCACTATTGCTCTGGCCACTGTGCAGTGGCTAGTCTTGCCTGTGGACTTTGGTTCTTATTTTGGTGGGAACATTTTAATGACAATTTGATTTTACCAGAGAGCTAGGGAGAGAGAGGGAGAAGGTAAGAGGGAGAGAGAGAGAGAGAGAGAGAGAGAGAGAGAGAGAGAGAGACAGAGAGACAGAGAGACAGAGAGACAGAGAGACAGAGAGACAGAGACAGAGAGACAGAGAGACAGAGAGACAGAGAATTTGGGTGCTGTGAACCAGCAAAAGGGCTCAGTGGGTAATGGCACCTGCTGACTGAAAAATTAGTTTGACCCCCAGGATCCACAAGGTAGGAGAGAATCAACTCCACTCCTGAAGTTGTTCTCTGATCTGTATATATGCCTTCACCCATGCCACAATTCATACCAAAATAAATTATAATTTAGTAAAAACTTTCATTGGGATGCTAGGAATTTCAACGTGGGGCCTCATGTTTGTACCTTCTGAGCTTTCTCCCAGCATCTGGTTTTGCTTTGATTTATTAGTGGTAGTGGTGGTAGTTGGTTTGCTGACATAGCCCCAGTGTCTAAAATAGTAAGAATTCAGTGAATGAACAGGCTAATGTGTGTCTTGTTTAATGCTCAATGAAGGGGGATTTTAAGCCAGTAATTCCTGAATGCAAGTAAATACGCCTGATCTATCCACTGGTTGGCTAATTTTATTATTTCCAAGTGACTATAACACAATTCTGACAATTCTTTGCATACTAGTTAGTATCATAATGTTCATTAAACACCGAAAAAGCCCAAAGATTACGAAATCACAGGGATTTCGATGAGCTAACGTTCCATGCGGGGTTGCTCAAGCTGTTTCCTAAAGGCATTACTTCAACAGTTCTATGAAGCAGTGCACAAACAAAAGGGAAAGCAAAAGGGTGTTTGCTTTAATCCACACATCTTAAGCAATTGTGCAGTCTTTTAAAAAGGGATAATCATTAAAAATTGAATCAATAAAACCCTGGGACTATTTCAATGAGCCTCTCAGAAAGCAGTTTCTCCTCGTATGATTTATTTGGCATAGCTACCTTGATTCTCAAGATGATGATACTCATTTTCAAATTAATGTCACAGAAAAAGACAGAGAAAGGGGCAATCAGCTTCCAATTAAAATAACTCAGCCCCTGCCCTTGGCTTCCAATAGAACTGTCGTTTCAAGAGGAAGAAAACCATTTAATCCCTCCTTCCTGGTTTTATGGCCCATAGATGTGAATAACAGCACATATTACCACAAACTTATACTTTTCTCATCACTGTGGCCAAATACCCGACAACCAGCAAATTACCAGAGGAAGGGTTTATTTGGGGTCACAGTACATCATGGCAGAGAAGGCTGTTAGAACAGCTCATCTGTGGCTGTGGGAGCATGAAACTGCTTTTTCACATCAGGACAGATCAGGAAACAGAAAGAATGGAAGGGAGGTTGGGCTAGCAATCCCAAGGCCCTCTCTGCCATGACCTACTTCCTCCAGCGTAGATATCACCTCCTAAAAAAATCTCACAGTCACTAAAACAGCATGCCCACCTAGAGATCAAATATCCAAACATGAACCCATAGGACATTTCACATCTACACCATAACAGTATTGTACAAATTAGGGGGGAAATGCAAGTTTTAGAAAGCACCTTGAATCTGGAGAGTACTGATAAATAACTGAATGGCATCAGTATTATAATAACAACTGCAATAGCTAAGCGTGATAGCCAAAGTCATCATCCCAGTACTCAGGAAGCTGAAGCAGCAAGATTAGGAGTTCAAGGTCAGGCTTGGCCTAAAGCAAGTTTGAGACCAGCAGGGGCTACATAGAACCCTGTCTCAAACCAACTATATATATGTATATATATATAGTTGTATATATATGTGTGTGTGTGTGTGTGTGTGTGTGTGTGTGTGTGTAGGGATTCTTCTGTTATGTCATACCTACTGTTTTCTCTGCAGCATACTGAACAAACTTGTTTTCTTTCTAAAGTATTAAGAGGGGCTGGAGAGCTGGCTTTGCGGTTGAACAAAAGTTCAGTTTCCAGCACCTCCATCAGACGGCTCCCAACCACCTGTAAATCTAGCTCCAAGGGATCCTGCACCCTCTTCTGGTTTCTGAGGGCATCTGTACTCACAATGCACATACCCCCCCCAACACACACACATACACTATATATATATATATATATATATATATATATATATATATATATATATAATATAAATAAAATTCAAATAATAATATAATATAGAGAGAAATAATAGCAAGAATAGTAACAGCTTTTCCACAATTGTAGACTAAGAATCCAAATGACAAAGGCTTGTCATTCACCAAGATAGAACATGCTTTGATTTTTTAATGAAATATTTCAAAGTATATTCTCAGAATGCAATTAAAAAATAGCAGACAAAAAAGAAAATAAAACAATTGCCTGAGATACTTCTAGACCACTATCAGAACCTAAGACTGAAACTGCCACTAGTCTAATGAAATGACTAATCCGGATCTAAATGTAGATTTACAATAAAGCATGTCCACCCTTGAAGCCCCTTCTCCTTCACAGAAATAAAAAACTACTCAAGAGAGTAATTCGTATCCTAAAAACATTGCTCAACTGTTGCTAGAGTTTTTCTGCCTGGCCCACAGTCAGGGCAAATCTCTCTCACCCGCCAGTCCCAAGCCGCTCAAACCCGATCAAGTAAACACAGACACTTATATTGGTTACAAACTGTATGGCCGTGGCAGGCTTCTTGCTAACTGTTCTTACAGCTTAAATTAATCCATTTCTATTAATCTATACCTTGCCACGTGGCTTGTGGCTTACCGGTACTTTACATCTTCCTTATCCTGATGGCGGCTGGTAGTGTCTCCCTCTCCAGCTTCCTGTTCTCTCAATTTTCCTCTGTTAGTCCCGCCTATACTTCCTGCCTGGCCACTGCCAATCAGTGATTTATTCATTGACCAATCAGCAACACATTTGACATACAGACCATCCCACAGCACTCAACTTCGGTACCTGGATAGCATCTAGTCCCTCAAGCTGAAACATCCATTCTTAACTCATCTCGTGTCTCACATTACACAAGGCAAAAGGAGGAAAGAAAACACCCCAAAAAGCCGCAGTGTCCAATCATCAGGAACCAACCACGCCCCTCCTCCACAGCCCTGCGTGCATTTAAAGTAATGGAGGGAAAAGATGACAACTTTCTTTCCTGTATCAAAGGAAATGGGCCCATGCTTGGTTCTGCTTCCAATAACGTGGCTGAAGGAGTCTGCTGTTTCCAAGATGGGTGAGCCAGGCTTACCTGCCTATACCAAGAATTAACAACTGGACATAATAAAGGAAGCAAGTGCTTTTCAGGACATTGGTTATTCATTAGAAAAAGGCATCCATCCCTGGAATGTGAGAATTAGATAAGGCAGGCTGGAGAACTATTTCCATGGCTTTCCTGATGGACACTTCCAGGTCACATTTACAGGAATGCAAGGGAAGCTTCCTAACTTACCTAGCCTGAGGAAACTTTGTTGAGATTTAAGTGAGCCCATGGTATCTAGAGTTCCCTGAGCTAAGCACTGGAGGGGAAACACATTCCCAAAAAGAACCAAGGAAATCTACAGAAGACCTTTCTCAAGACCTTTGGGGAAGTACTGATGGGAGTGTGTCCCTGGAAACCACCAGAACCTAAGACAGAACCACCTGAATAAATGAAAGACAGCAATCCAGGAGCAAATCAAGAGGAGGCCACAGAGTCTGACCTCACCACTAGAGCAGAAAACATCATGCTTCAGAGGTATGACATGGAGCCCTTGGGTTTGCCATAGTGGGATGGAAACTCAGAACTAGATAAGTGTTCACACCTATAAAGGCTCCGGGGTAAGATCAAACAGGATTAGATGCTGACATGTCACTTACGGCCATCCCAGAACAAAGAACATAAGGAAGGCAGGACTGGAAGGCAGGAAAAATCTTGGAAACATGAGAAGGGAGAGGCATCCTGCACCAAGGAATCAGGTTGAAGCCCTGTCCCCAGAGAAGCAGAAAGCCCAGCACAATTAACAGTTGATTGAGGCCTTTATCCCTTCCCAGCCATGACCTGAACATTGCTACAAATCTCTCTCTCTCTAAAGCCTATTCGCAAGGAAAGGACATGTCCTGAACCCCTTGCACATCTCCAGTGCCTCCTGGTTTTCTGTCACCAGATTAAAATTCTCTCTAAGGCATCTCCAGAACCACTCTACATTCTCACTTATCACAAGGGAAAGGGGGTTTTAGCAAACCTTTGCAATGTAAATTGAGAGCCGCAAATGGTATGGGCAGGTGAATACCGAGACAAGTCCTGGAGATGTTCCCTTTAGGAGCCCATATCCACACTTGGGCATCTCTTACTTCCTGAGACATCCTTGGAGAAGACAACACCCCAGCTCTTAGGTATGTCTTACTTCCTCTTCCTCCTGCATCAAAATATCTTAATAAAATCAACTGTTTCATCCTACCATACAGCCCTGAAACTCTTTTCTCTGCCAAAAACGAAAATTCTGGTTTGGCCTGAGTCAAGTTCCCTAAAAATCTAGGGGATTTCCTCCTAAAGGTGACAGCATGGAGTTGTGTCACTGTCCACTCACTGCTGACATTAATACGCATTTACATGATGGAGTTGTAAAGTGAGTGCATCCAAAACTGATAAATTGTAAAAATAAATAGTGAAATCCACAAGTATAGTCAAAAATGTCAACAACTCTTTATCAGCAATTGGCATAAAATCCACAACATGCAGACCACTTGAACAACCTTATCAATCATCTCGACATGATGGACATTTATAGAACACTCCCCTGAGTGACAACCTAATATCCATCCCTTTAAAATTCCTGCTCACACATTTGATCTCAGATAACAAGAGGAGGGGGTAAGGAAAAAACCAAAAACATTAAGTTAATGTATGCATAGATCAGCATTCCCCATCCCAAAAGGAAGATGTATCATAAATGCTGTAACCCTCCCTTCCCCATCTGCTTAGATAGTTGTAGATAGCCTGTCCATTTACTTTCTACTGTCAGCCGTACACGTTTGCTTCACACTTAGCAAGCAGCTCAGTTTGCCTAGCAGGTCTACAGCCTTGTCATCCACTAAGCTAATCCTAGGATATGAAAAGAAACCCAAGAGAGTCCCCTGTAGGTTGAGTTTTCCTGTCTGGCCCACAGTCAGGACAAATCTCTCTCACCTGCCAGTCCCACAGCTGTTCAGACCCGACCAAGTAAACATAGAGACTTATATTGGTTACAAACTGTATGGCCGTGGCAGGCTTTTTGTTAACTGTTCTTACAGTTTAAATTAATTTATTTTTATAAATTTATACCTTGCCACATGGCTTGTGGCTTACCGGTACTTTATATCTTTTTTGTCCTGATGGCAGCTGGCAGTGTCTCCCCCACCCAGCTTTCTGTTCTCTCAATTCTTCTCTCTGTTAGTCCCGCCTATACTTCCTGCCTGGCCACTGACCAATCAGTGATTTATTTATTGACCAATCAGCAACACATTTGACATACAGACCATCCCACAGCACTTTTTCTTTTTTTTTTAAAAAAAAGGAAGGTTTTAACCTTTACACATCTCTAAAGTCAGCTTGGTATATTTGGGAATTTGGGCGTAGCTCTTTTTATTACTTCCTGTTGGAGGGGGGTGCTGTATCTTTTGGGGAAACAAAGAAAATTTTAGGATCATGGAGTAGTCTGTGAGGCTGTATCGTCTGAGCCAGTTGCCTTGAAACCATTTTGGATGTTGGATCATCTGGGCCTAGTGTCATCGGAGACCTTTTAGGTGGTCTTGGCTGGTCAAACCTGATGTATCTTAATCTGGAACAAATCCATAGCCTCTGGCTTTCTGTGGAAACAAAAGCAGAGTCTCCTTTCCAAAGCAACATATCCTTACATCTAAATTTTAAAGTCAAGGTACCTTTAAAATATACATTTGGCATAACTCAACAGTTTTTGTAATCAAATGTTTTTTTTTTAGTTACAAATATCAAAGAGAACATAATTTAGATTCTCTGTGTGGTAGCCATCTTTACGTGGCTTATTTTTTTATATTAGCTTGAGCATATTGTTTTAAACTGTAGTCTTTTAAGCCTGAAACGGTGCTGGCGCTGTTGGCTCTGCCTACTTTAGCTTTTCAACATGGCAGTGATACGTTTTTCGCCAGCTCTGGGAGCCATCAACTCTCAGAAATAGTGGGTCTATGTTTTTATCAAAGTAGCGTGAAGCCCAGAAACTTTTTGTTTTGTTTTGTTTTGTACTAGCAAAGGCTAAATCCACCACACAGCTTAATGTGTCACTTGCAGAGGCCTCATTTCTACCATACTGTAGGTCGAGCGCGCACGCTAGGAACCCACCAGTAGCTCAAACTGGCAGTTGTTGTTTATTTGAGAGAGACAATTAGGAAGCTGTTTTAAGCTCTGTTTTAGAATCTTTTTTCTCAGTTTTTAGGTGGAAACTCTTGCCCCACGTTGGGCGCCATTTGTAGCTAGAGTTTTCCTGCCTGGCCCACAGTCAGGACAAATCTCTCTCACCTGCCAGTCCCATAGCTGTTCAGACCCGACCAAGTAAACATAGAGACTTATATTGGTTACAAACTGTATGGCCGTGGCAGGCTTTTTGTTAACTGTTTTTACAGTTTAAATTAATTTATTTTTATAAATTTATACCTTGCCACGTGGCTTGTGGCTTACCGGTACTTTACATCTTCCTTGTCCTGATGGTGGCTGGCAGTGTCTCCCCCACCCAGCTTTCTGTTCTCTCAATTCTCCTCTCTGTTAGTCCTGCCTATACTTCCTGCATGGCCACTGACCAATCAGTGATTTCATTTGACATACAGACCATCCCACAGCAGTTCCCACTGCCTCCCACCACTGCTGGGAATTAGTGGTCCCCCTACCACTGCTGGGAATCAGCAGCAGGATCCTGCCATAAGGTTAATCACCCCAGCCAGTGCGGCAACCCTTCCTTCACTTATTGGCTCAGTAGCCCAAGGTTTCCAAAGCACTTTGGTGGTAATTTCCAATTTCAGTTGGATGCAAGTATGCTTCCCTTAGAAACCAAGTCCTATAAGCTAGCAGAGCCAATGATCATGGAGAAACACAGAAGGTCAATGGTAGGTCACCAGGGGTGTAGTGAAGAAACCCAGTCTGACAATGCCCCTTGACCACTGGACACTGTGAATCCTGGCTAGAAGTGGAAATGGGGCCAAGGAACACCATAGTTAGACATTGATTCAGTGTGTATACCGTACACTGGAGGACCCTGCTCCCTCGCCACAAGCCACTGCCACCCAGTACTTCAAACTCCTCATCACTAATCTACCATAATGGCTGTTTTGTGATGATTGTGAAGATGCAAAATTGAAAGAATTTCATTGTGATGGTTAGTGTTGTCAAGATCTAGAGTCATCTCAGAGGCAAGCCTGGGAGCATGCCTAATGAGGTGAATTGATGTGGTAAGACCCATTCTAATTGTGAGTGGGACTGGTTCCTGGTCCTGGGATGGAGAATGTGAGCTGAGCACCGTCAAGTATTCATTGCTGTTTCCTGACTAGGGCTGCGATGTGACCACACATGTCACGCTGCTGCTGCCTTGACTTCCATACCATGATAGACTGTTCCTCAACGGTGGCCCTGCCTCCTGTCTGACCTCTGCTTACTGATCCACCAAACTGAGAGGAGGTAAGGAGTCCCAGCTTATACTCCTACCAATGTGGAAGCACTGGACCATACCTTCCCTCCATGATGGACTATAGACAGCTGTTAAGACTGTGAACAAAGTAAGCCTTCCTCCCTGGAGCTGTTTCTTGCCATATGCTTGGCCACACCAACAAGAAAAGTAGCAGAACTGGTCATTTATGGCATGAGCTCATGAAACAATTATAAAGAAATAGATAGGAACTTGGCCTTTATCTGAAAAAATCCCTCCATTCTGTGTACCAAGTTCCTCTCTGCCTGGACCTTTGACATGACAGCCAGCTCACAGGCACTAGTGGGCTTTGATTCACCTGCCATGCACTACACCAGTAACATGGCTCTCCTCCCTCCCTCCTTGCCAACCCCATTCCAGTAAGGGTCTAGTCGAGAGGCAGCACCATCCCAGCCACCCATTGTCTCATAAAGTGAGCGACACACCTCCCTCCCTCCCTCCTCCTCCTTCCTTCTCCCAGTTCCAACCATTCCTATCAACTTTCCTCAAAGTTCTCACCTGTGGTTTTCACATTTCCATGTATCCAGTGCTATAATGATATGTGGGGTCTTTTTTCTGATTTATATACTTCAATTTTGTAACATAAGAAACAATATACGAAGGTACAATATACAACATCCAATCCCATTGTCAACTTAGGTAGAGTGTGGAGACAGTCAACCCTTTGTTTCTTGCTTTAACTAAGACAAAGAGCATGAAGCAGTAATGTCTGCCTGGAAGGCAAAATTATCTACTTCCTCCCTTCTATGGTATGCTTCATCAGTTCTAGAAGAGTTAAAGCATTATGAACCAAATAGCAGAATGAGCCTGGACCATGCATGGCTCTCAGACTGCTCAGGAAAGAATTCACATGTGTTTAATGTTATTTTTCTCTTAGGATGTTCTAGTGGAAATTAGGGAAGATAGACATGCATGCACACACACATACACATATATATGTATTTGTATATAAATTACATGGTGCAAACATATATGCTAACATATATAATATATAAACATATCATATGTGTAATATATAAACATTATATACAAGGCAGCTGGAGTGTATGTGTATACATATATGCATACATACATATAAAATGTGCATCTTATATATAGAAATCTTAGAAGTCCAAAATTATTCAATAAACTATCAAGCAATTTCTCTGTGAAAAGCTACCATTCTCATTTAAATTTAGAAATTCCTTCTTTGACAAGATATAGGTGTATTTTTGTTTAATATTTAGCTATTGATGGGATAGTATTTCTTTTTCAAATGACTTGACAATTATGAGAAGTGAGAAGAGGAACTCAATTTGTGCCTGTAAGAGAGGTTACATCTAGGGAATGATCAGGTTAGGCAAAAGGTTATTTTATGAAGACCTAAACACACACAAAATATTATCCTATGCAAGTATGAACATGTGTTTCTCAAGGCCAAGATATATTCATACGGCTTTCTCCAGAAATAATTAAACATAGAAAAACAAGTAGGTATTATTCATCATTGCTGTCCCTGGTTACCTAGCAATTAAAGCTATTGATTAATTTACACACTTTGTGGAAAAGGCAATCATTAGCTTTCAAACACAGCTAGCAACACGGACACTCAATCATGGTGGTATGGCTTCCATGGCATAATTATTTCTAAATAAACACAGCCCCTTTGATCCATCTCTTTAATGCAGGCAGAAGTTCTTGTCTTTGAAGAAAGGCTCCCTTGATTTACAGGTATGAAAATGACATAGTAAGATCTGGAATAACAGTATCTTATCTAAATCAAATCCATATTCTTCCAATGTCCACTTTAATGAGGAAGGCAAACATTATATGTAGCTAACATTCACTGAGCCATCCTCTGGGCCAGGTTCTATGGAAAGTCCATTTAATGTACTAACTTACTGCATTAGTTCTCTTTCCTGCTATGGTAAAATTCCTGACAAAAACAACATATGGCAGGGTTGATTTGGACTCACAGTTTGAGGGCACAGTCCATCACAGAAGAGAAGCCACTGCAGCAGAAGCCTAAGGCGGCCAGCCACGGTGCATGCCCAGTCAGGAAAGAGAAGGAAAGGCTGGCTCAGCTCAGCCTTCTCCTTATGCAGTCCAAGGACCCAGACCATAAAATGGTGCTGCCCACATTTAGGGAGGGTCTTCCTACCTCAGTTAACCTACTCTAGATAATGCTTCACAGATATGCCCAGAGACTTGTTTCCACGTGAATCTAGATCCTGTCAAGTGACAGTCAATACTAGCCACCATGCTTAACTATTGCTTCTACATTATCATGAGTTAGGTGTCAATGGCCAGCTCATGTTATAGTGAGAAAAAAACAAGTTTTAGAAGGATTTCATATGACACTTCTTGAATGTCCATGAATCAAATACAGAGTTGAATTTGCCTGACAGCAGAAGATGAGCTGTAGAATTATGAATTATGGACAATTATGATCTCTCTGTACTCTGACATACCCAGGACAAGCTCTTTCATAATGCACACATGCATGGTCTTTTGTATAGCTCACTCACCTGCTCACTATTGAAGAAAATGATTCACATCAGCAAAACCCATTTAGCTACTTTTATCATATATAAATCTTTCACTGTGTATAGAAGACTCGCATGTGTCATAGAACAATCTTCCATCTAACGTTCCATTTTGAAATAGGAATTGTTTGACATCTCTTTATACTATACCTAATGTTAAACTTAAAAAGCAATTTTAACCTAGATATTCTGCAATCAGACATCTTTCACAATGAATGTTAATATGTTTGTTTCATATAAATGTAGTACCAAATATATTTATGTTTGTATGTATGTATTTCTGCTTCTTGAAATGTAAAATGCAAGCTCAAGAGTCCTGAGATATATGTGTCCAATGGAAATGACCCTGGTGTGCTTGGTAATTTATTTTAACATATTTATTAAACATTCACAATCCCTCCCATCACCTAATTAGATATTCTCCCTTTTCAGTGTCTTCCCATATTAACCCTACTTTCTGACAGTTTGCCAGATTCTCACAGACTTACAGAATTGACAAAACACACTGTGAGAAACTGTCTTAACAATGTGCAAAGTTTTTCATGTATTTTATTGAAATATGTGCATATTACTTACACGACTGCTTAATAAGACATAAAACTGGAAAGTATTCAAATGTTAATGCCCAGGCTGCTGTCATCGTCTTCACTCTTGTGTACTTAAATTACTTTTGTTGAAGAGAAAAGAAAAAGAGAAAGAAATTAAAAGTTCACAAGCATCCTGACTACAAAGTCACAAAAAGCAAGGTGGGCTTCTCAATTAAACCAAACTACGAATCCCGTCATTCCATCTACGACCGCTCAAGACTCTTCACTCTTTCTCGGGCCAGTTATACACACGAAGTTAGTAATACCATGCCAGAGAGTTAAAAAAAAACACAGCTCTGATGCACAAAGCTTAGAGGTTTCAAGGTAGAAGGAATTTGAAGGGCTTTGGGTCCCCTCTGCCTCTGTTTCATAGATGTAAACATGAAGATTCCATGTCCCCAGAGGACATCACTAAAAGAATCAAGAAGAATGGATGTCCTCATTTTACCCAGTTCCTCCATAACACATGACCTTACTCAGATAAAAGCCCAATGTCAGGCCATTGCTTTCATTTTCACCGAACTATGCATATTCTCTCCATTCAGTAAACTAATGGAGCATAAATGAAGCTGGTGGTGTAGTTTGCTTCTCTGTTGCTATGATAAACACCATGACAAAAAGCAACTCGGGAAGGAAAGGGTTTAATTTGGCTTACAGGTCACAGTCCATCACTGGGAGAAACAGGGCAGGAGCTCAAGGCAGGAATCTGAAGACAGAAACTGAGTAGAGACCACAGAGGTGGTACACTGCTTACTGGCTCCTTCCCTCTGACTTGTTCAGATAGGTAGGTAGATGGATAGATGGATGGATGGATGGATGGATGGATGGATGGATGGATGGATGGATAGATAGATAGATAGATAGATAGATAGATAGATAGATAGATAGATAGATAGATAGACAGATAAACAGATAAACAGATAAACAGACAGACAGCCCAGATCCACCTGCCCAGAGATGGCACCACCCACAGTGGTCATCAATCAGCAATCATGAAAATGTACGATAGACATACCCAAGTTGATTAAAGGCAATTCTTCAGTTGAGATTCCCTCTTCCCAGGTATGTCTAGGTTTGTGTTAAGTTGACAAAAACTAGCCATGACAACAATTAATTTGAAAATGTAACTAATAAATGAAAGAGGATTTTTTTTAGCTCCCTTCCATTTTAAAGATGATTAAACATGCCAGGCAGTGGAGGTGCATGTCTTTAATCCCAGCACTCGTGAGGCAGAGGCAGGTGGATATCAGTGAGTTCATGGAAGGCTGAATGTGATCACAGTACTTTACATATACGTATGAAGATTCTATGCCACCCACTATTATTTATAAAATATGATAACAAAAATTGGAAAAATTAATCTTACAGATACAATATAATCCTTGAGGTTTAATTCCAATAAAGATATGTTCCTTGTGAGCCACAAATAATAGCTATAAGCATTTAGACATCCCAGTAAAACTTTGATAATTATGCCAACAACAAACTTTACTAGCAATTACTGGGATATCATTTGACTCTTTTCTTGAGTAGACTTCAAGGTTTCTTCACGTTTTTTACACAGCAGCAGTAAAGGCCCATTAAGGGAAAATTAGTTCCTTCTGGTCAAGAGGATGAAATATCTGGCCTGGGTCAGAGACCTAACATTCCATTTGGGCTGGGCAGGTACCTGGCCAAGGGACCACCCTAATAAAGCGGGACCACCCCTAGAAAGGCAGTTTTACCTTCAGCTATGCTAAAGGCAATGGTGGAGAAATTATCCCTTTAATGAGATAGTGTGCTTTTCCTTACCAAAATTCCCAGCCCTAGCTCAGTGACTGACAGAGTGGCAGCCATGTCCCTTAATAAATCTGAACACTTTTCTCAATTATTCAGGAAACCTTAACTTTTCCTTTTCTTCTATTTTTATTCTAAACATGCTTTACCTACCACTCTGGGTCTCTTTACTCTTCCTCTTTCCTCTCCTCTCCTCTTTCTCTATCTCACTCTTTCTCTAGCTATCTCTCTTTCTCTCTCTATCTCTCTCCCTCCCTCCCTAATAATAGCTGCTACCATGTAGCTGACCTACATTCCCATTCAAACAGCATTGCTTTTTTTTTCTCCTTTCCATTCACCTCCTCTGAGCATATGCTGAGGTTTCCAGCTTACCTGCCCTTGTGTTTTCTTTTAAATTCTAATAAAGTTATCCTAGGCTCCTGTTTGAGTCTATTCTTAAATTGTTTTATTAAGGAGATTAAGAACCCCAAAAGGGAATCTCAATTTGTCCAGTATCACTTTCCTATGAATCAAATATCATTTCTCTATTCAAATGAGGGTTCTCTAAAAAGTGCTGAGTAAAGACAGTCAGCAGCATGGTCCTTGTTGTGTAAAATGTCCTGGGATGCAGAAAGAAACTGAGCAGCATTTTAGAGGCACAATTCAGTTTCCCAACTGCAGCATTCATTTGGACATGCTGATCTCATTTTAGTGGTGATAGTGGGCATTGAGACATTTCTATGATGGCAAATTTGTGAGTTTTCTGATGATTTTTGAGACAGGGTCTCACCATGCAGCTCAGGCTGGCTTTGAACTCTCAATCCTCTTTCTTCAGTATTCCTAGTGCTAAGACTGCAGATGTACTGCTGGGCATGGTGGCACACACCTTTAATCCCAGCACTCAGAAGACTGAGGATGGCAGAGCTCTGTGAGTTCAAGGCCAGCCTAGTCTACATAGTGTGTTCCAAGACAGCTAGAGCTAGCTACATGGTGAGGCTCTGAGAGAGAGAGAGAGAGAGAGAGAGAGAGAGAGAGAGAGAGAGAGAGAGAGAGAAGGAGGGAGGGAGGGAGGGAAGGAGGGAGAAAGGAAGGAAGGAAGGAAGGAAGGAAGGAAGGAAGGAAGGAAGGAAGGAAGGAAGGAAGGAAGAAAGAAAGAAAGAAAGAAAATGTGCAGATGTGCACCATCGTGCCTGGCTCCAACTGAGGCTTGAGGGATGTTTTCTTCATCCTCACTGGCTTAGAACTTATGACAATCCTCCTACTCAACAAATAACAATACTATAGACAAAAGCCACCACACCCTGGCTGTGAGTTTTAAGGAAGCATTTTTTCCACTTGGAATTAGTAACCATGAGGATTTGACATAATTACAAGCACTACTGGACTTTCATTTAGACATCATTCTCAAGACCCAGGAGAGAAGGCAAGGCTTGGTGAGGACGGGGACAGCAAGCACTCCCAGCGAGGCTAATCCAGGCCTTTCTCTTGGCTTTCTGTACGTGTGAGCTTGCCTTGTTATTCAACTTCTTCAGTGAGTTTACTCCCTGTGAGGTCACTAAGTTTCTCTCCATTTCTAAAGATAAAGTATCCAAGAAATTTTCCTGCAGTAATCCTTATAAAGAAACATGAGAGCTTTTGTTTAAATGCTGGATTTTATTAGAATCTTTATTTACTCAGATAGAGTTCTTCATTGCATAAACCCTTAAACACATTTACCTAAAGAGAGAGAGACAGACAGACAGAGACAGAAAGAGAGAGAGAGAGAGAGAGAGAGAGAGAGAGAGAGAGAGAGAGAGAGAGAGAGAGAGAGAGAGAGAGAGAGCTCTTTATGCTGTTGAATTAACTGGAAGCAATTTTTCCAATAATATTTAATAGTCCTCATTTCTCTTTGATGAGCCACACTGTCGTGAGCGTTTGGGTAGCATGCGCCCGTGGAAGTAAAGCTTTCCTGTTTTAATTCCCCAAGCGAGAGGGAGCTGCAGAGAGCATAACGGAGCCACCACGAAGCAGATGGCTTTCATTATCTACATAAAAAAGCTATTTATACTGGGAAGTTGAAAAAATGAGAAACAATACTCATGGTATAAACATATATTTTAATTAAATTAGAGCTTGAAAAGGAATAACAAGTGATTATTAAGTGTCGGTCAAAGTCAAGTTGACATTAAAGGCTGGATGTGGAGAGCCTGGGTGCCTCTGGGCCGGGCTTAAGGAACTGCAGTCACACATGGATTGTGTAATTGATCTCTTACAATAAATAGGCGGGGAGGCATGTCTGATAGTGGTGCAAGTTCCCTCACAGGATAATAATACACAATGGGATCCTGTGTTTGAGCAGGAAGCACACTCTGCAACACTTCCAGACCCTAGGTCCAGGACATTGACACAGCAGACACAAAGGCTAACCTGAATTTATTTCTTACTCTGTCCTTACAGAGGTTTTTTTTTCAAATAAAGGAACTGTAAACAAGGGGTAAACAAGTCCTGGGTATGGAGCTGACAGAGTTAGCAATAAAAATGCAGGCCATGCTTACACTTAAACATGATTTTGCCTGAGGTCCACATTAACTGAGTGTACTGAGTCTCTTGTATTGAGTTCAGCAGCCATAACTGGGTGCCAACCTACCTCATCAGTTTCCAGCCTTGTGAATTCAGGAAGATGTTTGAATGGCCCTACAGCTCAGAACGATGGGGACAGTTCAACACCCACTTACAGGTTCGCCTGGCAACTAAATGAGTTATTTATAGAGCACATAAAATTGTGCTTAGTATATTGTGAGCATTGTATGTTTGCTAAATATTGTTCCTGTCTTGAAGGGAAAAAACTAAGCAGTCAAGAGGAACACCTTTAGAGCTTGTGTGGAAAGATTTCACTATCACCAGATTTAGTGGTGCACACCTTTAGTCCCAGCACTTAGGAAGCAGAATCAGGCCAATCTCAGAGTCTGAGGCCAGCCTGATCTGCACAGAGAGTTCCAGGATAGCCAGGCTAAATCATGAGACCCTCTTTCAAAAAAGAATTTTACAGGGTCTCATTATTTCTATAAAATATCTATAAATAATTCCTAGAAGACTATGTACCTCAAATCTTCTACCATCACCTCTACTTTCTTCTCTGATCACCACATGCTGCAGATGTTCCCTCACGTCTCTTCTTGTTCGCTGGCCTCTTTTCTAACAGCTGGAGTGCTGACCTGAGAGCCGTGTCCTCAAGTCTCTCAGGATTACTCAGCCCCACACTGCTCAGGTAGTGTGCTGCCACCACTCCTCCAGAAGGGGATGGAGTCACATCTGCAACTGAGGCATGAAGGAACAAAGCCAAGGATGCCAGGCACTGGAGGTCAGTGAGCAAAAACTCCTGAGCTCAAGAAGGGCAGAGTGATGAACAAGGACACTCAGGAAGAGAGTTGGTTGACCACCTAAGAAAGAAGACTTCATTCACATTTCAAGAGGAAGACTGGGTTCCCAGGAGACATTTTTAGCAATGCTTCCTAAAATTCTACACACCCACAGTCAAACTGACTCTTCCAGTCTCAGTTAACTCTATCTAGAAACTTCCTCATAGAAATGCCCAGAAGTTTATCTCCTAAGTAATTCTAGATCCTATGAAATTGATAATCAAATTAACCATCATAGTGTGCTTCAGAGACCCTTAACTACATCTGCAAATCTCTAATCCCAAATGAGGCTCCAGTGGTGTGAGATTTCTCACAGACATATCATCGATAAGAATGATCACTCAGCCACTGAAGAACAAGCTTAGAATAAATGCAAACGAGCATGCTCATGACATGACAGAAGCTGAACAAAACAGGAAGAAAGGGAATTTGGATTTGTGAATGGAGACCGGCTCCTAGAAACATTAGCCTGCCATTTGCTAAGTGAAGGGGAATCAGAAATTGTTATTAAAAACACTACCACAAATCCCTTGGTAACTACCACTTCTAACCTTACAGTGCCTTTTTGTCATTTTCAACAAATAATTTAATTTTTATTTAAGTGTGTGTGTGTGTGTGTGTGTGTGTGTGTGTGTGTGTGTGTGTGTGTGTGTGAAGGTGGGAACACAAGGTTGACATCAAATGTCTTCCTCAGTCACCACCTACCCATATTTTTTGAGACAGTAGCTCACAAGGAATCTAGAGCTGAACTCATCCAGAATAACTGGCCAGCAAGCTCTGAGGATTCACTTGTCTCCATTCCCATAGCACTGGAGTTAGGGGTGTGTAGTTAGAGTTTTCCTGCTCCTGCCTGGCCCAGGGTCAGGACAAACCTCTCTCACCCACTAGTCCCATAGCCACTCAGACCCAACCAAGTAAACACAGAGACTTATATTGCTTACAAACTGTATGGTCGTGGCAGGCTTCTTGTTATCTAGTTCTTCTATCTTAAATTAACCCATATCTATCAGTCTATAAGTTGCCACATGATTCGTGGCTTACTGGTATCTTAACATCTTCTCATGGCAGCAGCTGGCAGCGTCTCTCTGCCTCAGGCTTCCACTTCCCAGAATTCTCCTCCCTCCTTGTCCCGCCTATACTTCCTGCCTGGCTGCTGGCCAATCAGTGTTTTGTTTATTAACCAATCAGAACAACACATTTAGCATACAGAACATCCCACAGAACTGGTACTATGCCTGGCATTTTACAAGGATGTTGGGGATCCAGGCTCAGGTCTTCATGCACAGCAAGCTCTTTACCAGCTGAGCCAGCTCCCAGCCCACTACCCCTTTTCTGAGCCTTGCAACACTGGTCACTGTGCTGGGCACTGCTGCTTTGTATAAAAAAAATCAAACCAGTAACTCATGGAGCACAAAGTAAGGCATCCTGCAACAAATATGAATGGAATAATTAGGCTGAATCCCACCCAGTTGTACAGTACCAAGAAACTAGTTGTGAACTTCTTCAAATGTCTTGGGAGTTCAATTAGATAGAATGATGAAATTTTTCACAGTAAATACCTACAGTCTGGTCAGACAACCTTCAAGGGCTAAAACTTCTGACTCAGAAAAGTATCTTTTCCTAAAAATGCAAAGAAGTAACAAGAAGACAGCTGTGTTGATTCAGTTTAAGTAACAAGGCCGTGCTGTTTCGAATACCATTTAAAGGTAGACCATATGAAACGCGTATTTATACATTGCGATGCAGATTTTGTGGTTATTAAAAAAAAGTATCATGATTCTTTGTTTGACTTTCACAAGTTAGTCTGCAGTCACCTATCAAAATGATGTTTTAAACAAACTCTTAGCTACGCAGAAGAAGCATGTCCTACCTTCTTATGCTCTTGGTCTCACTTCCTCATCAGTCATGGTACACCTGAGCTTCCGGTTAAAGGAGCTGGACAGATGTGGCCAGAAATGGACTTTGATCCAAACCACTTGGACACATCAACAGTTCTAATGAAAAATTTGATAGAGAAGGCAGCCATCACAGCTGCAGAATCAAACATTGATTAAAAGGTGTTGAGGTGTTTGGTTGACTGGTTATTGTTTTGGGGTTTTGTTTTATTTTTGAAACTTCCTCCAGTTTTCTATGATTTCTGTCCCCCAGTACTCTGCCTCATCAAGAGTCAACAGAACATTTCATAAGCCAATGAGATGGCTCAGTGAATATAAGTAAAGGCACTCTCCCACAAGCCTGGTGGCCTCAGCGAAATCCCTGGCACTCACATAGTAGAAGCAGGGAACAGACTCCCGCAAATTGTCCTCTGACTTTCACACATACACAGAATCCCACACACAAAATAAACTCTGATTTAAAAATTAAGAAATTACATTTCATTTCTGTTATTAATACCTCACAGAATAACATGGGGAACTTCATATATGTGTGTGTGTGTGTGTGTGTGTGTGTGTGTGTGTGTGTGTGTGTGTGTGTACATATGTGTAGAAAGATAGATAGATAGATAGATAGATAGATAGATAGATAGATAGATAGATAGACAGATGGACGGATGGACAGACATAGATATATATGTAAAATTCTGGAACTCCATAATGAGATCTAAATTCTTTGTTCTGTCTTTGTTTGGTTGCAAACACACAATCATTCATAAGAAAATAATTCCATGAAAGAATAACTATTAAGACAGGCACAGTGAGTCATGCCTGTAATCTCAGCACTCAAGAGGCTGAGGTAGGAGAATTTCTATGAGTTCAAGACCAGTCTGGGCTATGTATTGATTAAGGCCAGCCTGGGATACAAAGTGTGGTCCTGTCTCAAAAATACAAAAATAAATTTTTAAAGAATGGCTGAGTTTGGCTACCTATAACTTCCCATGACCCTAATCAGCTCTATGGCTGAACCAAGGATTGCTAGAATCTAGAAATATTTTATGCAGATTTTTATCATATCCATTTAATTATGTTTGTGGTAGATTTTACAGGAGATTAGAAAAGAGTTTCCAGAAGTGGCAGGGACATGTGAAGAGCCAGCTACCAGCTCAGGAGTCTTTGATTCTCCAGACCCATGGAGGCAGGCAGAGAGAATGACATCATGGAAGGAGGAGGCAGGCAGAGAGAATGACGTCATAGAAGAGGAGACCAAGCCCCAACTGCAGACCCTGACCGCACCTGCTAATGCTCGTTTTCAAAAGAGGAAGCAGAGCCCTTGGAAAGAAGAGGCCACGTGCCCATGACAATCAGATGTTTTATTCTCAAGAGGCGTCAACAACACTTAATACATGTTCATTGCCTCTTTTCTCAGTGGTTATCTATCAGCCACAGCGTGTATTTGTATTGAAATTCCTTGAGGTTGGTGAGGTCTCTTGTACCTCTAAGACATAGCACTCAAGAGAGTTAAGATTATATAAGGGGGTAACCATCCTATGGTCGGTGAGCCTGACCTCTGACCTCTGACCTCTGACCTCAGAAGTAAAGCAGATTCTGACCTAATTACTACTTGGATAAAGGATTTTATGGAGCTTTGAAAGTGTTTGTGACTTCAGATCTCATGGTGACAGAACTACATTTCAACAGTATTAAGAGGGAAGCTGGAGAGATGGCTCAGTGGCTAAGCGCACTTGCTGCTCTTGCAAAGGATGCAGCTTTGGTTTCCAGCACCCACAATCATCCATAGTCCAGTTTCAGGAGATCCATTACCACCTCCTTACCTTCACGGGCACTGTATGCACGTGGTGCTCAGAAATACCTGTAGGCAAAACACTCACATATATAAAATAAAATAAATAAATCTAAAAACAGTGTGTTGGGGATGTCGTTCGGTTTGTAGAGTGTCTGCCTAAGATGTACAAAGCCTTGGGTTTGGTGCCCAGCACTGCATAGACTTGCCATGGTAGTACATATCCCAGCACTTGCAAAGTGGAGAAGGGGGAGGATCAGACGTTCAAGGTCATGCTTAGCTACATAGTGAACTTGAGGCCAGTCTGGATGTGTGAAATCCTCAAGAACTTTTTTTTTAAAAAGAGGGGGGAATATATTGGGACTTCCAGTCATATTAGGCCCTACTCTTAAGTCCTACTCCAGAGGCTGAGGCAAAGGGACAGAGAGTTTATAAATAGCCTGGGCTTTGTAGCCAGATCCTGTCTGAAAAACCAAGAAATGCACTAAATAACAAATATTTTAGAATATTATAAATATTTGTCAATAGCAGGTTGGTTCAATTATTTTCAGTCTATTTAATGAAATGCTATAGAGACTTCAAAATAGCTAGTCTGTAAAAGTTGTTTAGGGGCTGGAGAGCGCTCAGAAGGGGAGAGAACAGTCTCACTTTTAAGTATTGAAAAGGGCATAGCTAAAATTCTAATGCTTACCCTTGCAGCAACAGGGTTAGGATACATTTTACATGCTTACATTTACAGCTTACATTTGTGACAGCAGATATCTTAATCCCCAGCTATGTGGATACCTCACTTTATATGGCAAAGACACTCCGGAGCCATGACAGCTAAGAGCCTTGAAATAAGGACTTTACAATCTAGGTAGGCCCAAAGTCATCATGAGAATTCATTAAGAAAGAAGTCTGAGGTCAGAGTCAATGAGAGACGCAGGCATGAGGTGGCCGTGAGCCAGGGGGTGCAATCGGCCTCTGGAATCTGAACAAGACACAGCACCAATTCCCTCTAAAGCTTCCAGAAGAAGCACAGGTTGTATTTGAATGCCATTAAACCATCCATTACTGAATTCACTTGCTATGGAGGTCCAGATTAAGTCAGTGCTAGACTGCACTGTGACTTAGCATCCAATATGCTGTCTCTAAACAAACAAACACTGAACGTGTGACTCAGACAATTAGTCAACGGTCCTCTGACAAAGTCATCCAGGAATGAGTCACAGACTGCACTCAGGAACATTCAGTTTAATAAACCAATACCAAATTGCAGCAGCTTTCCTCAGGAAAAGTATAAACCCAAAACGATAAAATGAAAGTTTAAAGCTAGATGAAATTCAACAATTCTGTGACCTCAGAAGTTCTCCCACTAGCTTTCATGTTTTCTGGCTGGGAGTTCTAAGAAAAAATGGTGGATTTTTTCCTTTGGGTTATAGGAATTTTACTTTAACAAAATAAAAAAAATTATCATTCACAAATCCATAGGTTTATAAACACAAGGTCAGGATGGGAGTGGGCAAAGACAGACAAAGCTGCCTTATAACTCCCATGCCCTCCTCCATGAGAGGGATGTATTAGGAAAAATTATCCAGGCTTGGCCTTGGGACATCAGCCTTAATTTTAGCTATCCAGGAGGCTAAGTCAGGAGAATGGTCAGTCTAAGGAACTTAGTAAGACCCTGTTTTCAACAAAAACATAAAGGACTGTAGATAAAGCTTAGGTGGAGGAAGAGCTTGTCACTTGCCTAGGGAGAGGCTGTGTGTTCAAGTCTCAGAACACCAAACAGAAAGGAAGGAGAGAAGGAGGGAGGGACGGAGGGAGGGAGGGAGGAAGGAAAAAAGGAGAGAGGAGCTAGAGAAGGAGAAGGGAATGGGGTAGAAAAAGAAGAGAGGAGGGAAGGGGGAGGCGAGAAAAGAGGAAAAACGGGAAGGAAGGAAAAAGGAGGAGGGAGGGAGAGGAAGGGAGGAGGGGGAGAGAAGCAGGGAGGACGGGATGGCAGAGGAGGAGAGAGGGTGAGAAGAATGGAAGGGGGAAAGGGAAGGAAAAAGGGGAGGATGGGAGGGAGGGAGAGTGAGAGGGAAAAGGGAAAGCCCATCAAAATTCTAAAATAAAGCCCTCTCACAGAAGTGTTGAGACATGGCCTTCAAGTTTCCTGGTGGGTGTGGTGGATGCCAGCAAGCTTTCCTAGAAATGCCCTAGAGCAAACATCAGGGCTTTGGGAGATTCGGTCTCCACCTCAGTTCTCAGGCTCCTGTGACTCAGGAGACAGGGAGAGCGGCTGTGTTCTCACCAAGCGTTGCTGAGAGGCTTCCTGGGCTAGCAGGCTGCCTTCTGTCCACCTGCGTTCTAGGGACAGACAGCCTGGCTCTGCACCACTGGGTAAAGCACAGCATCGATGATGCCAGACCCTGGTAGAAGACTGGCAAGTTTGTCTGTGCAGCAGAGATGCAGATGCTCTCCACTTGGGAAGAAACCCCACCCAGGGAAGGAACCCATAGCACTGCTCATGGCAGGCCAGCAGCTGTGACAGCTGATCACCATTGTCAGCTTGACAGGATCTAAAATCATCATGGAAACACCCTTCTGGGTGGGTTTGTAAGGCTGTTTCTGGAAGAGTCACCTGATACAGGAAACCCATGAGACACTTCTGTCTAGTTAACTTTCTACTGTCATTACGAAATACCATGACCAAGGCAACTTTTTAAAGAAAGCATTTAACTGGCAGATTGTAAAGTCCATGACCATCATGGTGGGAGCATGGCAACAGGCAGGTAGGCAGGCATGGCACTGGAGCAGCAGCTAAGAGCTTACTGATCCACAGCATGAGGCAGAGAGAGAGAGAGAGAAATGCTGGGAAAGGTCTGCTGAAACCTTATAGCCCAACCGCCAGCGACACACCTCCTCTAACAAGTCCACACCTCCTATCCTTTTCAAACAGTGCCACCAACTGAGAACCAAGCATTCAAGCATAAGAGCCTCTGGGGGGCATTCTCATTCCACCACCACACCTTCCTCCCTTAAGTTGCTTCTATCAGGTAGTTTTCACAGTAAGGAGTTCAGTAACTCACAGCACTCAGCTCTGCCTGGCTTTGGTATCTGCTTCCTCACTCTTTCAGCAACTATATGCTAAGCACACGTGTCGGTTTCTAATCCTCCGTAGATGCATCCCAGTTTTTAGCACTCACTTATAAAACACATAAATCTCTGTCTGTGAACTGTTGGATGGGTGGTTGGTCAGTTGGTCAACTGGTGGGGGTACTGGATCTGAACCCTGAGCCCTGTGTATGCTTGGCAAGTGTTCTACCCTTGAGCTACATCTCCACCCCACTTAGTAGCTTTGATGTATGCCTCCTAGCTGTGTAGTAGATACTTCAGCTCTGAAGTTTAAAAGGTAAGTGACCCCACATGGTATGGGGTTAAGTGAGTAGAAAGAGGATTTGGAGAGGGTTCAAGGAGGAATGCATGGATCTCCCTGGAAAAAGAAAATAGAATAAATTTTGCAGGTGGACTGAGGGCTGATGGGGATGGGAACAGGAGGAATCAGTCAGGGTCAGGGAAGGATCAAGGGAGAGAGTACTGGGAGCAACAGCTGGAATTGGACATTGATGTAGGGGTGTGATGTGGAAACCTAGTGCAGTGGAAGCCTCCTGGAATCTACTAAGGGTGACCCTAGTGAATTCTCTTAGTAATGGGGGATATGGAGCCTGGATTGGCCATCTTCTATAACCAGGCAAGTGGTGGGACTGGGACATCAACTCAGCAACAAAACCTATGACCAACAACCTGTCCTGCCTGTAAGATGTGCTGGGGTAATGGTGGTACAGAACTTGTGGGAGTGGCCAATCAATGACTGGTCCAACTTGAGGCCCACTGCCACAAGAGGGAGCCCAACCCTGATACTGCCTGGAGGGCCAGGAACCAGAGGCTGGACAGCCCAGAGACCTAGGCTAGACCAAACATGACTGGCCAAAAATAAAAAATTAAAGTTCCAGGAAAGGCGCAAAGCTACACAGAGAAACCCTGTCTCGAAAAACCAAAAAATAAAAAAATAAAAAAATAAAATAAATTAAAAAAAAATAAAAAATTAAAAAGTCAATAAAATGACTCTTAATGACATTCTGCTATACTCATAGACCAGAGCCTAGCATAATTGTTATCACAGAGGCTTCATCCAGCAGCTGATGGGAGCAGATACAGATATCCACAGTCAAACATTAGGGGGAGCTCTGAGATCTCCATGGAAGAGGGGGAGGAAATATTGTAGGAGCCAGAGGGGTCAAAGACACCAGGAGAACACAGCCCACAGAATCAGCTAAGCAGGGCTCATATAAGGGCTCACAGAGACTGAAACAGCAATCACAAAGCCTACATGGGTCTTCACTAGGTCCTCTGCATACATGCTGTGGTTGTTTAGCTTGGGGTGTTTATGGGGCTTCTAACAGTCAGAGTGGGGATGTCTCTGGCTCTTTGCCTGTTCTTGGCACCCTTTTCTTCCTCTGGGTTTACCTGCTCTTTTCTGAAGGGAAATGAAGGAGGAATGGATCTGGGGGAGAGGGGAGGTGGCAGGGGGAACTGGGAGGAGCAGAGAGAGGGGAAACTGTAGTCAGGATATAATATATGAGAGAGGAATAAATAAATAAATGCTTCCTTGGAGACTGAATTATGACTTAATTTCAAATACATGATGTCTACAGAAAAATGATCTGTGGGAGAGAAAATGTATTTTGGACAGTTGCTAATAAAGATCAGGACCATCTGACCAACTATCTGAAGAGGACTCATTGGCAACCAAAGTCAGTAATTTTTGATTACAGTGCTGGGGGCGGCGGCGGGGCCCACAAGCAAAGTCTGTGAACCCAAAAAGTACTTGACCGTCTCCGCTCTTGTTCTCCAGACCTGGGCTATCCCTATGGAGCTATCTGGAGCCCTCTTGGAGTCTCCTGAAGAGCGCCCCAGAGGGAAATGGCAACATCACAGTTTCGGGGACTAAGAAGGGAGCTGCCAAGGAACTAGCCAATCCCGTGCTTAGGAGGGGAAGGAGTGGCACTCAACCAGCTCACTAAAAGCACCCCAAGAAATAGATGCCCACAGACTGCTGGCACTATCTACCAATGGTGCCAGTTAGGCTAATGTTTTTTGTGCCCTACAGCTACTCAGATTTGGGCTGAAACTGGATCCTAAAGTGATCTGAAAACCAGCTAGTGAGCACAAGAGAGGAAGAGTAGAAAATAAACAATGCTCCAGACAGAGTCAGAAGAGAACCAAAGAGTGTTGTTCTAATTAGATCCAGGCACCAACTGGGATGGTAAGAACTTCCCATGAAGGTGCGAGGTTGACTGCTGTCCAGAACTGAACATATTAATTACCACAAAGAATCAGTGATCGGAGCAACTTGCATCATTAACCAGCATCAAGAAGACAATGAAGAAACAGAACAGGGTGGGAATTTGTTTTCATGCACCCTCTACTCCATCCGAGCACTTTCAATGACTATTTTGTTTGGTTTTTTTTGTTGTGGTGGTTTTGGTTTTGAGACAGTTGTAGGCATTGCTGGGACTACAGGTAATACCTTCGTGTCCAGTTTTATTTAGCACTGAAGATCAACACAGAGCTACATGCACACTAGACAAGCATTCTCCCAGCTAAGACCCTCCATATTGGTTGATCAGACTAGGAGAGAAATGAGATGAGAAGGCAAAGTCAGCTTCTGGTAGAAAGAGGTAAGCAATTTGCAGAACATTCTCCTCTGGGTCTGGAAGCCAGGGAAGGGAAAGTTGGCAGCACAATCAATGAGGAACAACAGAAACAAGATGGGCATTTACTACTGAAGATCCTCTCTTATTTCTATCCTTTGCTAGTGACGTTTCCCCAACCATATTTTAATCTGTCTTATCATTCATATGAATCTTAAAATGCTTCTGAAATATAAATGCATGATTTTTTTTCTGACAGCAAGTCTAGCCAGATGTGGTAGCTCACCCTGCAATCCCAGCTCTTGAAAGGGAGTCAGGACATTTGAGGTCATCCTCAACTACATAGCAAGTTTAAGGCCAACCTGGTCTACATGAGATCCTGTCTCAAAAAAACAAAAATAGATAAACAAGTAAAATAAATAATACTCTATCCAAGAGCAGATTTTTCTTATCTTTTATTGATATATATGTGTATATATATATATGTATATATATTTGTGTGTATACATACATGTATAGATATGCACACACAGAGATAGATAGATGATAGATAGATAGATAGATAGATAGATGATAGATAGATAGATGATAGATAGATAGATAGATAGATAGATAGATAGATAGATAGATAGATAGAGATACAATTTGTAACTGCTGGAGATTTTCCACTCAGGGAACATTAGGCCATACCTAGAGACATTATTGGTCCCACAACTGGAGGCACACCAATGGCACACAGCGGATGAAGGTCAGGGAGGGCTCTAAACTCCGAAATGGACAGGTCATCCATCCACAACAAAGCTTATTGCTGGTACCATGGTTAAGCACACAAAGATATGTCTGACAGATGGCTCGGTGGGTAAAGCACACACCAGGCAAGCCTGACAACCTGAGTTCTAGCTCCAGAACCCACCTAAAAAGCTGGATAGCAAGGTGCACGACTGTAATCCCAGAATTCCCATAGCAGACGGAGGTGGAGATAGGACGGTACCACAGCGAGCCTGGGGAACACATCCCAGCAGCAGACATGAAAGAGATCCTGCTTCACCAAGATGGAAAGTAAGAATGACTCCAGGAAGTTGTCCTCTGACCTCCACAGGCACGCCGTGGCCCACACATACATAAACACATAGATTCAAAAGCTCCAAGAACTACAAAGCTAACAGGCTCTCCACACAGAAGGTGTGGTCTGGTGTTTTGAAGCAGGATGCACCTGCCCTCACCTCAACTGTACATGGTTTTATGAGACAGCAAAACTCAGCACTTTAAAAAGGTTTTGTTTTAATCTAACTTTTTAAAAAATGCTAGTTTAAGACTGGTTTTCAGTGAAGGTGCACATTTATATTCTCTGAATCTCATTAAACAAATATCTTAGAAATGCTTCATTGTTTATCTGGATCTCATCTTGAGTTTTCTTTATCTGCCCTGTTTTCACCTCCCATAGTTCTGATAGAGCCACATGCTGCAGAAATGCCTCCCACATGTTCAGCATGTGATTCCTTTGCAAGCAACCTCTCCGAGACATTCCTCTGCAGATGCCCCCCTCCTCCTACTGTTTACGGCCCAGCCACATAAATAACAGATTGTCTAGTGATAACACTGGATCCAATCAGGAGCAAAACCCACCAATAATGTTTTCCTTCGCAGTCAATCTATTAGCAGGATATGTGCCTTTCCCACAAGCCACGATCAGAGCTGGTAACTATCAAAGCCATCTTTGCATTTAAAAATAATCCTCTCCCTTCAGAATTCTGGCTGGCTCTTATTAAGTTGGAAAGGGGATTTTGTGTGTGTGTGCATGTGTGCACATATATGGATTTAGCTTTTTGCCTTCCAATTTGTGATCAGAGTAAAACCATTCTGGTTTCTGGCATGCCTGGTCTTCCCATTTCATTGAATTAAGAACGAACAATATGACTGATATAGATGATATAGACAGAGCCACAGATCTCAGCTTAGACTTTCATTCCAGAACCTCGGATCCCTTTTAGTTTAAAATCTAAATGTACATAAAAGAATATATAATTTCTATTTTTTTCCTGGCTGAATTTAAGACATAAAATCGTGGTTATCCAAGAGGCCTGTGGTGCATGTTTTATAAACCTATATTTATTTCTTGGAATCTAAATGTCATCGCTCTGAACGGGCTTCTTATTTGAAGAGTCAAGTTCCCTTCTAGAAAGAGGCCATATGGTCCAATTCTGCTGAGCAGTCAAGTGATTTGCTAAGACAAGACCAGCCTTTAATGTCACCTAGACACTATCTAGTCCATTTTCCCTGGTTTTGAGGCTGGTCAGCAGGCAGCCCTCAGCCCCTTTCTTCTCTCTCTCCACCTGAGGGGACTTCCTTGACCCGTCCCCCTCCCTCTGGTCCTTCCCACATTGATTTTAATTATTGAGTCTCTTTAATTTTTTTCATTATGTTTACTCTATATGTGCGTGCGTGCGTGCGTGCGTGCGTGCGTGCGTGTGTGTGTGTGTGTGTGTGTGTGTGTACGCATGTATATCATGGGCATGTGGAGGTCAGAGGGCAATTTGGAGGAGTCCTGTCCTTCTATCACGTGGGTCCCAGAGATCAAATACAGCTCATCAGGCTTAGCAGCTAAGTCCTTACTTAATGAACCATCTCGCCTTATTATTTATGGAATCTCTAACTTTTAATCACATTCAATATCCCTTCGCACTGGCTCGGCATGCTGCCCCAGGCTTCCCAGCCACACTCCAAGCGTGTGCAGTGTGTGCTCCGTTGCTGATGAGCAGGGTTTGGTCCTTCAGTGAGAGCCATGAGGCTGGGCTCAACGGCAAGAAGCAGACTGAGATCGCAAACCACTCCACTCACCCGGGATTGATGGGCTGCCTCTATTTCTGCTTTTGGCACAAGCATTGCTACGTATGTGCTAGAGCTTGCACAGCAAGGCACCGCCGCTCCGCACTCCGGTTTTTTCTTAACATTTAGAGACTTTGAGTCTCGTGTAGAAGGAATACGGTTTAATTAAATCATTTGTATCTAATCTCATGTGCTGTGTGTGCACTCTCTCGCGCCCTTCCAGCCCCTGCGTTCCGTTCAGTTACTGGTGACTGACCGGCCCTTTCTTGCCTTTTTATTTATAGACTTTGGCTTTCCATTTAATATTTCTTAGTGCACTTATTTTTTTCAACTGCTGCTGCTCTGATTTTTTGGCATAGACACTGGTGCCTTCTGGACTGTGGTAAGCTTTGACAAGACTGAAGAGGAGGCCCGACTGAATTTGTCTAGTACAGCTCGTGTTCCACTCAAAATAACTTTTCCTTTAAAAAAATCTATTTTTACTGGTTCAAGCTTCGTCTAATCTTTCAATCATAAGGGTGAGCCTTGCATTTTATTTTAAAGTATAAGGAGTAGCATTTACGACTTAATAAATGAAGAAAATCATTTAATTTTGTATATTTAATATGGGTTAATGTCATAGAATTTAATTTGTTGTTTGACTGTAGTGGAAAAACCAGCTTTATAGGACAAAATATCAAACACTTGGCCTTTCCCAGTGAGGAAAAAAAAATTCTCCCCCTTTGCCAATTCTTGAGCTTCCTATGTGACACGAAACCGTGACTCCTCTCGTCAATGAAGACTTACGTAAGAAGCGGGAAGTGTGGCACAAACGGTCTACACATGAGAAGTTACTCTCTGCGAATGTCCATCCAGCGAACCTTCATGAATGCCCAATTATCACCATCTGAGCTGTTTGCATTTAGGGAAATTGTATTAACAAAGGAAATTGGAATCATTAAGGATCAGGAAGAAAATTTTTTAATTGGCCCATGTTTGCTCATGGCCGGCCAGGCCTCCTCATCAGCTCCTGGTAGGGAGTGGATTTACTCTGTTCTTTGAGGCTTTGTGGAAAATAACCAATAAGATGAAATGAGAAGTGGTATGGAGCAAATTATTTCAGGAAAAAATAACTCATGATCTGTCACTTCCTATTATCATAGGAAGGCTGCAACTATTGATCAAAAAGATGACTTTTTCTTTTATTTTTGAGTAGATAAAAAAAAGTTCCTGGTTGTAACATCTTAAAAATTATATATTAAAAAATGCAATAAAAATCTGGCTCTGACTTCTGCTTCTATCTGCCCTGTTTGCCACCTACCACCCTCCAAGACCCTCTATTTTTATTAGTTTCTTGGTTATGTACTCAGAGTTTCATTATACAATTATTATCAAATGTAAACTTATATCCATACTATCCCCGGTGTCTTACATAAGATATGGAGCACATACCTCTGGAGTTTTCAATGCAATGGAAGAACTTCCCAATCCAGTCTGCTTTTCTTGAGGGCCTCCTCACACTACATATAAAAATGGGCCATTACTTATTCACCAAGCCCTCCATTGACGTGCACTTTGGTCATTTTTGGCTTTTTGTATGACAAACAATGTCATAACAAATGAGCTCAAATGTGACTCGCTCCCTATGTGCACAGTGTCATCTGTAGCATAAACTCCTAGGAGTGAGATTTCTGATGTGAGGGGAAATTCATATATAGACAGGCAGCAGCAATTTGCACTCCAGAAGTATTATATCATTTCAGTCTGATGGGTTAAAAGTGATTTAGTATACATGTTTGATTAGCATTTGTTTCCTTGTGAATAATTTCAACTTTTAAAAATATCTTTAAAGGTTTAGTTGTATTTCCCTTCCTTTCTAATTGTATTTTTATTAGCTACCCATATTCTTTAAAAATCACAAGTAGTTTTTCTCTTACCAATTTCTAGAAGTTCCATGTGCAATCTTTTACCCATAATGAGTCTTATTTCTCCCAATATTATTTATGTACTAACTTCCTTATGGGGTGTGTGTCTGCCGGTGTGCTAGGCATTGTGGTGAGTACTTTGAATGCGTATCCCAATTGATCTGTATTATGATAGTTAATCTTTATTATCAGCTTGACTAGACTAGAATCACTGTGGAAATATACCTCTGAGTATGTCTATAAAGATACTTCCAGATATATTTAACTAAGGAATGAACACACACCCTCAATGTGAGTGGTACCATCCCATGGGGTGGGGTCTGGGATAAACAAAAAAGGAAAAAGTAAGCCAACAACCAACGCTCTGCCTCCTGACAGTGAGTGTCACATGACCAGCTGCCTCACACTCCGGCTACCCTGATGTCCTGCCATGGTGCACAGCACCCTCAACTGTGAACTAAAGGATCCAATGCCCACTTCCATGATCACCTTTGCACACATACACACACATGAAGTTTTGAAAATAAATAACTAATCTAAAAACAGTTTAAAGACTAATTATTATTTTATGTCATGGTATTGGGAATTGAATCTAGGGCCTATCACATGCTAGACAAGCTCTCCACCACTGATGGAAACTCCAGCCTCCAAAACTAAATATTAAAATGAGTTCTGGGAGTTTTGCTCCATGGTAAAGCACTCGCCTAGCATGTGTGAGACCCTTGGTTCAATCCTCAGCATGGCAAAAAATAAAAACTAAAAATAAAAACCATATGGTCTCACTAAATCCAGAAAAACGTTGACAAATCCTATATACATTCCTGGTTGGAAAAAAAAAAAAAAACTTTCCATAAACTCGGAATAGAATGGAAACTGATGATGGTCATTTAACAAGCCCACAGTTGACATCATACTTAAGGGTTATATTAGATGCCTAGAGCCTCCATAACAAAATCCTATGGACAAGGCAACCTCAATGGTGGAGATTACTCCCTCTGTTCTGGAGGCTGAATTGGCCTCACTCTGACACCTCTCCCCTACGCTTGTGAATAGTTACCTTCTTCCTCTGTCTCCACCTGGTTTTTCTCTGCACTCAAATACATCTGAGACCTGGTTTCCCATCTATTAACGTCTGCCATACTAGATTAGGGCCCAACTTTATAACCCAGTTTTACTTTAACTGCCTCTGTAAACGCTTTCTCTCCAAATAATCACATCCTGAGGTACTGAGGATTAGGATTTTAACATAGGAATTTGGGTTGCGTGGAACACATTTCATCCATTGCAGTACTTAAAGACAATACTCACCCCCTAAGATAAGAACATGCAAGAATGTGTGGTGCCAACACTTTATTCAACATCACAGCCAAGACTCTAGTCATCTCTGAAAGGTGAGGTATAAAAGACAATCAGATGGAAGGGGACACATACAGCTATGTTTATTCATGGACAATACGAAGAACTGTGTGAAAAACCCAGGGGAAGAAACGAGACAGCTGCTACACTAGTCAGAAAGTTAGCAAATTTTAAAAGACAAAGCCACACAAGTCAGGAGAATGCCTCCATACTGCCAATGAACAACTGAAAGTAAAATCTTTTAAATGTTTTTTACAATCGCATAAAAGACATGGAACACTTCAGTACACATCCCATCAATATGTTTGAGATTTGTACAATGAAAATGAGAAAATGACGTGAAGAGCACTTCCTGGAGACCCATAGAAACAGATACACATGCCTTTGTTACTGTTTTGTCAAATCTCCGCAAACTGATGTGTCCTAGCTAAGTCCTAGCTAAAATCTCAGCAAGCTTCTATGAAGAAATTGATAAACAGTCTTAACATGTATATCTAACTAGAAAGGAAGAAGAAAGCTGATTATAATTTCTTGAAAGAGTACAGAACTATCTTTGTTAACTAAAGATATTCAAATAGATTAATGAACCAAGATAAATTTACCTCTACCCATGTACAAACACTTGAGTTCTAGGAAAGACACAAAGACAGTGGAATAGGAAAATAAAAGAAAGAAAAAGAAAAAAAAGAGGAGCCTTTTCTACAAATGGCACTACAAGTAGCCCATTAAAAAAGAAACTTTAGCCCTACCCCATATCATATGAAAAATAAAAAACGAACTCCAAGGGCTTGAGAGACGGGGCAGCAATGAGAACACTTGCCGCTCTTACAGAGGAACTGGGTTTGGTTCCCTGCACCCACACAAAATCACACAACTATCCAGTAACTTCAGTTCCAGGGCACCTGGTACCCTTTTTGGCCTCCACATACATGCACATGGTGTACATACATACATGAAGGCAAACACTTGTAACACAACAAATAAAAATAACTTTTTAACTGAACCCAAAATGTAGATTTAAGATCAACATATATGTAAATGTAAGATAAAATTAATTTTTAAAAAATTTGCCTTCTTTAAAAGTGAAAATACTTTGGTATTAAATCAGACAAAGATTCCTTATCTACAAAACTATGTGCAGATACTGCAATCCTAAAAAGTAACACAGTGAAGCTCGGCAAGTTATGAAGATCTGCTCTTCAGATGCTGGTTTTTAAATGAAAAGATTCAGTCTAGAAAGAAACTTGTACATCAAATAGTCAATGAAGAATATGTATCCAAGTAACTCACAAACTCAATAAAGTCAGATGTGGGGTACATTTCTGTAACCCCAGCACTCAGAAGCTAAAGCAGGAAGATGACCTCCTTGGGCCTCAGGCTAGGCTGTGGTACACAGTGAGTTCAGGAACAGCCTGGGGTACAAAGTGAGACTGTCAAAAACAAAACACAACGAAACCCTCACCTCACTAAGGGAATAAACAGCCCAACTAAAGCATGGGCAACACTTGAGAAACCAGCACAGGGCTTCCTCGAAAACTGGAAACACAGCTCATGGTACAGCCAGACCAGCCTGGGCATTCACCCAAGGAAATCAAAAGGAGCATCCCAGAGAGGGTCCACTGAGCATGCCCACCCATGTTTACTGTAACACAAATTGCTAAATGCTCTTATTAATAAAAAAAAAAAAAAACGAGCCAGATATTGGGGTGAAAGCTGAGAGATCAGAGGAATAGAACGAGTCAGCCACAAGTTCTTACCACTAGGAAATCCTCAGCCCAAGAGAGAGCTACTTCCTGTATACTCACGCCTCATATGCCTCTTACTTCCTCTCTCCACCCAGATACATCACTTCCTCTTTCTGCCCAGCTCTACCACTTCCTGTCTGTCTGTACAGACCTCCAGACCTCTATGGTTAACTAGCACTGGGATTAAAGGCATGTGCCACCACCCCTGGCTCTGTTCCCAGTGTGACTCTAAACACACAGAGATATGGATGAACCTCTGCTTCCTGAATACTAGGATTAAAGGCGTGTGCTACCTCTATGTTTTCCTCTGATCCCCAGGCAAGCTTTATTTGTGAGAGTACAAATAAAATATCACCACAGTTTACTCCAGCAACATCACGAAGAACCTGGCAAATCAGCTCTGGTGACCAAGGACAGAAGAGAGACAGAGAAAACATGGTGTCTATAACACTGAAGGAGTATTCAGCTGTAAAACAAATGAGGTCATGTCACACACAGGAAAACAGATAGAACTGGAGCTTGCCATGTTAAGTGAAAAAAAGCCAGACTCACAAAGATGCTATGTATTTTCTCTCAAATTAACAATTATGCTATGCAAAGAAAGCTATGATCCAAGAAAACAACAATATGGTACAATGGCACTGATGGGAAATATCAGAAAATGCAAACAGTCTGTAGTGATAGAGAACAGACGGATGGTTGCCTAAAGGGGTGGGGGTGAGAACTAAGCAACAGGTACACAGAACCCTTTGGTGGACACACTCACTGTACCACTACTGCACACATATAACCAACAAACAGCACATGCTCAATACGTGTTTTACTATAGACCAATTACACCTCAGTAGACCAGCTGCTAGAACTCCACCAGCTCACCTTCCAAATGTTCTGCTGCTCTGGCTCTTCAGCAGAATATCCTGTGCTCTGGCTCACACCAGTCTCTCATAACCTTCCCACTCTGAACTCTATCATGCCCTTTCTGTCTATTGAAATGCTTCTTCATCCTCGGGTCTCTTTGAAGTTTGAGTAAAATGCTCTCATCTCCAAAATGCTGTTCCCAGCATTCCATATCAACAGGAGCTGCTCCTGGCTGTAGAATCACACCTATTGATTTATTCTGCCTGTGTAATTTGACTTCGGGGGAGTCATCAGCCTGCGTACACTGACAGTTCCTTAACAAAAAGGCTGGAGGTTTTGTTGCTTGGTTGGTTAGTTGTTTAGTTTCATGGCTTAGCAGAAGTCTTCATTATTGAAGCACTGTGTAACTGTTTCAAGGGTGGATGGATGTGCGGAGGAAAGAGCAGAAGATAACATATTCCATTCCCTCAGCTCAAGTTTATTTCTGAAAGGCAACTTCAGTTGTAATAATCCAGTTGGTGCAGATGTGTTAATTGGTGCTCATGTGTTTTCTGCACAAGGAAATCGTCTTCAACATGTCTCCCTGGAGATAACCTCTTAACCCAAAGGAACAATTCTTGCAATAGACATTTCAGACACTATGAAAGGCTGATGGGAACATAACATTAAGAAGAAAGAAGGCCTTGCCATGCCCTCACATGATCCTAGCTGACAGCCGCCAGGAAATGATGGCTCCCCATGTGAGTCTACAGATTTCTCCCAAGACTCCCCCAGCATCTCTCAGGAGTAGCTGTGAGACTGGGAGCATCTGACTTGCCAACCCAACATTGCCTGAAAATGAGAGTGCCTGCAACATTATTTTCTTAACTGCAGGGAAACTGAGGAACAAAAGAGCTAAGAATTCACAAGAGTTTAGGCGCAAAAAAAAGTTGCTGACATTCTAGCTCCCCAAACCCAGGATTTTCAGATCATGTTGCTTCAAGATTTCACTAAACCCTTGAAAAATGTTGGCACTTTTGAAATTGTTATATCCTAGAACTCATGATATAGTGCCTGCAACACTAAAAATGGAGGACAGCGATTGTTTATTTGGACATAGTAGAGAGTCAAGTAACGTTTTCATCAGAGTGTAAGAACTACAGGGTCCCCTGCTCCAAGAGAGTCAGGATGTGTTTAATATAATCACAACAAAACAGGCTTCCCAGTGCAGGAATGGCATGAAGTCAAATCTGAACAGTATTAACTACTTACTACTCACAAATCCTCAGAGTCTAATAAGTTGTTCATTTTTGTTGGGTTGCTAAATCGCGAGTGTAAGGGCCCTGTTTCCTCACAGATCTTCAATCATTTATTTATCAAATATCTTCCATAGATCTGACATATAAAAGAATCACTTGTATTATCTAATTTTTATTTTAGTTAAGCAAATGCAATAGTGTACATACTTTTGAGTGATATACATGTGTGCTGAGCAGGATGATGCAGGGTAATTATTCTGTCCTATAATATCTTCATATTTAGAATCTTTGAATGTCTCCCTTCTGGTTCTTCATGACATATGTAATAAGCCATTGTGAACAATAGGCAGCTGTGCTGCAGGGCACTACAACATTTCTACCTGTCCAACTGTACTTCTTAATATTTTATTTGTGTCTGTGTGCACATGTGTGCACGGTGTGTGTATGCATGCATGTATGTGTTCATGTGAGTATATGTATGTGTATGTGTGTGTATGTGTGGTGTGTGTATGTGTGGTGTATGTGTGTGTATGTATATGAGTGGTGTATGTGTGTATGTGCATGCCTATGTGTGTGTGTGTGTATGTGTAGTAGGGGTGTGTGTGTGTGTGTGTGTGTGTGTGTGCGTGCATGTGTGTTATCTAGAGTTTGGATGCAGAAGAGACAAGGACTTTGTAAGAAATGCTCCAGAGCTCAGAGTTTACTCTAAGAACTAGACATAAGAGGAAGGTTTTAGACATTAGAGTGGAGTCATCTGATGCACATCTTCACCAGATCCCAGTAGCTACTTCATGGAGAGTGAGCTATGAGGAAGGCAAGAATGGACCAAAGGACAGTTACAGTATCACCGTGGTCTAAGAAAAGAAGCAACAGTGACTTGGGCTAAGGAAACAGTAGCAGCAATGAAAGAAAATAGAGACTTGAAGCAGGAGGATTTCAAGTTCTAGGTTAGCCTGAGAATTGTAAAAAGAACCTATTTCAAAATAATCAAGGAGAGCTAGAGAGGTGGCTCAGTGGTCAGGAACACCCACAGGGTGCACAGACATACACACATAGAGGCAAAACAATCACATAAAATAAAAATATTTTTAAGTAAGGGGGAAAGGAATCAAGATGGTATATAAATAAGCCTCATAAGCTTTTACACAAAATTAGAAATGGGATTTGAATGGACATTGCTTAGATTTTAATTGGGCTAAGTAATTACTAGGTACTAAATATCGTTAATTAATTTTTAACTTGTTTAATGTAATTGGATCAAGAGAAACCATCATAAAAACTACATTAGAATCCAGTGTTTTATAAATGATAAAACCCTACCTACACCAAACGATCCAGAGACTTATCAAACTAGTAATGCAGAGCTGGCCCTGCGGAATGGACTTCAAGCTCTAACCACTGCCCTTTAGTGACGCCATGCCAACAATAAAGCTAAGGGAGTTATTATGGCCACTTCTCAGAGCAGCAGCATCACCTCAGACAGAAGGGGCAGAGCCGTGGTGACTTGTCTGTTTCCCTGACTACACATGGAAAGCCAGACCCAGAAAGGATGAGCATGGCCTGCATATGCCATGTGCACTCAGCGGCTAAGGACTGCTCATCTTGTCCCTCATACACAGACCCTGAGCTGTAGAACAAATGTATGATTCTGTCTCTAACAATCATCTCCCAAAACTCAGTCTCATTATTTTCAACTGTTTGTTTGTTTTTTTTTAAACAGGATCTCACATAGCTTAGGCTAGCCTCCAATTTACTGTGTAGCCAAAGATGGACCTTGAACTCCTGGTCCTCCTATTTCCTCTGTTCATGTCAGAATAGGTATTGTTAATGTTCTCAGAACACTTAGCAGTGTCATTTCCTTCCTACCCAGGGAGGTATATACTAGCCTTCCTGAACCCTCTCCCCAGCTCAACCTCTCCCCTCGCTAGGTCCTCATTAATTAAAACTTGCCCTTTAAAATATGGCTCAATCTTTGCTTCTCTGAGGAAGTGATTTTTTGTCACCATCAACCCCCAACTGGGTGAGATACTCTATTATATTATTTTTACATCAGTTTTAATTGTTTGTAGACCTATTTCAACAATTATTTGTGCATTTGGCATTTAACTGGTAGTTGCATGTCTGTAACTTCTGCTAGAAAGAAAATTAAATGATGATTTAAATATCAACTTTATTTCCACAGGTACAATTTCTCTAAGGTGTGTGAAGCCACAAATAATAAATAAGCTAGATAAATAAATGAATAGAATTACTCCTTTTGACTATAGACAAGAGATATGTCATGCCTCCTGTGAATTTTATGTTATTTAAATGTTTTATAGGGGTCAGAAAGATGGCTTAGTCTACATAAGTGCATACTATACAAGACTTACAACCTGAATTTAGCATGTAAAAAAGCTAGATGCAGCAGCATACATCTATAATCCCAGACTAGTGTAGTGAGATGGGAACAGAGACAGGAGATTCTCCAGAAGCTCATGAGCCACCTATACTGAGCTACACAGCAGAAACATGGCTTTCTGTAACTCCAGTTCCAAGGGATTCTGGCTTCTGAGGGCAAAGCATACATCTGATGCACAGAAATATATGCAGGCAAAACATCCATCCACATAACATAAAAATAAACAAATGCTTTTAAAAGATTATCAATGTCTCCTTGCCGTATGACCTGTAATTTACCGAAACCTGTGTCAAACCTAGGGCTTTGTGGTCCACAGCATACATCTTTGTGCACAGACAAGAACTCACACTTCTTCAAAAGGCCTTAAGTAGACATGTCCAATAGATCAGACTGAGTTTGCTCATTCTAGTGTGATTTGAGGTTGCTAGGATTGCAACATGAGAACTCTAAACAAAGCCTCCAGCCTTTAGTGAGAGACCAAGCTGGGACTCAGTCAGCAAGGCCTTGTTCCTTCATTTTACAAACAGATTGGAGGGTGGTGGAGGAGAATCCATTGGGAACTTGAGTTGAAGATGGCAGACTGGAGGTTGAGGGAAGAGTGAAAGTTGGCGAGGAAACAGCCTTACTGCTAGACTGCTCTTGGTTACAGGACGGCGCTGAGATACTGTCCATTAGTGCCTCACAGTCACTTCTCACCTATGAAGGATTTCTCACAGGCTAGACTCTGGATCGCCTACATCAGAAGCAATTGAATCACAAATTCATAGCTCAAACTTATGAGTATTCCTTTTAAGACTTATTTCACTGTATTTATGTGTGTCTGTACACAAGTATGTGAGTGCTCAAAGAGACCAAAAGGGGGCATTGGATCCCCTGGAGCTGGAGTTACAAATGGATGCTGGCATCTGAAGACCACTCCTCATGACTGAGCAGCAAGCTCTCTTAACCACTGATTCATCTTCCCAGGCCCTAAATATACTTTTTTTTAACAAGCATCTTAGCTTATTTTCTGCATCTGAAAGTCTGATCACAACTGGCTTTAAATTGGGATAATTACCATATCAACATGGTTCCTCCACATATTAAAGAACAGAAAAGACAGAACTGATGTAAACATTCCTAGCCCAGGGCCAAGGTGGTTAAGAAAACAAAATTAATGGACTTGTATATCTATGTGTGATTTTTGTATCCACACAGCTGAACACAAGCAGGGTAATATTCCCTAACATGTTCCCTTTTTTTTCCTTTCCTCTCCATTCATCATGAAATCTCCTATAAGAACAGTAGGAATAAATCTTTAAATATCTGCAAGCTGGTTATCTACAGTGTTAAAGATAACAAATAAGCCTATTTCATTACTAATTAGTAAGCAAATGGAAACAAGGTTTATTTTTAACTTTTGTGACATGGAGGTGTGTGGTTTGATTTCATTTTATTACATTACTCAGGACATAGGACGACCAATTCCTATAAAGGATTAAGCTGGAAATATATTATGTTGTACAAATACTAACGCCTGCTTTGTGAAGGTTCTGAGAGAACTTTTTTTTTAAGTTTTTCGAGACATGGTTTAGATGTGTAGCTTTGTGTCTTTCCTGGATCTCGCTCTGTAGACCAGGCTGGCCTCGAACTCACAGAGATCCGCCTGGCTCTGCCTCCTGAGTGCTGGGATTAAAGGCATGCGCCACCACCGCCCAGCTCTGAAAGAACTTTTTAAGGTAACATGGAAAAAGTTCCCAGTCCACTGCCATAAGTCCTGTAGAAACTCCAAAATGGGAGCTGCTTTGCCTCAGTTCTGAAAACACACACATCTATGCTGGAACGTAACAGGAAGTAGCTTTGGGGTTTCTACTGTTGCGTTGTGTTTTGTTGTTTTTAATATCCTAATGGAGAGAGAGTTCATTTGGGTTCATGATTTCAGGGTATGGTTCACTGCGGTGAGGAAGGTGTGATGCTGAGTGACTGACAGAACCGTGTGGCCACTTGCTCACATTTCTGTGGATCAAGAAGAGAAAGATGAGCACAGCTGCTCGGCTACCTCCCTTTCTTTAGTCTAGGACTCAGCCCATGGCATGGTGCCACTCACATTCAGGGTGAGTGCCCCCGCCCATTTACTCTCTCTAGAAGCATCCTCATAGTTACCCAAGGTGTGCTTCACTAATGCCATTGGTATTTGGTAATCCAGCTAGGTTGGCAGTAAAGTTAGTCAGCACACTCTCCAAGGAGCAGAGCTGTGTCTGACTCCAGATCTTCCCTTGTCCTCTTCCTCCTGAGGTGGTGTAGTCAGCTCTTTAAACATGTCTTGATTGCCTCCTTTCCTTATGTGGACGCCAAGCCTGCCTTCAGGTGGGCAGCCTGTAACTATGGACAACAAGCCTGTCTTTAGGAGAGTAGCCTGTAGCTATTCACCAATCACCAGAAAAGAGCATTGGATTCCAAGGTATTTCAAGAAAGTTAATCTCATTTTTTAATAATAAATAATGTCACAGGAAACTTTCCTAAAAGACGACTTTCCTATTTCTTTTTTTTTTTTTTTTTTTTTTTTTTTTTTGGTTTTTTTTGAGACAGGGTTTCTCTGTGTAACTTTGCGCCTTTCCTGGAACTCACTCTGTAGACCAGGCTGGCCTCAAACTCACAGAGATCTGCCTGTCTCTGCCTCCCGAGTGCTGGGATTAAAGGCGTGCGCCACCACCGCCTGGCTGACTTTCCTATTTCTTAAAAGTCTCGATTTCAGCCGGACGGTGGTGGCGCACGCCTTTAATCCCAGCACTCGGGAGGCAGAGGCAGGCGGATCTCTGTGAGTTCGAGGCCAGCCTGGTCTATGGCGCAAGATCCAGGAAAGGCACAAAGCTACGCAGAGAAACCCTGTCTCGAAAAACCAAAAAAAAAAAAAAAAAAAAAAAAAGTCTCGATTTCATCCTTAAATTAATCCAGGACTCAAGGGCTACCCACCTGGGTGTTGTGGATGGTTCAACAGTAAAGAGCACTTGCTGCTCTTGCAGAGGACCAGAGATCAATTCCCAGCACCAACATAACCACATATGATTCCAGTTCCAAGGGATCTGATACCTTCTTCTGGCCTGAAGGGTACCAGGCATATACATGGTACACATATATAAATACAGACAAAATGGTCATAAACATAAAATAAAAATAAAGATTTTTGAAAAGTAACCACAGTGGCCATACCTCCCGTGTGTGTAATAGGAGGAAACCAGCCCTGGCTGACATAAATAGGAAGCAGATACTTTTCATAATTGTTTTATTACATTTATTTATTTGTTGGGGCAGTGGCATGTGCCACAACATGTATGTGGAGATCAGAGGACAATTTGAGGAGAGTGGTTCTCTCCTTCCTCCATGTGGGGCCCAGGTACTGAACTCAGCTCATCAGTTTTGGCAGCAGATGCCTTTATCCACTGAGCTGCTTTTGGGTGAGTGTACAGTAAGGCAAGACTGTGTCCTCCAGGAACATTTTAAGGAGAACCCCCTGTTTACCATCTTTGGATACGGATATGATCAAAACCAGATACATTGTGGGAAGAGACATGTGCAGTAGGAAAAGCAAATTACGACCCAATCAAAGCTGAGAAGCAAAAGCTGCACCACTTATTAAGTAGCCCGCCCTTCTTTCTGGCCCCATAGAAAGAGACCCCAAAGCTGTGGCCCAGGACCCTTGAACACCCTCATTCATTGGGCTGCTGTCTGTCCAGACAGTGCACCCTTCTATAACCTGCTCTGCTGCTTGTCTCCAAATTACCGGGCTACTTTTCCAGATCTGTGCAAGCCCTTTTTTCTTACCCTTTGAGTAAGAGGCCAAGAACCCAGAAACTTGCACCCAGGTCCCAAGCGCCAGTGACAGAGTGATGATTGATGTTCCTGTGGAAGCACACTCCCATCTTCCCTTTGGGCACTTGCCCACCTGTTGTCTTTAATTCCCTTGATTGTGACAGATTACACAGACTAATAAAGAGCCTCCTGACTATTTAGTGAGCCAATTGATAACAAATTGATTTCTATCTGGAATTAAAACTGTATTTTAATGAATTGTATTAATATCATCACGTTTGATATAGTTGTAAAACAAAGGGAAGTTTGAAGCTTTCTGATCAACACAGTGCACAAATAAACGTGTGGAATGCCTGACTGCTTTCCCATGCCTCTTTCTCTGTATTGGAGGAGCCTCTGTGGTCCAGCAGACAGATGTGAGACGACAGGAAAGAGCTAGGCTCTGAAAGGCACATTGATAGATCAGAGATGGTGTGTGCCAGAGTCAGGACAAGGTCAGATCAAAAAGGATCAACAGGGGTGGGGCTCAGTACATAGAACAGAAAGGGTATGTTTAATCGCCAAGGATGCAGAAAGAAGAGTGTCCCATGCCATCACCTGGGATGTTGGCTCTCTAACTTGGCTAGATCCTGCAATCACCTGGAAACCCAGTAATGGCCAGAGCAGCGATAAGAGAGAGCACTACCCCTACATTTTTACCATTTTCCCTGGTCATTCCGGTGTCTATCAGAGTTTAAAAACCAGTGGCCTGTGGCACCAGCTTCTAGATGCAAAAAGGTGAGTGAAATATTTCCATGGATTGTGTAATGGAGGAACTGGACTCATTTACAATAACCTGTTTGGAATATTTCCATTTCACAAAATGCATATTAGGCCAGGTAGTTGACCTCCCAGCCAAGGCCTTCCAGTGTGAAGACTGGGACCAAGTCCACTGCTGTGCCTTCACTATATGATGCCATGGTACCATGATACCATGACAGGCTTCCTACATGCAGAGCTGAGGACCACCAACCACACGAGCAAGCTATTCCCTCTAGCAGATCCTAGCTCTGTGCTCCACACTCTGTTGCTTGGGAAGGAGGCTGCTGCACACCTGTGTTTCTCAAGCATCTTCCCAGCAGATGCAGCTGCCTCTGCTCACTCACCTCAAGGCTATTGATTTGCTAGATCCTGGTTGCTGGTTGAATTGGTTAAGGCATGGCATTCCTGTTGGGATTCCTACTGCGGAAGCTACTTGCACGGTCTTGACTGATGTGTGATTGGGAGATCTTTCTTAGCGCCCTATGTCATCTTACTGTACAGTTTTGTAGAATGCACCAGATGCTTTCTGATGCTGAAACAGCCCTGGAGAGCAGCCACAGTGGCACTGAAGATTAGGTTTGGTGTTGTACCCATAAACTGCAAATGCTAGCTCTGACATCTTCTGCCACTCAAAATAAATGGGATGGAGGAGCACTGAACCCATAAATGACATGGCCACTGATTCTAGAAGCCAAGCCTTATTTCACTTTATACAAATAATAATAATAATAATAATAATAACAATAATAATAATAATCTTACATTTCTGTATCCTGGGACTAGCCAGAAAGCTCAGTCAGTAAAGTGCTTGCCTTACAAGATCCTGAATTTGATCCCCAGACCCCAGATTTCATAAAAGTTGGGCACTGGGGTATGCTTTTATAGTCCCAATGCTGGGAAGGCAGAGACAAGCAGATCCCTGGGGTTCGCTGGCCAGACAGCCCCACTTACTTGATATGTTCCACGCCAATGAGAGACCCCCATCTCAAAAAGAAAGGTAGAGAAGGAGTGAAGAATGTCAACCTTGGGTTGTGCTCTACACACGTGCACACATGAACATGTGTACCCACACACATGAACATACACATACAGAAGAAAACTTTGACATCTTCCTATTCTCAGTACAACTGGCCTTTGAACTGATTATCTCAGAAGCATCTATTAAATGTTTGGTACAAGCATTCAAACCTGTTTGAATACCTGGACAAGCCCTGGGTGTCCCAAGATGAAAAAAGAATATGTCTGTACCCCCAGAAGCTCACACACAAAGAGAAGAGAAGTCGGGTGTGATTGAAAATAGACCCATCTATCTCTTCTAAACACCCTGGAGCTGTCTCGGGAATCCCTTGATATTGCGATGTTCTTTTATGAGTCTTTTTTTTTTTCAAATCTATTTTTACCACCTGCTTGTCTTCTTCTTTCCCAGTCAAAGTTAATTGCTTTGCAGTTGCTTTCTAAAGAACACCCAAAAGCATTTTACTGCAATGATCAAACTTCCTAAGTGCAGTGGCATTTTTTTTTTCTTAAAATGCTGGGTACCTCTAGTTCTAGGCACTTGAAAATCCAACGAAGTCAAAACCTTCCCTGGGGAATTAAAATAATACATCAACAGCACCACACCTAGGTTGAACCAAAAGCCTGAAGACCGGCAGAGTAGTGGAGCTCTCAGTTACAAAGAGATACAATATTGAAGAGAACGGAGGTAAGCTTTGAAGGACATAGACAGAGAATGGATTTAAACTTGAAACTTTCCAACTATGTGACATTAGGAAAGTTTCTGATGCCTCTGAAATTTAGCTTTCTTTTTCTTTTCTTTTCTATTTCATCACTGGGAACTGAGCCTAAGCGAGCACTGATCCGATGATCCACAGCCCTAATTTTCTGATGTCAAAGTGTGGACATAAAAATGCCCATGCCCTCTGTGATACAAGGACTAGAAAAAAAATGTTTGTGACATGCCTCACACTTAATGGGCTCTTTATATTTGTAGGTATTGCTAAATTATCCCTAGCTCAATTACTTCTAGAAATTACATTATTAACTACAAGTTGGATAATTACACACCATAAAATAACCAGTTCTAAAATCTGGTTAAATAATGAAAATCTAGGGTAGAAGAGCTTTGCTCTTTCAAATAAAGAGCTTTTCCTGCTCTATATACTTAAACACAGAAAGAGAAAAGACATGAAGTTGGGTGCTTAGGGGAGTGGAAGAGGAGCTGGGAGGAGGGGAGGGGGAGGAGCTGGGGGAGGGGAGTGGGGGAAGAGGTGGGAGGAGGAGGGAGCTGGGAGGAGGGGGATGGTAGAGGAAGTGGGAGGAGGGGGTAGGGGAGGAGTTGGAGGAGGGGAGTGAGGGAGGAACTGGGAGGAGGGGAGTCGGGGAGAAGCTGGGAGAAAGGGGGTGGGGGAGGAGCTGGGGGGGGACGACTATGATAAAAATATACTGTCTGAACAAATTGAACTTATATATGATTGTTTAGCCTCCTTTTGTCATTACTGGAAGGCTCTCAGTCACACTGAGGCTGTCCTAGAAAGAACAAAGTCACCCACCCAGCCTCTCACAGGTGAGTCTGCCTTGCCTGGGTTCTGTCCTTCCTTCCTCTTCCACTCAGTACTTATGCTACAAGGTTCTCTTCTTCCTGTGCTGCCACCATGAGGAGGAACTGTGGCCACCACGTGAGGGAACACTAGCCAGTGTGTCAGTCAGCCGCCTGTCACTCAGCAAGGGAGAGAAAGAAGGCCGGTTGTAGCTCTCGGTTTGGGTCGATCCAACTAGATCTCTGTTGCTGTTGCTCTTAGTTTAGAGACAAGGCTGCACACTGCAGAGAGGGAGAGGTCGGGGAGCAAAGGCCGGAGTCTCCCCATCCTGGTTGAGGGTAAGTCACCACTGACCCCAAGAACTCCCACTAGGTCGCACCTCTTGAAGGCTCCACCAGCCTCCAACAGCGCTGAACCGGAGAGCCAAGCCTCTACCACAGGGGCCTGTGGGGGTCAGGCCGGATACAACAGTCAGGGGCTAGGGAGAGGCTGTCTGCAGCGGGAAGGCTTCTGTTGCCTAATCTAATTTTCCACATTCCCTTTACATTATCAAGAACTTTTTTTTTAAATCACAGATTATAGAATTACTGTGAGATACGATGAAACTTTGAATACTAATGAGACTATAATCCTTCGAGTTTAAGATCTTGCAGAATCCAGGACTGCTCTTCAGAATCCTGAGTCTAAATGACTGAATGATTGATTGAGTCATGATACATGAGAAGGCTGAAAAGCTCAACAAAATGACAGACTTCACTGTTCTAGGGGCTGAGAAAGGCACTCACTGCCGCTCTTGCAGAGGACTAGAATCCAGTTCCCACCACCCAGTCAAGCGGGTCACAACTACCTGGAACTCCAACCCCAAGAGAATAAAACACATTCTTCTGGCCTCTGAGGGCACTGTACACAAGTAAGCATACACACACACACACACACACACACACACACACACACACACACACATACATATTTTCCAAAATAAACAGAAATAAAATTAAAATGTTAAACCTGGTTTCAAATTCTAGCCTTCACATACATGCATGTGCATGGCCTGTGGTACCTGCACATACAAACATGTATCATACATGCAAATTTAATAGTACAATAAAAATGTATTATCTGGTGAGATATATATCAACAGAGTGAACCATTATGGAACAGCTCATACTTCTTGGGAGTTTTGAGCAGACTTGTAAGTAGGAGATAAATAAGTGGATAGATGGACAGACAGAAAGGGGAAACACCGAATTTTAACAACAGTGCTAAAGACATTTCAAAATAAGAGACTGATGGAAGAAAAAGTAGACACTCAGTGGCAAAGTTCTGAATGACATCAACCTTCCCTGTCTATCTAGACTGAGAAGTTTGTTCAGCACAGTATTTTCTCAGCAGCCTCCCTGCCCAGCCAACTTCACACCATAGGAGGGAGCCTGTGTCTAGGGATAGCACAGCCTAGCCCTTTGGCCTGTCCCTGGTAGCATCCAACAACCTGTTTGTCATTGGCTAAACCATGAACCACTACCACTCCATGGATGATTAATAAGGAAAACTGAAAGAATTAATGAATTTCACAAATCAAATGCATTGTGTTTTCCAGAAATGCATTATTTATAACAAAAAAATCAATTAGTACAACTCATTCCTTGTACTATATTTACAGAATACCTCAAGAGCTACGGCTGGAAATAATGGGTATCACCCTAAAGCATGGAAGGCCTGTGAGCTTCCAAATGCCCTATTGTAAACCAAGCTAATTATCGCAACAAACCTACTTTAATTGATTTTATTTATTTATGTGCCTGCTTTCATTGCATTTCCCTCACAGTACTCACTTTTCTAGCACTGTGTGGTAAGATAAAATATAAGTTGCCTGCCAAGAACAAATGCTTGCTGGGTGATTGCAGCCATTTTTGTTGATAAGATTGATAACTTGACTTGCTTAGCTAATGATCTCATCTCTCTGAAGGAAGAAGAAGTAGTAGAGACAGGGAAACTGGAGTCAAGCAGGGCTTAAGAAGCGAAGCCAGGGCTAGGGAAATGGCTGGGTCAGTGAAGTGCTTGCCATGCACACATGAGGACCTGGGTTCAAGTCCCAGACCCCTAGGAAAAAGCTGGGTGTGGTGGAGTGTACCTGTAATCCCAACACTGGGGACGCTAGGGGACATAGGTGGATCTTAGACTTCTGGTCAGCCTAACTGGCAAGCTCCATGCTCAGTGAAAGATGTTGTTTCAAAAAATAAGATGGAGAACAATTAAGGAAGACATTCAATGTGGATTTCTGGACACGTAAATGAGCATGCATTATACAGACACAGGAGTAAAGCTGGATGAAGAAAGGAAGATGTTTGGAAGGAATCAATACTTTCAGTCTGGGGATGGAGTTATAGGGTAGAGCACTGGGCTAGACTGTGTAAGGCACAGGGTTGCAACCTCAACATAAAAAGAAGGAAGGAGGGAAGACAGTGGGGGAGAAAATAAAACCATGCTTATCTGAGGAGATGCTGCAGCCGCTAAGAAAAAGATCAAGTCCTAAGAAAAGCGATTTCAAGTAAGATCAATGAACGGATTTCTCAGGAACTCTGGAACAGGAAATGGCTCAAGAGAGAAAGACTTTGGCTGACGGAATTCTGCCACACAGTTGTCAAATAATCCCACTGAGAAAGAGGAGAAAGTAGACACATTTCACAGGAAAATGTCATGAAGCTGAAGGAAGAGCACCAGGCAGGCTAAAATCCAAAAATAAGACCAAGTTTCTAAACACACTAACAATTGACAAAAAGAGTTTTGTGTGTGACCACAGCAAATGAAGACACTAGAAAGAAGAGATACATGATCCTGGGCCACTGAAAGTGCAGAAATGACAGAAATTCTGGGATGAGCACTCCGTACATGTTTATTTCCTGTGAAGTTGATACTGGTAAGCCAAAGATGAAAGGATGAAACTCAGAGGTGGACCAAGAGACCAAGATTAGGTGAATCCTGCTCAAAAATGGTAGCCTCTGTTCTGATCAAGTATATCCCATTTTAACATCCACAAAGAAGGGACCATGAAAGGAAGTGACTGGACCTCATTGGAATTTGCGCCAAGGAAGCTCCTGGAGAAGAGAAGGTATTAGGTGTGAGAGAGGAGCTAATATTGACTTAACACACTTTAAAGATGAAGTGTGGGACAGGGTGAGTTTCATTAATTAAACTCAGAGTTCTGTGTTGATTCTGGGCAAGGAAGGAATTGAGAAAAAAAATCAAACGATCTATTTGGAGCCAGCATGGATTTGTGATAACAATTCAAGCCAGACCTAACTCATTTTCTCTCTTGATAAAATTACTAGAGTGGGAGACAAGAAAAGTGCTGAGGACATATGTGTCTGAATTTCAGCTAGGCATTTGACAGGCTCTCTCTTTACCCTCGCAGAGAGTACAGTATTTCCCAAATTGGTATCTGTGAAGAACAGACTTCCACAAGATATTCATAGGTGTGCAAGGAATACACACAAATACATTGGGAAAGGAGTTAAACAAGATGTAAATCTGTCTCAGCATTTTGAAGCACTGTGGCTCTCCAAGAAGACAACACAGTGCACAGCACCTCACAAACTTTTTTAAACATAGCATCAATTTTTGCTTAGGAACATGTACTAATATCTTATAGAAAATTCTGAGAAATGCTTCATTGGGATAAGAAATACGTACTGAATAACACATGCAGTGGAACTCTCCCTCATTGTCAGATCTACCAAACTCATAAACAGAGTGCTGACCTGAAGAGAAGTCTCCTTAATTATGCCTTTAACGTCATCATTATTGACTTATTTGAAGAATCGATGACCTTTTCCAAACTATGTGTACTGTAGAATGAGAAAAGATGGAACCTGGGGAGATGGTTCAGCAGCTAAGGCCTCTTCCTGCTCTTCCAGAGGACCCAAGTTCTTTGATGTGTGAGGAGGTAGCTGAGCAAGCCAGAGGGAGCATCCCAGGCCCCCTGCCTAGGAATGGTACCACCCACAGTAGGCTGGGCCTTCCTATATCAATTTGCAATCAAGGAAATTCCCCCAAAGACATAAGCCAATCTGATGGAGGCAATTCCTCAACCAAAGTTTCCTCTTCCCAGGTGGGCCAAGTTGACAACCAAGATCAGCCATCAGAATCTTCAATTTATAATTTCAGATTAAACAACGGGTTTTTTACTTTATACTTTATACTTCAGATGGAAAAATGATTCCTCCAGCATAATGCAAATTTCAGTTCATTTTTATTTTTATTTTATGTGTGAGTGCCTGTATGTATGTTTGTGTACCACCTGTATGCCTGGCGCTTCCAGAGGCCAAAAGAGGGAACTAAAAAAGAATTGTGGGCCACACAGTGTGGGTGCTGGGAACTGAAGCACAGTCCTCTGCAGGAGCAGCAAGTGTTCTTAACTCTTGAGTCATCTCTTCCAGCCCCACATCAACAAGTTTTAAAAGAATAGAACAAGCTAACTGGAAAAGTGAATAAATGGATTGAACTTGATGAACTGACTACATCATGCACAATTACATCACATTTCAAAACAACCAAAAGAGCCGGGTTATCTACCATGAGGAACAATGGCGGACAGCCATGGCTAACAGGAGTGCCAGGAGGGTAAGCTCTCTGTGGAGCGCTTTCCTGCCTCTCACAGGTGTGGAGACCAGCCTTCCTCAGAAGCCCCGACGAGCAACTCTGATGCTAAGGTGTAGAGAAGTAAGAAAATCAAGGAGACTACAGTAGAGGTGAGATTGTCAGAGGACAACAAATAAAGAGCACAGATCCAGAGTGGAGAGCACATTTAAGGAGAAGAGACTGCCGGGGACTCACTTTGCTGGGGTTGTGGGAGAACAGACATCTCATATGCTGGCGGTGGGAGTATAAACTGATATAGCATTTCTAGACAGGAATGTGGCAAGAAGATGCCTTAAAAATATCCATTCTCTTCTTCAATCCAGTAATTCCACTTCTGGAACTTCTCCTAAAGAAACAGTAAGTGTGCGAACAGAGATTTCTCCCCAGGATGATGCACCATGTCACTGCTCTTAATGAGAAACAAATTGTTTCAGTAAATTATGACTAAAAATACTCAAATGCAATGCAGTCTGTAAAAATGACACAGTAAATATGTCTACGCACATGCAAAGATATTCCCAATATTTTCTGAGTAAAACCGAAAGCAAGTTTGTTCTGAGAAAAACATGTAGAAATATATGCATCTGACGACAAATGACAGCTCATCTAAGAAGGAAGGGGGTGATGAATCAACATGACTCTCTTCCTTTGCAATCTTCTGTATGTTCAGATGCTGTGACAGGAGCTCTGTACATACAGAATGGTCAAGAGCCAGCTCTGGGGCCAGCACAGTGCTCAAAATCTCAGATCAACTGTCACTTTCCAAGTGACTTACCTCCTCATCTATCAGATAGGCATAAAGGCAACAGTTACCCGGGGCAGCAGGACATATCGAGCCATTGCTGTCACGCCTGATGCCCTGAGTTCAACCCCAGGACCAACTTGAACCTGCATGATAAGAGGAGAAAACTGATTTCCACAAGTTGTCCTATAACGTCACATGTGCAGCATGGCACATACGTGCCCCCCACACACACATAAATAAATGTATTTTAAAACATATCCATCTCATAAGGATGCCATGAAAATTAAATGAATCACTTTATGAAGTAAAACGTGTGAACAGCACGGAAAACAGTTGCCTGGACTCTGGCAATTGCCATAAGGAATCAGTAACTCTGGAAGTTACTTTTCTATTGCTGTGATTAACCCACTATGACCAAGGAAACATAGAGAAAAAAGGGTCTACTTAAGCTTGTGCTTACAAAGAGCAAAGAATCCATCACAGCAGGCGAGCAGCAGGCATGGTGGCTGGATTAGCAAGCTGAGAGCTAGCTCACATCTCAAACTGCACGAAGGAGCCAGAGAGAAAGACACTAGGGAAGGCAAGGGGCTTTGAAACCTCAATGCTGGTTCCCAGTGACACTCTTCTTCCAGGAAAGCCACACTTCCTAGACCTTCCCAAACAGTGCCATCAACTGGAGACCGAGTGTTCAAACATCCTGGTCTAGGGGGGCCATTCTCACTCAAAACACCACAGTAACTATCGCTGCTTTCATAATATTAAACAAATTCAGCAAAAATAATTTGTCAACCAAATCCTTTCAGCACACAACAGCCTCAGCTCTGACAGCAGGACAGGTATTCTGTGTTTGTGTAACCATTAAAGTAAATTTCATTTCAATTTTAGAACGAAAAAACACAGTCCACTTTCTTACCAAGAGCTGGTACAGACGGGCACACCGACACTTCGTCTCAGAAAGCACCTGTTTGCCGTGTCTGTGTCTGGTTTGGAGGCATTTTATAGCCATCCAGCTATTATTAGGCAATCATTTCTAGGCCAAAAACAGCAAGCTTAAGATAACATAGTAAGAGGTATAAAACTATGATGAAATTGAAGGAAGAAAATATTTTAAACTCAAAAGTAGTGGGAAAATGACAGAAGGTTGCATGTATTCATGAAACTGTTCACTTGAGTTATAAGCAAAAGATTTCAGAAAAAAGAAAAAGTCATATGACCTTTGGAGAATGCCTGATGCATTCAGTATATGGTCAGGAGCATTAGCAGAGGTAAGATTGGGTAAGGTCAGTGAACGGATGCCCAAGGGATAGGTATCAGAAGCTGCAGGGCCAGAACCTCATGGTACTTCCTAAGACTGGTTACTTGTTGGAGAACATAAGCAGTTAAGTGTGGCAGTGTGCACTGGGTATAAAATCTGTCACGGTCCATAAGTGAGTCCACCAGTCAAGGCCTTTAAGTTGGCCAATTTCCTGTGGACTGGAGAGTTAGGAAAAATGTTTCAGGAGCATGAAGATGTTCCCTCTACATTATGCACAGATTCAGGTAAATTGCTTTCAACAGCTTCCACAAACTCATCTATGTGAGGAGAGTGTGTGTGACAGACCACGCACAGGAAGACTGGAACATCTTGTTTCAATCCTTCAAAGTGATGTTTATGGGAATGCCCTAGGGATGTCAGTTTAAGCTGTTCTTACAAACAGCACCATGGCTTTGCTGTTGATTATGAAGCCAGTTCTAGGAGGCTGGAGAGATGGCTTCATGGTTAAGAGTACTGGTTGCTCTTCCAGAGGTCGCAAATTCAATTCTAAGCATGTACATCTTACAACTGTCTGTAACTCTAGTTCCTAGGGATCCAATGCCCTCTCCTGGCCTCAGTGGGCATTGCATGTATGTGGTGTACATAAATACATGCAAGCAAGACACACATATACATAAAATAATTTAATTTTTTAAATAAAACTTATTCTAAAGCCTGTTATATTTCCCATGTGTGGAGTAGTATTGTGTTGCTCTGTCACTGGGCATAGGAATGGCTTATATGCAAGATGAACTTCCACACGTCAGTGAGTTGCCCAGAAAGTTTGGATAAAGTGAACATAAAACACTGAGAGCCACACCAGGCACAGACACACAGAGTTACATTAGAGGAGGGGAATGGTTCCTAGGACTGAAGAATCAAGGGAGGTGTATTAACTGTCCTAGCAAATCAATACAAAGATGAAAGGCCAAAAAAGGGAGAACCCATCCAATGGATGTCTAGACAGAGTTATTGAGGCCAAGGATGGCAGGGTGCATCCTCACATCGTCAAGGAGAAAGGGATGAGACAGAAAGAGTCCAAGGATTTTTATCTCACAGACAAGGACAACACTAATGTAAAGAAGGATATTATCTTACTGTCTTGGGCCAAATCCACTGATCACGCCACCCAGGTATCCCAGCCCTTAAGAAGTAGCAGTGGGAAGAGGGAGAGTTCAAGGCCATCCTTGGGTACATAGGTCAGCCTGAGGCTATAAGAGACTGTCTCAAAAGCCAACCAACAAACACATATGATCCATCAACTCTTCCCTTTCTGATGACTCTCTGTGAGCTACCTTCCTTGGCCTGTCTCCTTCAGAGAGACAAGATGAAGCCCACTGTAGATGTCCTGGTCCCTGTGGACATAATTTCACATTGTATATAGTTAAATTGACTGATGACTATTTTGCTTTCTGCCATCTTTACAACACAGAAAAATTCTTGTGAGCCCTATTTTCATACATATAAAGCCATGCTTCATTGCATTTTTAATTAGCATGATTTTCTTCTATTTATTATTACTGCATGTGAAGTATGTATGTGCATGCTCTTTGCAGGTATTTCTGCCATGGTATGAGTGTGGAGTCCGTTTTCTCCTCCCATTTTTAAGTGGGTTCCATGGATTGAAGTCAGGTCACCATGCCTGCACAGTGAATTATCCACTGAGCCATCTCACCATGCCCAACTAACATTATTTTATACATAAACCAGTCTCTTAAACCTGATTGTGAATCATCCCTGAAGGCTCCGGATGCACTTTTCTTATATAAGCAATGTAAGCCCAAGGAGGTGCTTGGCATTGGGCAGAAGTGACTCAAACGGTCCCCTCTGACATCGGGGTTTGCTGTAGGCAAACATTCTACATGCTTACTAGCAGTAATTGGAGGGTTCTGTCTTTATTCAGCGGCGCTCATTTGGAGATTTTCTGGAGGATTTGTGAACTGAAGAGGAACCAGAAAGAAGCAACAAATATGATATGCTGAGTGACTGCTTAATTCTAGAAACTTTGGTACAAGGGCAAAGTGGTAGGAACAGCAGAATGAAGTGACCCTGAACATCACTGAGTCAAGGCTACATTCCAAGTGTGACCTGTGTTAGGGTTAGCTCCAGTTAGATGTACAAAGGAGCCGACTTCATGTATTAAGATTCTGTGCCTCACACACAGCATGTGCTGCATGTCTGCGACCAGTACTAGCCATAGGGAAGCCACTGTGTGGGTGACACAATGGTCTCATTCATTTCAAATCCTCCCCAGAAACCTGCATCCATCCCAGCAACTCTGAATGACCTGGTCTGTGCATGTAAGCTTAGCTTTCATCCTGTCCTCAGAGTCCCTGGGAAGAACCAACCCTCTCATTAAGTCAGATTTTTAAAAAATTTTACTACAAGAATGTAAGTAGGCAGCTAATGCTCCTCCAGAGGCCCGCAGCAAGGAAGTAGTTAAAACGATTAAAAACACAAAACGCTATGCAGAGCTGTGTACAATTAACCAGAATTCAAATCTACACCTTGTTCCAATCCCAGCCGTTTATCAGATAAAAATAGTCTTCTACAAGAATGTCATGATTAATGAGGTGAGACTCCAGCTAATTACTGTTTCCTCCAGAAGTAATTAGGTTGGCATCGCTAATCAAGATGAATGAACACTCTGACCCGCTTTTTTAAATGTAAAACTCAGAGCTCCGGCTGCAGCCACATCATTTAGTTCAGGCAATGTAGTCTTTATTAGGCTTGTAGTTTGATTAAATTCTTTTGTTACACTAGGCTTTCCACACATGAACACATGAATGCGGTGATGTTCAAAGAGTTTTTCACCCTTAATTAAAGATCGCAAAGCCTTGTTCCATTCACAGGGCAATACATGGGACAGGTCTAAATTGATAGCTTTTAAGTAGAGAATAAGGGAAGGCGCGATCGCGCTTTCCCAGCTGAGAGAAGTACACCCCCCAGCCCTCCCAACCCCCCCCCCAGCCCTCCCAACCTCCCCAGCCCTCCTAACCCCCCACCACCCACACCCCCCCCCCAGAACAGCACTTGTTACTGTGGAGAAATGAGTGGAAAATAACTTTACTATGTTTTATTAAAAAGCTTTCTCACTTCATCACAGGCCCGCTTAAGGAATGCAAGGCATGGGTCTGGACATTTTTTTTAATGAATTTTATATAAGGGAGGGAGGAAACACGGTAGATTCAATCCCATCGATAAAGCACTCCACAGCGTGGACCAGAGGTGCCTTTAAAATCAGACCGTGTTGCCCGGCGTCTCCTGCCGTTGACATGGGAGTGAATTATACCCATTCCCGACCAGTGGTGACAGTGAAGGAAAAGCATTTGTTTCCAGGATGCGGTTATGTTTTGTTTTCTGTTGAGCAAAGAAACTAACTCAGTTAGCGGCTAAATTTATCCAATCAACTCTCAACATGATCATGTATCAATCTTTCACAAAACATGTCAGTGTCTTCGCCCCCAAATTCAATAGCCAGAGGCTAAAAGCAGGTCTTGGCAAATTCATCCTTCCCTCACACTTAATAGGTTTCCGTCTCCCTCTCGCCCTCTACTCCTTTGCCGACTGCTATCCGTTTTCTGTTTTCTCTGTGTTTCTCTGTAGCTACTCCACGGGAGTGGGATCATCCTCTCCACCCTTCCTCTGCCAGTTGGTTTATGTTTCCACTTGCCAGGTTGGGAAATCCTATTTTTATATCTTCTACTTAATTATATTCCCAGTCTAGAATGTGCTGTCTCCTCTATGATTGATGTGCTTGGACCGCCCGCTGTTTTGTTTTTCCCGAAACTCTGCATACAGGAGGATAAAATCATCTTAAATTTTGACACCTCGCCTAGGTTTAGGAGTCTGCTTCCTTTTCGGGGGCTTTTCCCTGTTGTAGAATTTCATAAATGGCTTTGGCATTAGTGATTCAATTTTTTTTTTAAATCATCTTCATTTAGAAAGATAGGAACACAGCCGACCTCCAGGTCTATCTACCCTGTGTGGACTCCTAAGCTACTGCTGACCAGCCACAAAAGTCAGCCAGTCTAAGTAAGGGACACAGGGGGTGGAAAAATGGGCCACAAAGCCACGCTGTTCGGCAGAAAGCCCAGACACCAATGCCCACAGCACAGGAACAGGTAACTGTGTCAGGACACGGCCCGCTGCTCCAGGGTAATTGTCAGGTTGTCATTATGCGCGGCACTTAGTTCTCTTTCTCAACCTTCCAGTTGGGTTTAGAATCCGTCATAGTTCCGTGTCATTTACTTTACCCCATCATTATTCTACACCAGGCTGCCTTTCTTAAATGTGGCTCCCCTCGCATCGCTGGGGAGCGTTAGATTTTTGTCCTAGGATGAATTAAATAGCTCCCAAGCTTTTTTAGACTGTCTCTCGGGTTCTCTCTTTTCCTTGGTGCCTGTCTGTTTAGTACAAGGATCGCTCCTGTTCTGCCTGATAAACCCAAGCTGGTAGCCTGTGCTTTCTGCCATGTGTTATGTAATTAAAACATGTAGTTCTTTCTTGGTCTTCTAAACACTTCTGGCACCATAAGAGCTGCTAAGACTCAGGGTAGTACAGGACTCCATCTAAGGCTCTTGACCTTAATCTAGCCTTTTAACATTACACAGGTACTTGATTTTTATTACGTTGCCCTGAGAACTAAGGGTAGGCTCTCAGAGTTGAGACACAATGCCACAGACATGTAATATCTAGTCCTAAGACTCCATTCATATGCGACTGAATTATGCTTCCTTAAAAAAAAAAAAAAAAAAAAAAAAAAAAAAAAAAAAAAAACCTTAGATGATTTTTTTTTGGCAAGTGATGAAGAAAATCTCTTTCAGTGCCCTGCTCCTTGCTAACCTAATAGCTGAGTTTCCACAGAACTATCATAGTTACATCTTAAACATTTAGTAGCATGTTATCAATAAAGCAAGTCACTGTTTCTTCTTGCACTTGTTTTAGTTAATATTGTGTGTAATTGTTCTGGCTTCTTCCACAGGCCATACTTTACACAGTCCGATAGAGAGATATTGCACAATAATAGTAAATTAATCCCATCTTGTCCAGCCACCCCTTTCTCAGCTCCTTGTTCATTGGTTTCTCTGTGCTGATATTTTATCGGTGTCCCCCAATAAAGTTTATCTGAGGATCAGAGGAAAAAGCCAGCCACTATAGTAAACATAGAGGTCAGGCAGTGGCAGCACACACCTTTAATCCAATCACTCGGGAGGCACAGATCCATCTGGATCTCTGTGAGTCCAAGGCCACATTGGGAACAGAGCCAGGCATGGTGGCACATGCCTTGAATTCCAACACGAGTTAAACATAAAGGTCTGGAGGTCTGTACAGACAGAGAGGAAGTGGCACAGCTGGGCAGGAAGAGGAAGTGATGTAGCTGGATAAAGAGAGAAAATGAGGTAGCAGAACAGAAAGGAATACAGGATATACAGGAAGTAGGTCTGTTTGGAAACTGAAGGTTGGTAAGATGAGGTTGGTTTTGGCTTGTCCTATTCCTCTGATCTTTCAGAATTTACTCCAATATCTGGCTTCATATTTTTTATTAATAAGAACTTTTAAGATTCGTATTACATTTCTCCAAATTTGGGTCCCTTACCCAGGACTAAATCTTTTTTTTTTTTTATTTTATTCTAATTTAAAGGGATGGTTTTCCTGTAACTATTTTTAATAAAGCTCACTTTTGCTGAGTTAATAAATGGCATGGCAGTATACACCTGTAATCACAACACTTGGGAAGTAGAGTTGATACAGTTGAGAGTTCAAGGTCACGTTCGGCTATACAGCAAGTTTGAGACTAGCCTGGGCTACATGAGGCCTGTCTCAAAAAACAGCAAAAAAAGACTTTCATGAATGTAATTAGAGTTTTTCTCTCCAGCTCCTGCCAGGCCCACAGTCAGAACAAATCTCTCTCACCCACCAGTCCCCAACCGAGTAAACACACAGAGACTTACATTGTTTACAAACTGTATGGCTGCAGCAGGCTTCTTGTTATCTAGTTCTTATATCTTTTTTTTGTTTTTTGTTTTTTTTGTTTTTTTTGAGACAGGGTTTCTCGGTGTAGCTTTGCGCCTTTCCTGGAACTCACTTGGTAGCCCAGGCTGGCCTCGAACTCACAGAGATCCGCCTGGCTCTGCCTCCCGAGTGCTGGGATTAAAGGCGTGCGCCACCACTGCCCGACCAAGTTCTTATATCTTAAATTAACCCATATCTATTAGGCTATAAGTTGCCACATGGCTCGTGGCTTACTGGTACCTTACATCTCATTTTCCATTGCAGCGGCTGGCAGAGTCTCTCTGACTCAGCCTTCCTGTTCCAAGAATTCTCTTCTCTGCTTGTCCCACCTATACTTCCTGCCTGGCTACTGGTCAATCAGCATTTTATTTATACAGAGCAATATCCACAGCACTTCCCCTTTTCTTTTTTTTCAAAAAGGAAGGTTTTAACTTTCACATGTAATATGCTTTATATTGTAATAAGCAATATTAAATACAATATAAAGTATATTACCGGTATACCACATAATCCTACAGGCCAAACAGTTATAGAAAGATCAAACAGAACTCTAAAGGATATGCTAAATAAACAGAAAGGGGTAACAAAAAACCCCAGAAATAGACTGCATAATGCTCTATTAACTTTGAATTTTCTCAATGCCAATGAGAAAGGAACAACAGCTGCAGAGAGACATTTGATAATAGAAAAAACTACAGAATTAAATCAGCCTATATACTTTAAGGATGTGCTGACCTCAGAATGGAAACCAGGATATGTGTTACGTTGGGGATGAGGTTTTGCTTTTGTTTCTACAGGAGAAGATAAGCTGTGGGTATCATCAAAATTGATAAAGGTTCGATTTGAACAAGAGAGACCTCTTAATTAGAGGAGGTGATAGTTCATCAACCAGCATGAACATCCAATTTAAACTAACTGAGACCATTAACACATGCCTTTTCATTTAATCAGATATAACTTGCCAAAAGGGAACCTCCCCAAAACTAGTCTTGGGGAAAGGTTTTTGTTTTTGTCTTTTAGTAGAATGAAGGCTAAGGAAACTGAAGAACACTGGATAAATGAGACAACTGAAGAAAAAGGATAAATCATCTGTCCCAAGAAAAAGAGTGAAATGGCCTATGGGTATATCATCTAAAAAATTTTATAAGTCTTCCTAAATGTTTGTTTCTGCTCTTCTCTAAAGAAATTTAACACTATTGGTCTTCTTGTAGTCCCAGTTCAATTAAAATTTAAAACTGACTTTGGAGTTGGAGAATGGCTCTCTCCTTCTTTAAACTCAAGCATGTTGTTAAAAGGAAAATGCAAACTCCCTGTATCATGCCAGAAGAAAGAGCCATCTTCTGCTATGGGACAGGAGAAAAACCAAATTAATTCAGGGACTATTCGATTACTACTAATCTCAATTCTCTGATTCTATTCTGATTCTTTAAACTTTTCTTAAGGTATGAATTTTATATCAAAGTTTATAAGATGAATATATATATATATATATATTTTAAACTTCGTTAAGATATCAATGGTCATATAGAGTACTAACTAATTCTAGAAAAAAGGCTTCAATTAACTGCCTATACATGTCTTTGTGTTCAAGTCTCTTATCCGTTTTCTGCAGGAAATCATGGCCATGCCTAACATCAACTGAAGTCTCCAGGAAGAAGATGGGGCCCCACAACAACAACAATTCCACATGGACAATAATAATATCACTAAGCTGATAAACAACATCTACAGATCAGCTTTGGACTACAAAGTGCTCAGAGCAATTTTGAGAGAGCTAGCTGAGATAATCCAGTTTCAAAGACTACTTGAATAAGGACTTGAGATAAACCCTGAACTTTGGCATTATGCACAGACTGGATAACGAAGGATATAGTTACCTTTCCTAGAATTTGACAATTAACCCAAAATTTTTCTTTTCAAAATAAGGATACCTTCGCCCATATCCAGCAAGAAGCAATTTTAAGAATACAATGCCTGCCGGGCGGTGGTGGTGCATGCCTTTAATCCCAGCACTCGGGAGGAAGAGGCAGGTGGATCTCTGTGAGTTCAAGGCCAGCCTGGGCTACCAAGTGAGTTCCAGGAAAGGCACAATGCTACACAGAGAAACCCTGTCTCAAAAAAAAAAAAAAAAAAGAAAAGAAAAGAAAAGAAAAGAATACAGTGCCCACATTCCCAAAGAGGTGGTGTGGGGCGGGGGGGTTTTTGGTCTTTTAATGGGCTTTGGGTCTGGGATAATTTTCATTGTTTAGGAGGGTTGGTTACAAGTTGTTGTTAAGGGTTAGGAAAAGGGCTAAGCAAAGGAGATTATATTTAAGGTTATTGTTTAAAAAAAAGAAAAGAAAAAGAAAAACAATTACTAGTTTTAAATACTTTGCATTGGATTGGATTGTTTTATATTGTATACAAATTATATATATTGAGATTGATATTATTAGAAAATGCCATACATATATTTCTAATCATGTTCAAGATATTGTACTTGTACCATTCATTTAACAATGTAATACAATTTTCTGATCCTTGAATGTTATTATTATCAACTATTAGGATATAAAGAAATGAAAGTTAGTAGTTAGACATTACAATAGAACTTGTAGTCATATTAGGTATGTTTTCAAGATTGAGCAGATATATTTTAGATAGACAGGTCATCTTCAAACCCTTCAGAGATCTACAGAATATGGCATTTAAAATGTTTTAATAACTTAGAAAATTTTTCTTTTTTGTTATGACTATGAGACATGTCGGCTCCTGGCAGTACCAATCTACTTCAGAGAAAATATGGGCATTGAAGAAACTGCATGTGGAGTTAACTTTCATTGTGGCAAACGTTAGCCACTGGACAACAAAGTATCCTCGAATCGACTGCTGACAAACAGAACAGGCAGGACATGAAACAAAGGACCACCGATTCTTGCCAAAACAAGTGTGGTTGTGGCTTTAACAAAAGGCATCTTCTGAGGCCAGGACAATATGGCACCATCCCTGAAGTGGCCTTTGCAATTCGGAAAAGGTACAGTGCCCTTTTCTTCGAAGGCATCTGAATAGGCAGTGGGCCAATGGCTTCTGATGTGCAGTGGAACAGCAGCTGAAACAGTTATTCTTGAAGAGTAACTAAACTCACACCTCTCAATGGTAGACTGGCATTTAATAGAGGGATGTGGAGAAGAATGGGATGCTGAGATGAAGCCACACACACACATAGCCAAGAAGAATGGACAGCTGAATTCAAAAAACATCAACAATTTCCAGAATTTAAAATCCTGAATCATGACATGACACTAGTGAAATTCAGGTGTTTCTGGTATATAGACTGCCCTCACCAAATGTGAGGTTGAACTGTTGACCTTGTGTACATCCTACTTCACAAATGAGTCTGTCAGATACGCTAAGCCTATAGGCTGAAGATGATGCCCCAGCATTGCGGAGAAACCTCGGGTGACTGCCCAGGTGGCTGGCTGTTTCTGTCAACTCATATTTTTTTGGAAGCTGCTTGCATGCACTTCCTGTTTTTATTTTTTATTAGGTAATATTATTTCCTTCTTGGGTCTCTGAGGGAGTTGAAGATTAGTTAGTTGGAGTTGAAGATTAGATAGTTATAGTTAAATTTAGATAGTTATAGTTTTCCTTGTTAAGAATTTTAGAAAAGAAACTCACTAAAGAGTAAGTGTATAAATTTGAAAGACATTATAAGATAGTTCTGTTAGTAATATAAGTTAGGATAGAAAGTGAATCAGGTACATTTTGGACTTACCAAAATAGGATAGGTAATGGAATTATTTTCTCTGAATACGTCAAATGCAAATGGACTAGACATTGTCTAGGCATTTATTGCTTATATATATGATATATAGTTATTGTACTTTTGTATATAGCTTTTCTTATATTAGTTATAACTTTTTTCCTTTTTTCTTTTTATTAAAATAGAAAAGGGGAAATATGGTGATATTTTATTTGTACGGAAATGTGATTTTATTTGTATGTTAATAAATAAAGTTGTCTGGGGGTCAGAGCTAATAGCAAGCCATAGCAGAAGCCGGGCAGTGGTGGCGCACACCTTTAATCCAGATCATATGACAGACAGATCTCTGTGTGTTCAAGGACACAGTCAGCATGGAGACACACACCTTTAATCTCAATACCAACCATAGAGACCTGGAGGTCTGTATAGACAGGCAGTGATGAGGAGGTCATGTGGTTGGGTTTACAAACAATGAGAAGGCAGAACAGAAAGTCAATAAAAAGACAGATACACAGGAAGTAGGTCTCTTTCTGAGGGGAAGGACAGCAACAGCAGGAAGGGTAAGAAGGCAGTTTTAAGTCTCAGCTCTCAGCTACTGCTCTGACCTCTTGGGCTTTTAACTCTGCATTTGGCTCTGTGTTTCTTATTTAATAAGACTGTTCATCTACACATGAATAATGATAGATAACAGCTAAGCTTACAAGTCATGAGACTATAAGGCAACAGCAACAACTTAGAATCCTTCTCATACGTTCTTAGTTGAAAGATAACCTGCAGATGGACAAATGGGGGTGATTTGAGTAAAATCTGAGAAAGAGCTTTGCATAGTACCAGACTACCACAGCCACAGTGTGAACACAGGACCAGACTACCACAGCCACAGTGTGAACACAGGACCAGACTACCACAGCCATGGTGTGAACACAGGACCAGACTACCACAGCCACAGTGTGAACACAGGAACCAGACTACCACAGCCACAGTGTGAACACAGGACCAGACTACCACAGCCACAGTGCGAACACAGGAACCAGACTACCACAGCCACAGTGTGAACACAGGACCAGACTACCACAGCCATGGTGTGAACACAGGACCAGACCACCACAGCCATGGTGTGAACCCCAGCAGGGGCTCCTGCAGTGAGTCCAGGCACCTGTCCAAAGAGAGGTAGACTCCATATTGAGTTAGGTGACTGTCTGCACTGGGTCTACAAGAACCAGGCCCAGTGGCAAGAGGTTCAGGGACCATGGAGATTTGGAAACTTCCTGAACAGTCATTTCTAACCCAGGGCCAGCTACTGTTGAACTGCAACCTGTGAAAAGAAGGTGGCAATCTATGAGAAGAGACCCAGGGAGGCCTGTCACCAAGCAGGACTCAAGAGAAAGGTCCAACTGTCTGGAGGAAGCTTCAAGACAAAATCAAAGAAGAGCATCCAATCACTGAAGCATGCAGAAGGGCTATAATGCAGCATGCAGAAGAGCAGCATGCAGAAGTGTGGTGATATTTTGTTTGTGTTCTAACAAAGCTTGCCTGGAGAGCCAAGTGCGGAGCCAGCCACTAGTTAAACCATAGAGGCCACTAGTTAAACCATAGAGGCTACTAGTTAAACCAGCACTTGGGATCTCATGCCTTTTATCCTAGCACTAGGGAGGATGAGACAGGAAGGGATATGGCTGGGTGGAGCGAGAAATATAAGGCGGGTGAAGACAGGAGCTGGGCCCCCTTCTCAGGCTGAGCAATTGGTGAGGTAAGAGGTGGCTGCGCCTGGCTCCTTTGTCTCTCTGACCTTTCAGCATTTACCCTGACATCTGGATTCGGGTTTTTATTATTAAGACCAATTAGGATTTGAGCTACACAGAAGAGCCATGATGCTTTGGAGCAGCAGCAAGCACAGGGGGCATACGCCCACAGTGTATATGGCAGAGAAAAAAAAACAACAACTCACAGAGCAGGCAGGGGAAGAGAACAGGGCAGGAGACAGACAGAAAGCTGTGGGACATGGGGAGAGAAGGAACCCCTGACCCAGTCAAACCATGCCTGCTGTGAAGACCTGCCAGTGGAAAGTCAACACTCCTCATGTGTACAGATGTGTTAATGCACCGATGTTAAAGCAACGATGAGCCCGCTGAAGAGCTGCGTGCAGATGACCTTCGATAGGGCCTCACTCCCTTCGCTAGGTTTCACCTAAGAATCTCAGCTACAACAGTCAACTTAGGTTACAGTAAGATAGTCTACCTTCCTGTGTCCCTATGAACTAGTTTACCTTACGGATTGTAACCCTGTCAGGTGCACCTCAGAACCATGGTGACCTCATTCAGGGTTTCTTGGCATCCCTTTAAAGAGGAGAACTTCAAAACCTACTAAAACATTGTATGTGACTATTATGAACATGAAAAACAGTGAGCTGTTTGTCCCTAGAAGAGCCAGTGCCCACACTTAAGAATGTCTTATTCTCTGTGATACCCTTGCTCTCGGACATGTCTTAATTTCTGAGAACATCTCTTTTTCTTACTCTCCACATTTACATCCTTCATTAAACCCCACTCTACTTCATAGAGTGGCTCATCATGAAATTCTTTTCTGCCTCAAAGCCAGGAATCCCAGGTTAGTGCAAGACAAGATACCTAAACATTTATGGGACCTCCTCAGGTTGATGTCAGTGACAGTGGAGAGTCTTGCCTCTTGCCTTATCCCTCAAAATGCTGACAGAAACATCACCACAAATCACTTGCTTTAATAAGCCTGAAAAGTACTGAAAAATAACAAGAACGCCGAGCTGGAGAGGCCAGGGAGGGATTCAAAATCAGAGTTCTCAACCTTCCTAATGCTGTGGCCCTTTAACACAATTCCTCATGTTGTGATGACCCCCTCCCAGCTATAAAATTTATTTTATTGCTACTTCATGATCGTAATTTTGCTACTGTTATGAATCATAAATATCTGTGTTTTCCAATGGTCTTAGATGACCCCTGTGAAAGGGTTACTTGACCCCCAAAGGGGTCTCAACCCACAAGTTGAGTACCATTGTTCTAGAAGGACCTTACTGCTGTGCCAATTCCCGACCCACAGTTTTATCTGAGAGCAATGCCAGAGGCAAGAATTGGAGGCTAGAACCTCTGCGGTCAGCCCAGATCCACAAAGGAGGTGAGATGAACTGGTTGGTGCCTCCTACCTGGAACTCACACACTTGAAGAAGCTGGCTTGCTCCAAGTTAGAGGCTGGCCTGGGCTACAAAGCAAGTTCTAGGACAGCCGGAGATACATGGTGAAATCCTGTCTTAACAAAAAGAGGAATGTACAAAGAAAAGCCCAGGAAAATATGTAATAGCTCATACTATTGATTCGTAATAAGTATATGGATACTTCGATTCCAAGAAACTTACTTGAGCAGGGAGAGATACTTCTTGGGTAAAAGGTGATCTAAGGGAGCCAGGCATAATGGCACATGCCTTTAATCCCAGCACTCAAGAGACAAAGGCAGGCAGATCTCGGAGTCTGAGGCCATCCTGGTCCACAAAGTGAGTTCCAGGACAATCAGGGCTACACAAAGAAACCCTGTCTCAAGACAAACAAACAAACAAATAATAACCAAGCAATCTAAGGAATCTAGACCAGCATATATCAACATTTTGGTCCATGGATCACTAGTCTCATAAAACCACAGTCCTTGTCAAATGAATATATATGGTCAAATGTCTTAAAACTTAAACCACTAAGCCAGGTGGTGGTGGTGCATGCCTTTAATCCCAGCACTTGGGAGGCAGAGGCAGGCAGATATCTGTGAGTTCAAGGCCAGCTTGGTCTACAGAGTGAGTTCCAGGACAAGCACCAAAACTACACAGAGAAACCCTGTCTCAAAAAACAAACAAGCAAACAAACAAACAAAAACAAAACTTAAACCACTAGAGCTGGAGACCCTCAGCAGTTCAGAGCACCAGCTGCTCTGCCAGAGGACTGGCCTTTAATACCCAGCACCCACTTGGTGGCTCACAACCATCTGCAGCTTTAGTTCCAGTGGATCTGATGCCCTCTTCCAGCCTCCACAGACACCGGGCATCCAAGTGATGGCAAAAAAGTTTTTTTAATTAAAAAAATTTACCTTAAACTATTGTCACCATCTCAGAGATTCATAAACCCTAACATGCATACTTGGTTAAATGTATTTTATTTAAATCATTCAACATTATATCCTTTATAGCTGTATATTTTCCTTTGGATAAAACAGCTGTGTTGGGCTGGAGTGACGGCCAGCTGCTGAGGATTTGCTCCTCTTCCAGAGAAAGAGAATTCACTTCTCAGCACCCACTTCCAGCAGTCACTTTGTTAATGCCTGGGCTGGGCCTTCCCAGGGCTTCGACTATGGGAGAACACAGCTCTCCATGCTGCTCCATCATTTAATCAGAAATCATCTGATTTTTTTCATTACACCAATTAGACATTGTTGCTGTTGTTGTTGTTTACTCATGGAACATTTGAGTCCAGTTTCAGAATTTTTCCCAAAATGTATTTCGACAAACATAAACATCTCACTTCTGTAGACCCTGGCCATCCTAGTCATCTTTTTGAATGATGCTCAGTAAGCAGGTGAGAACCAGGAGACGCCATATGCAAGGTCACCTGAAACCTGGCAGTGGGCAGGTGGCACAACATGTTGCAGCCCCCCCTTTTCTGCTTTGACAGAAAATGGATTCATTTATGTTGGGGACAAAATTCTACTTTCTCAGCTCTTGAAGAAGAGGAAAAATTTGTTAGAGTGTGCATTAAATACCAGTCACTGTATCTACATGGCACAGTGGTTTGTGCCTGCAAGCCTCTGGAGGCTAAGACATGAGACTGTCACTCATTGGGTGATCTATGTAGCCCAGGCTGGACCTTATCTCAAAAAAACACAAAATGCAGGTTGAAGATGTAATTCAGGGGCTAGCACTTGCTGAGCACGGATGTAGGTTCAGTCCCTAGCACCAGGTAAAGCAGAGTGTGATGGTGCATGCCCGAAATCCCAGCACTCAGGAGAAGACAGCAGGAGAAACACAAGTTCAAGGTTATCCTGGGATACACAGCATGTCAGTGCTCAGCGTGGACACAGGAGAGAGACCCTGTCGTTCATGAATGAATGAGTGAAGGAGAATATTAAAATTTAGCAGCTTAAACATGTATTTATTAAATCCTTGTTTCTATGGCTGAGGGATTCAAAAAGAGTTTGTTGAGTGATGTGGCTCAGGGTCTCTCAGGGAAATCCAGGAAAGACATCACTGGGCTACAAACACCTACATACCTAACTAGAAGCTCTGTATCAGGTGACCCATACACACGCCTGTGGCCAAAGGGCTTCTGGTCTTTTCCTCTTGGGCGACTGAAGTGTACTGACAACATGGCGTGGCTTCTCACAAGTCATTTGAAAGAAAACAGCAGCTTTAGATCTTGTCCTGCTGATTGCACAGAAGGAAGACATGTTGTCCAGCTCACACGCAAGAGAAGTTAAGTCACCTGTGCCCCTTAAGGCAAAGGACAGTAGAAAAGATGTGTGGATATTTTTTTAATTGTCACTAAAGCTGGGCGGTGGTGGCGCACGTCTTTAATCCAACACTAGGGAGGCAGAGGCAGGCAGATCTCTGTGAATTTGAGCCCAGCCTAGTTTACAGAGCAAGTTCCAGAACAGCCAGGGCTGTTAAACAAAGAAACCCTGTCTCAAAAACAAACAAAAAAAAATCACTAAACTCTAAAACTCTCCATTTACCCACATAAGGAATAACAAGTTAAATGCCAGGCCAAATTTGGAGATTTCTTTCCAAATTTATTTAATAATGGATTTTAAAGACTTTTAAGAAATGCATCATGATAGTGCTATGAATATCATTCACACCTTTGCACCTAGAAAAAAATACTGAAAATGTGTGTATAGGTAAAAAGATCACTATTATTTTGCAATATCATATTGAAACATTGTCAAAGAGGTCTGTGCAAGGTTTATTTAATTTCTTACGGGAAAATATCTCTTTTGAATTATTACTTAATGTTCATTTTAGACCTAAACTCTTTGAAGATACAAATCAAATCGTGTATTTTTTAAAAAGACGATTCCTAGCCAATAGAAATTACTTTTCCCTTTAAAAAACTAAATTTTAAAGATTTTACTTCTCTGTAAGATGTGCCTGTTTCTCATTAGCCTTGTTGAGATTTTTTTTTTATTTTGTTTTGGATTATTTTATTTTTAATTGTGTGTGTTAGGACAATCACATGAATGCAATACCATAAGAAGCCAGAAGAGGGCATCAAATCCCCTGGAGCTGGAGTTGAGGTTGCCAGCCATCTGATGAGGGTGCTGGGAACTGAACCTAGATCCTCTGCAAGAGCCGCTAGTGTTCTTAACTGCTGAGGCACCTCTGAAGCCCCTTACTTTATGTTTTAAGAGTGCCAAGACCTTAAAAGCATGCTTAAATGTCTTGTGAGGTTTCTCCCTGTGAGATCCATGAGCTGGAACCTGTGATACCGCCCTTTCCAAGAGGAACATCTTATAAAATCTTCCCTAACACAAACATCTTTTGGGATCCATCTCCTTTTTACCTCAGGCTGAAGCCTTTCCTTCACTGGTTTCCTGTTTCTCATGCATGGTTGTCTGGGACTTCCCCAGCATTCTGCCCGGAGGTGAGTCCTATGCAGGAGCCTTGCCTCTAACAAGCATCCAGTTTTGTAGAATGTACATTTGGCAACTGCTGTCAACATAACAACACCCCATGCTTTGGGGTCGGAGACAATAGGTGATCTAGATTATTTGACTATTCTGTTGTTTGCTTTTATATTTGTGAGTTAAACTCGCTTAGGAAAAACTTGATGGCCTCTAGAAAAAAGAAAAGTCTTGGCCGTTGGGACTGGTGGGGTTTTGTAGTTTTGTTTGAGGCCTCTGTTTGTAGATAACAAATTGAAGCTATGAGCTTTCTGAGTGTCTCTGTTTCATAATGAGAACAAACATTTTATTTTTCTTTTATTGTGTGAGCATGAAAACTTTTTTAAGTTTTTTAA
>NW_026294584.1:155316307-155431307 GCF_007827085.1 Peromyscus californicus insignis | reverse complement strand
CCGCTGATTCCCATGGGTAAAGTCAGCTGGAGATGGCTTTACCCATGGGAATCAGCGGCATTTCTGTACACTGCGTGAGGATGTGTTGCTGTGATTGGTGCAATAAAAAGCTGAACGGCCAATCGGTAGGCAGGAGAGTATAGGCGGGACTTCCAGACAGAGGGAGGACTCTCAGAAGAAGAAAGGTAGGGCCGCCAGCCAGATGCAGGGGAAGCAGGATGGGCAGTACGGAGATGAGATAATGAGCCATGTGCCAGAACGCAGATTTAAAAATATCAGTTAATTTAAGTTATAAGAACTAGTTAGGAACAAGTCTAAGCTAAGGCCAAGATTCATAATTAATAGTAAGTCTCTGGGTCATTATTTGCGGGCTGGCGGTCCCGACAAGAAAGTTCTACAACATGGTAAGTCCCATGAGCACTGGCAACAACTTCCCCTGGAGCCTCCGTCTTCGCGCTCCTGTCTCTAAGGCTTTTTCTGAGCTTACCAGAATGTCTCCAGGCTCGCTCTCTAGACCATGGTACTCACATCCTGTGATGTCACTGTGGAGAGTTTAAGCATAGCCTTTGGGAATCTCCAAAAGTTAAGCAGGCTTGGGTGGATTTAATAAACATATTCAATGACTGCTTGGCCTCAAAAAGAAAAAACCCTGAAACAAGGAAAATTCCAGAAGATGACCTTGTATTAGTTACTTTTCTCATTGTTGTGGTCAAATGCCCAACAAGAAGCAGTTTAAGAGAGGAAGATTTTTATATGTTCACAGTTAGAGGAGAATACACTTTGTGTGGGGAAAGTTCAGTTCATGAGGCTTGTGGGGTTTACCCCTTGGTGGATCAGGGAGCTGAGAAAGACTGTGTCTAGGAGTGTGCCTGGGCTATACCTCTCAAGGCCCACACTCCAGCAACCTGCTTCCTTCAGCCAGCCCCTGCCTCCTAAAGCTTTCACAATCTTCCAAAATAGCACCACCAGCCAGGAACCAAGTGCTCAACCACATTGGGGGGACACAGTATTAGTGATAGAAGATAAAATACGTGACTCAAAATCATCTGGTTGTGGGGTTGAGGAGACGGAGCTTGGGAGAATATGGCTCAGTGGGTGTAGTGCTTGCCACATAAGTACAAGGACCCATGTAAAATCCAGGGATGGCTGACCAATCTATAAACCCCACACGGTCATGGGCAGGGACCAAGGACCGCAGGCTGGGACCCAGTCTAGCCAACTGGTGAACTCCACCCACATTCAGTGAAAGACCCTGTCTCAGAAAAATAATTGAAGACACCAGACATGGCGCCCTGGTCTGCACATGTGCATATACACATGCATGCTTGCATGCACGCGCACACACACACACACACACACACACACACACACACACACACACACAGCGGCGGGGGAGGAGGGGGGAATGGTGGAGACACTATCGACTGTCTCAGAATAAATTAATGTACAGACATCAGTTTATCCAACAAAGTTGTGAGCTGAGGTGAATCAATCCCATCCGTGTAACTAAATAGTTAATTCAGAAGCCTTTGACTTAAAACTTGGTGACTGCAGGCTGTGCCCCCGATCCTGAGGCTCTAAGTAAGGTGACTCACCGACTATGTGTCCAACTAAACATGCACAGGTTCACCATTTTCACACATCCTGTCTTCTGACCTAGTTTAGAACCAGAGGAAACACCTCTTAGCCAGGGACTCAGGCCATCCATGCTCTAACTTCCAGAAAGTTCTTTTCACCAAAGGTCAGGCAACTGAGAGCTAATTGTGCCACATCTCACAAACTCATTTGGTGTTCCCCTTTTAGAAGAGCAGATGAAGGACAGAAAGACTATGAAAAACCCTAAAGAAGGATGTGACTGAGGGACAGGCTTAAACTAATGTTTTGTTTTGTTTTGTTTTGTTTTGTTTTTTAATAAATAACAATAGCTCTGATGAATTGGCAGGGTTTTTTTCTTCCCCAACAAATCAGAGATTTTCAACATGCCAAACTTTAAACATGCCAAAGTAACTTTTTGTCTTGGGTGAGGAATGAAGGAGAAGGATGTAAGAAGTTAAATAAGAACAAAGCTAAGAAAGAGCTCAACAGGAAGGAAATGCTAAATGAAACAGCATAAACCACCTTTCTACAGGTCAGGCATGGAGCCACATGCCTGCAATCCCAGCACTCACCAAGCTGAGGCAGGAGGGTTGCTACAAATCCAGCAGCAACCCTGTGTCAATAAAATAAAATAAAACATCATTTTCCCTGAAATGCTGTTGAAAATACAGCTAAGTACAATTAAATATTGCTACCATTTCTTTCCCAGGGGTGATATAAACAACATCTACCCCTTCTCCTGTGGTCCCAATGACAAACTGAGGCACAATCCCACCGAAGTTCATCCTGGGGAGCCAATGAGTACATTAGGGTTACTTACAGAGCATGGTTGAAGAGCGGGAACGGGGGTGACCTTAAAGCAGCCACTGTGAACGGTCTGTCCCCGCGTGGATGACTCCCGCGGCCTGAGTGAATGTGGTCCCCTCTCTAGTCCCTCCACACCTATATCCCCTGGCCCCTGCCCCCAGGCCTCAAGCATTAGGGCAGAATTGCTTACAGCTGGTGGGGAGGAATGGCTGGATGCTTGGGTAATGGTCCTGTGTCCCGACCCTCCCTCTCCTTCCAGGAGGGGAGGCAACCTTCAACAAGCCCCAGCTGTGATGATCATTTGCAAGTAGACACAGCTGGATGACGATGTGGCTCAGAGTCCTGTACAACAAATGTTATAAACATCTGAATCTACTGTGCAGTTTTAACAAACACTGGCATTTTTATCATACTAACACTTTCCTTTGAAAGAGAAAAACCTTTCATATAGGAGTAGGAGAGATACTTCCAGAGTTAAGAGGGGGACAGCACCCACACCCACACTGGGTGGCTCATTGCCGGTGTCTCCAGCTTTAGGGGATCTGACACCCTCTGGGCTCTACAGCTACTGCACTCACATGCACAAACCCATGTGTGAATACACACACACACACACACACACACACACACACACACACACACACACACACACATGCTGTGGGATGGTCTGTATGGCAAATGTGTTGCTGATTAGTCAATAAATAAAACACTGATTGGCCATTGGCTAGGCAGGAAGTGTAGGCGGGACAAGGAGGAGAATAAAGCTGGGAAGTGGAAGGCTGAGTCAGAGAGACACTGTCAGCCGCCACGATGAGAAATAGCATGTGAAGATGCCGGTAAGCCACGAGCCATGTCGCAAGGTATAGATTTATGAAAATGGATTAATTTAAGATATAGAACAATTAGCAAGAAGCCTGCCACGGCCATACAGTGTGTAAGCAATATGTCTCTGTGTTTACTTGGTCGGGTCTGAGCGGCTGTGGGACTGGCAGGTGAGAGAGGTTTGTCCTGACTGTGGACCAAGCAGGAAAACTCTAGCTACACACACACACACACACATACACACACACACACACACACACACACACACACACACACACACACACACACACGTTTTTTACTGATTAAGTCAATTTATTAAAATAGTTGACTTGGGCATCTCCAGTAGTGACTTCACCCTCTACTCCTGGCTCAATACCACTGGAAGTAATGTGTTTAGCAAACTCGGAAGGACTGTGTAAGTCAGGGAGTCGCCTGTAGTTGTCATCTGGAAACGATCCCACTTCTTGGAATGTTCACCACAAGTAGTGACTCTTGGTGTCTTGACAGGCATGCACACTGCTCCTTCATGTTCAGATTCTTTTCCTTTGCTCCTCTGATCACTTCCGCACACACCTTCTCCATAGACTTGGCTGACGTTGCAGCTGGTGAGTGTGATTCGAATCCAGTGAACCCGACGTGTCTTCCAGGATCTGCAAAAACTATGGCTGCGGCACAGCTTCATGACGGTCTTGTTCCCCAGCCAAGTGAACTACAGATGTCTGGACACAAGAGGACTGGACAAGCTTGGGTGTTCACACCACCATGTCTCAAAAAGCCATTAAAAAAAAAAAAATTAACATATAACCAGGTGGTGGTGGTACATGCCTTTAATCCCAGCACTCACGAGGCAGAGGCAAGTGGATCTGTGAGTTCAAGGCCAGCCTGGTCTACAGAGTGAGTTCCAGGACAGTCAGAACTAAAAAGAGAAACCCTGTCTCAAAAAGCAAAAAAAACACACATACACACACACAAAAAAAAAAACAAGATACAGATGTTTCGTCTATTATCATTTCCAATTTAGTTCTCCCTTTCTCCCTAGGGGCAAGCATAATTTGAGTGTTGTGCATTTGTTATATTATATTTGTAGGAAGAAAGATTTTGATTGATCAGTTGATTGCTGTGGGATGTTCTGTATGGCAAATGTGTTGCTGATTAGTCAATAAATAAATCACTGATTGGCCAGTGGCTAGGCAGGAAGTGTAGGCGGGACAAGGAGGAGAATAAAGCTGGGAAGTGGAAGGCTGAGTCAGAGAGACACTGCCAGCCTCCACGATGACAAACAGCATGTGAAGATGCCAGTAAGCCACGAGCCATGTGGCAAGGTATAGATTAATGGAAATGGATTAATTTAAGCTGTAAGAACAGTTAGCAAGAAGCCTGCCACGGCCATACAGTTTGTAACCAATATAAGTCTCTGTGTTTACTTGGTCGGGTCTGAGCGGCTGTGGGACTGGCAGGTGAGAGAGTTTGTCCTGACTGTGGGCCAGGCAGGAAAACTCAAGCTACAGTTGATTGGTTGATTGATTATATTTGCAATGCGTACTCTTCATTGTCAACTTGACTGGACTTAGAATCACTATGGAAACACACCTATAGATGCACATTAGAGTGTTTCCAAAAAGGGTCAAACTGAGGAGGAAGATCCATGCCAATGTGGCCAGCACCATTTCACGGGCTGAATAAAAAGAAGAGATCAAGCTGAACCCCAGCATTCTCCTCTCCTTCCTTCCCTTCCCCTCCGCTCCCTGACTGAAGATGAAATGTGACCAGCAGCAGCCTCACACTCCTGCCACCATGACTTCCCAGCTAGAAGGGCTGTACCCCTTCTTACCCCATCTTACCGTGGCCTGAAATAAACCTTTCCTTCCTGGCTTTGTCAGGTGCTGACAAGTGACTAATAAAGTGTCACACACGCATAGTATCACACACACATAGTATATAGGTAGACTACACATACATAGTATATATATATATGAAGGATACATAGTATCAAGGATTAAAGATGTATCAAACATACACATCTCAGAAAATTCATCTTTTAAAATACAATTTTAAGTTTCCTACTAACACTGACAGGTTTTGAGGGCAAATTCCATAGAGCATTTATTTATACAACCAAAATGAATTACCATGTCTTCTTGGAAAACAATTAGAAACAAAACAAACTGGAGCAAGGATACTTTTTATAACGAATTCTGAAACCCATGTTGCAAATTCCAAGAAACTCCTGAGAATGAGGAAGAGTTCTCAGTAATGTGGTTGAAGTACAAGCAGGCAGTTTACATTTATAGACTTGAAATCAGAGGTGACACCAGCCCAGATTAGATTTCAGGGGTGAACCCGGAAGTGGCAACAGGTTGTGACCATTGGATTCTTTCCCATTTGTGCTAAGTAGAACTTCACATTCACTCTTCACGCCCCCAGGCTACCGTTTAATAAATTATTGTCTGATGTGCTAAATTTCTCTTGTGCTCAGATTATTCTCACAACGTAAACTGCTCCCGGGGTTTCAGTGGTGGCCTCTATAAACCACAGTTTTCTGATCACTGGAGAAAGACTTCGTGTGGCTCCCAGAAGAACTCTAATTAGTCACAGATGTGACTTAGGTCACCTGAAAAATAACTAAACAAGTAAAGCCCGCTCTGGTGACATTGCATGCATGGGCTTAAAGACAACAGAGCAGGAAAGGTCAGTCTGAAATAGTCAAACTATAAAAGAGAATCCGTTAACTGCACAGCTGATCCAAATGGCCGTTGTATTGCCAAGCCAATGGAATGAAGAATGGCTCGCTTTCTGGCTTTATGCAGAATTTTAGTAAGAAACAAATGCACATTAAGCCTGCCTCGTGGGCAGGGTTCTTTGGATTGTTATCAGCCCCTTGGTAATTTTATTTAAGAGAGAGAGATTGATTCTAGTGCCCAGCCAAACCCTAACTCAGAATTACAGTCCACTCTTCCCAGACTCACTTTGACAGCCCCTAGACCAGCAAGCTGTGCATCACAAGCGTCCACAGAAGCCAAGGGAAGCTCCCTCTGCCAAACTCAACACACAAACGTCTCAGTAGGTTCACATGACCTCTTGCCCATCATATATTCAACCATATAAGTGCTCATAGTTTTATCCTTTTTCAGCGATGGATAGATCTTCAGTCAGTCCATTGGCAAGATCAACCGAATAGGACACTGATAGATGTTTATTTACAATTGTCTGATTTCTCTACAGATTATCCCAGAGTGATGGCGAGAAACACAAAGAGCAAAACTGTATACAGGAGTCCTACAAGAAAAGGGAAAATGAATAATTAGCCTTATGATTAGCAGGATGGTTCAAAAATGGAGATTTGATGTAATTCCATCATTTTAGACAATTCACAACATGATTATTATTTTTTCCCTAACAAGAAATATTCCATACATGTGAAAATTAACATGGCGTCAGGTGACTGGGCAGGGAAGGGACCCAGGTGTGGTAGCCCACCTGTTCACCACAGTGCATGCTGCCCACCTGTTCACCACAGTGCATGCTGCCCACCTGTTCACCACAGTGCATGCTGCCCACCTGTTCACCACAGTGCATGCTGCCCACCTGTTCACCACAGTGCATGCTGCCCACCTGTTTACAATGCATGCTGCCCACCTATTCACAGTGCATGCTGCCCACCTGTTCACAGTGCATGCTGCCCACATGTTCACAGTGCATACTGGAGTGGGAGACATGATCTAGACAAACCCCAAGCCGGCCTCTGATTTACAACTGTGTCATTAGGAAACTAGGTATTTCTTTGATTTCATTTGAAAACTTAGTTGATTCACTGAGGAAGAAAATGAATTCAAGATGCGATTTGATGGGTGTCATTCAAACACTGATAAGTTTGCAGAACTTTTAGAGAATTCATAAATTGTATTTTCAGGTAAGTTTCTAGAGAAGGACATGTGAACATGAGTGCTGGTCCCACCAAGGCTGAAGATGTATCTCTGTTGTGAACAGCCCCACGTGAGCGCTGGAGTCCTTTGCAAGGGCAACAAACTCTCTTGATCACTGAACCATCTCTCTAGCCCAAGGTTGCAGTTTTATGTTTGTTTTGGTATCCTGTGTATTTACTCAAGTTTATACTCCCTATAAACTCTAGGGAGAGATTTCTTTAGTAATAAGGTTAGAGGCATTATTGGAAAACAATAAAAATGACCAGAACTCAGAAAGTATTGATACCATTTCCATGTATTCCAACTCCAGTGAAATCGGCTGTGGAAAACAATACATCTAGGTTGCATATATTGAGGTCTAAAAAAATCATCTTTTCTCTCTTTAAGCATTGCTGACATTCATTAACACCTTTGGATATAATTTCATGCAATTTATTTTTTTATTTATAAAATTGTTTCCAGGTGTGATTGCATCCATCACAAGATATAGTTTGAAAATAAAAAATGACAGCATTCGCTTCCAAAATTTATGTGTGCTCTAATTATACAAAAAAGTAATTTGTTAATGTAATTTCTCTCTCTCTCTCTCTTTTTTTTTTAGTATGATGTTATGCTCTCTAAAGAGGTTTGTAAAATGAAAAAAAAAAAAAAAAGAATCCCATAGTCCAGGTATTTCCATCAGTCCTACCACTGCTTTTTAATGGGTTTTAACTATGTAACCTAATGTTATGTTTGATAATCCTTTCTTGGGCTTATTATTGTTTTAATATGCTAACCGGAAATTCCAATGACAGGTGAAGTATCTTTGGGGGCTCACTGCTGCCAGAGTGGACTTTGGCAGTAGGAAGGAGGTAGAGTACTAGAGTTGGGCAGTCGAGGAACACTGAAGACAACTTCTGTTACCAGTCATTCTTCCCCCGCTGTGACCAAACGCTGATGAGGAACAGCATAAGCAGCCAGAGTTGACTTTCACTCTCGGCTCAGGGGTACAGACCACGGGTGGAGGAAGGCGGCAGGAGTGTCCAGCAGCTGTCAGGGTGGGAGCTTGCTTGTGTTTGGGTGGACCAGGAAGCGCAGAGCTACGAACAGGAGCAGCGCTGAATGAATGCCCAGCGAGCTCTCTTCCTTCCCCCTTTTTATTCAGCCCTTGAATGCTGCCCATCACCACCTGCTGCTGCCACCCAACACTCAGGGTGGATCTCGTTCCTTCAGCTAAACCTCTCCAGAGACAACTTCACAGACACATCCCAGGTTATGCATCACTAGCTCCCTGGGTGTTCTTAAATCCAATCAAGTTGACAATAAAAAATTAACCACTCAGACTTCATTTATTTGGAAATCCTGATACCAGAAGTGCCAAAGAGCTGGAGACATGACTCAGCAAACAGCAGGGTTTGTGGCCAAGCCTGATGTCATGAGTTCGATCCCAGGGAACCATGTGGTAGAGGGAGGGAAACAACGCCCCAAAGCTGTCCATGGCACAGGCGTGCACACACACTCGCACGTATGCAAATAAATAAATGTAATTTTAAAATGTTTTTAAATACAACAAACCGCCCAGGGTCCTATGGAAACTTAGAAAAGTATTCACTTGAGGTAGAGATGTGATTGTCAGCATTCATTAAATTCTTTTCTAGCACTAACTAGATAAAGGTGGGCATCGTGGTGTGAGGATGAAAAGGAAGGTGTCTGAGCCAGCACCGTGGGAGAAGCAGACTCCTGAGGGATTTGTCTGTAATTAGGATGGAGCAGGAGCACGGAAGGAGAGCCTGTCATGGAGATGTTGTTACTCAGGAAAAACACCAGCAGGGTCCACTCTGAGGAAGATGGCCGTGTTAAAGCACCTAAAGAGGCGAAAGCCCCTCTCAGGGTCCCTCCTCTGCAGCCCCCCCCCCCCCCGCTCCCCCCCCCCCCGCCCCCCCCCCCCCCCGCCCCCCGGCAACCCTGGAGCCTCCAGCAGTCAAGGCTTCCAGCACCGGAATTTTCAGTGCCCCAGACAGTGTGGTCTATGAATGAGACCCACCTCGATGTAAGGCAGCACTGGATCTTCTGCCGTTGTCTCACCACTAAACCTCTCTCTGCTCCTTTAAAGTGATAATATTTGTGGATGGAGGATACCTGACCATGCAACTCTGTAAATTTCCCAGGCTTCTGGAGGAAGTGGTGTTCTAGCCCACAGGAATCTACCTCCACAAGTAACCTGGCCCCGGTACAGAGGTTAAACGCACATTCAACACAAGAAACCAGGAATATTTCGTCCCTGTGTGTGCGTGTGTAATCACAGAATTCCAAGCCTGTAGCGCGTGCTTAGTGTCTATATCATATGTTACCAGATACCAGTTGTATATTACAGGCTGCATATGCAATACCATATGGACACTATAAAATATCACATGTGTTGTCGGGATAATTTTACATTTAGTGCATGATTAAAATGCCCTATATTGCATATCTAGCCTTTCTGCATGCGCATGGGTTTGTCTAGCAAATCGCCTTCATGACCAACCTCAGATAAAATCTGACTTAAGGTCTCTTTATGTAAGCTTAAAAAGCACTATGGAAACGTGGATACGGTTTGTTTTTCCTCCGCTGGGTTCGCCACACAGAGCGAGCACGTGCGCAGCTGTCAGTACTCAATTCATCTGCTACTGGGCGGCTTCGCCTTTCACTCACTGTGACATTTTTAAAGTGGCAAAAAAAAGAGCTTAAAGCAGCATATTTATCACTTTTTTTCTTTCTGGTGACCTTTTAAGCACTGAGGAAAATTACTCTGTATGTACAAAAGCCTTTAATCATTACACACACATTTCACAATAGTGTTTTATATAGCCATGTCATTTAAATGTAAGAAATTCACATTGTACTTTCTACGGGCTGCTGTTTATTTAATTATGCAAGAATTTAAACATAATAAAACCTCATACATAGCTCTGAGCGGTGGCCAACATGCACTGCAACTGTCATACGTCTCATTTTTAAAGTGGAAAGTCAGAAATAACTTACACACATCCTCAGCTTCCAGCTTTTAAATTCTCATAAGGAACTGAAATAGACGTATTCAATACATTTATATTTTAAGGGGGGGTGTGATGATAGGGCTGTGGTGGTTTGGAGAAGGAAGGCAAAAAAATGGCTATCAACTATGTCCAGATCAGCTGTGTGGTCTTGAGGCCATCACTGGACATCTCTGATTTCATCATGTGCGAAGACTGAATTAGGAGAAGGAAATTAGCAAATATTTCCACCTGAGCTCTAACATCCACTAGCAATCTAAGCTGCTTAGTAGGACTTTGAGATCAAGGTGTATCATGTTACCTGGAAATATCAATGAAATGTTTGTCTTAATGTACCAAAAAGAGATCGAATGTTTCAAAGAAAATGATATCAAACTTAGTGTAAGACTGTTTAACATGTCCTTTCTAAAAATAGAAACAGAAATCTGCTACACCTGGTGTTGAACAGCGTCGACAACGGTGAGGGATACAAATGGGTTGTGTTTAGAATTATTCTCATCACTTCCCATACATTTGAGGCCAGCCTGGACTACGTAACATCTATAGGTAGGTAGGTAGGTGGATGGCTGGACGGACGGACTGACGGACAGACAGACAGAAGGAAAGGAAGGAGGGAGTAAGTAAAAGACAGGGAAGGGAGGTAGATCAAAATATAACATTGTGGCTGGAGAGATGGCTCTGTGGGTAAGTACAGTGCCACATGAGCATGAGGAGCAGAGTTCAGCTCCCTTACAAGCACTCCTGTAAAAGTTGGGTGTGGCCATGCACACCTGTATCTTTAGGGGGACAGAGATAGGAGGACTGCTGAGGCTTGCTGTCTGCCAACCTAGCTACAGGTTTAGTGAGAGACCCTGACTCAAAGGAACATGGTAGAGAGCCGTAGAGGAGGACACAGACAATCCCCTCTGGCAGCTACGTACACTCACCAGCATACACACACACACACACACACACACACACACACACACACACACACACACGTGCACTACATCACAACACAAACCAGACAAACAAGTACAGAACATAATGTCTCCTGCACATAGGGCTCTCTTGTGGGTCCTACTAAGGAGCCAGGAGTCCTGTCTTTAGGCAGCTCTTGCTAGCCACCTGGTAAGTGGTGTCTCTTACTAGAATTCTGGCAAGACCCTCTCTCCAAGCTTTGCCATGACAGCAACATAGTGACTTTAGCTCTCAGCTGTGGCCAACATGCACTGCAACTGTTGTATGTCTCAATTTTAAAGTAGAAAGTCAGAAATAACTTGCACACACCCTCAGCTTCCAGCTTTTAAGTTCACATAAAGAACTTAGAGTTCTGGCATTCAGAGAAAAGCCAGGCAGGGATCTAAATGAACTGTCCTCCCCTTCCAATAATGGCTGTAGAGACCTCCTCCCCTAGCGTTGGCCAACTCGTGAGTAGGGGACAAAAAAGAACAGTCCTCCAGTCAAGGCCAAAGAACATGACATCTCTCCTCACTGCTCAGTCTTCTAATGAGGCTGGGGCAATAAAGAAACTGGGGGTATCTGGAATGGTAGAACTGCCCTAAAGGAGTTCACAAAGCATCAGAGTCAAGATGAGGATGTGGGATCATTTGAAATCCTGTGTATCAGGGCAGTTTGCTACAGGAACTTGAGGGGGTCGTAATGAATAAAATTCTACATCCAAGTGGGAGTAAGGAATTAGATTCCTTATCAAGGACAGCAGTAGGGGGTCTGATCCTCAGAGAAGTGAGAGAGCTCTCACGATGTGGCCAGTCACTCAGGTGTGGCTGGAGGCAAGGGGAGCTGGACCGTGGCCCTCTCTTGGCATCATCACAAACCAATGAGGTAGTCAGCAAGAAAATAACACTTCCAAGTTTGCGGCTAATGTGGAGAAGGGGCTGGAGTGGGACGAGGCGGCACAGTGAGAGATTTGCTGGAATAGTGCAGTCAGGAAAGCACGCACCTCAGCCGCACTAGTGTAGGAGGGAATGGGGACTGTGGGGAGGAGGACCTCAACATGAGTGCGGATGAGTGTGAAGAAGAGAGACGCAGATCAGTGTGCTGGGTTCCTGGCTCATTTGCCAGACTGAATAGGTGGCTATTATTTCATTATAGAAATTCTTACATACAATCAACCAGTTGATAAAACGGTGGGTCTATGTAACTGCTCTTACTTGCAATGAATATTTGTGTTTAAGAGAAACCTTTTTGTTGTATTTGACCCTGCAGAATAAAGAACAGTGACCCACAGACCACAAGTAACTCTGAATATGTAACAGCTACCAATATTAGGTTTTCTTATCAGTGATGAAACTCTTTCCCAAACCTGGAGATAACCCTGAAAGGACATTATATAACTCTCTGAAATATTTCAACTTAACAGACTACAAGTCTACGTAGTTCACACAGCACCTGCATGCTTAGAATATTCTATGTATCGTTAAGTGGTATGAATTTATTTTATGTGCATAAGTAAAATGATTACAGTCCAGGCTCAGAAAACTGGTTAAAAAAACATCCACCTACATGCATAGCTCCTGGGAATATATGAAGTTGCACAGAATCATCCTCGGCAATACAAGATGTTCAGCATCCTTTCCTCCCTTGTCTGTGCTACGACAACTCCTATGCTATTGTGACACTTAAACCACGAGGATTATGGTCTCCCAAATTTCCAGAACATTCCTAGACCCCAGTGGGGTGGGGGGAAGCTGTGCTTGAAAAAGTGTTTTGGAGAAAAGACAGAGTCTTCTTTTCTCAGCAGCTCAGAAGTCTACAGCCAAGGTCCTTCAAAGGAGCTGTGCTCCAGGCAACGGAGCACATTCTTGGTGGGGCTCACAGTGTGTATGACACACGGATCACCAACAAAGGAGAGGAGGGCAAACACCACACAGATGTGTTTATGGGTCTTTGGGAAAGCCTTGTTTCCACATCTCTGCATATCCTGAGACCCCACCCTCCACCCCTTACCCCCCACCCCTGTATCCCCCCACCCCCAGGCCTTGATGAATTCCAACAGGCATTTCACACCCTGAAAACATTTCACACCCTGGAGTTAGGTTGGGGAGAAGGTAAGGAGAGTGGCCACCTCATCTGATGGGTCTGTCTCTCCGCAGTTTGCTGGATCCAGGATTGTGCTAGAGCTAGCTCACATGGGCTTCTGAAAGCTGATCTCCAGGAATTTTATGAGCCAGTTGACAATGTGTTGGAGGCTTGAAATTGGCTATGGTGAAAAATATTTCAACCACAGAAACCAGCAAGCACTGGAAGTCCAGGCCTTTCATTCCCCTAGAGCCGATTATTAAAAGTTTACCAGGACACTCCTGCTTGAAGCTATCCCCTAGCCTGCAGGGAGGTGGAGAAGGTCATTGGGAAATGGTTTTTGCAAATGCCCAGCGTCCTACCTAGCTTCGCACTGTAAATTGGTGCTTGGTGATAGCACCAGCATTGGTACTTATGCACACACTGATACTGTCTCTCTGAAGCAACCATTCAAGTGTGTCATGGGTAGGGTGTACAGACTGCTAAATTGGCTCACCTCAAACAGACAATCCTAGGAAATTCTAGCAACCCCATCTGTCAAAGAATGCATTTCTTCCCTCCTCTAAATCTTGTAATTGCTAAATTTTCCCTAAGATCTTCAGCTTGGACGTAAACATGGATTCACTCACTCGTCTATCAATTTGCTACCCCTGCAAGACCAAGTGTGGGAAAATGCCACCACAACCTCAAGAGCAACTTGACACTGACAATTCCCTGAGCTTCAGTTTCTGGCCAAAAAGAGTTAAGACTTTGTCAGCTCCAAGCCACCAGGGGCTCTAGGAGTCAGTCAAATCTGCAGACTCAACACATTTTAGCTCTCATTCGAAAAGATGCCAAATGAAGCAAAATGGGAAAGCATTCCAGGGAGTGGAAAAGCTCAGACGAAGGCAATAGGGAGAGATGGAAATCATTTCTATTCCGAAGATCCCAACAGTACTGTTACTACATACCTTGTCGACCTGTCTCTACCTCATCCCCTCAATGAAATATTACAGTAGTCATTTTACAAATGGCGTGATGAGAGCTAAATCAGCTGGCTTTTCAGAACCATCCCCCTGCTCTCCCGACATCTTCCCCTCCATCATTTCTGCTACCTAATGTTTCCCATCTGACAGCCGAAGAGAAAGAAGTAGCTGAGGCCTGCCTGAGCCACACCAACGCTTTACCTTCTTCTGCATGTGAGACTGGTTTTCAGATCTTGATCATTGTCAGCACGTAAAGTTCAGTTAAACGACTTCAGTGCAATTAGAATTTTGAAAAAAGAAGAAGAAATACAATATAGGTGGTGAATATGGCACAGTTGGAAGAGTGCTTGCTTAGCACTCTCAAAGTCATGGGTTCGATCCCTAGTACTGCATAAACTGGGTGTGTTGGCGCAAGCCCTTCTCCCAACTCTCCGGAAGTGAAGCCAGGGGCTTCAGAACTGCAAAACCATCTCTGGCTACATTGGAAGTTCAAGTTCAGCCTGCACTACATGATACCTGACTCAAAAATGTGTTTTTAAATGTACATAATTTTAATTTATTAAAGCTTTACTATAAAGAACTTGTAAATCAAAAAAAATCACACAGCAAAATTAGCCAGACTCTAAATCTGTGTACATTGTATACAATCAGCGTATCTCCTTACGCTATCTGCTCATGTGTTTTCTTCTTTTCTAGTTTTAAAGGTCTCTTTTAAAGGTGTTACAGGCATATACAAACATACATGACAAGTTTTGTTTTTTGTTTTTGTTTTTGTTTTTTTTCCAAGACAGGGTTTCTCTGTGTAGCTTTGCGCCTTTCCTGGAACTCACTTGGTAGCCCAGGCTGGCCTCAAACTCACAGAGATCCTCCTGCCTCTGCCTCCCAAATGCTGGGATACATGACAAGTTTTGACAGACATATAAACCCATGTAATCATTACCATGTTCAAGCTAGTGAATATATGCATCACCCCAAAACATCCTCACACGGTTTGTCCTCTGCCTCACCTGCCCCCTCAGTCCAACCCACAGGTAGCACCTGATCCACTTTCTGTAAAACTCAGCTAAGTTTCTGTTCAGAGTCCATAAAAACAGATCGATACAATCTGTCCTCTGTAGCTGGCCTCTTTCACTCAGAATACTGATTTCTCTAACGTTTATTTATTTATTTATTTATTTTTATTTTGTGATGTATAAGTGTTTTGCCTCCATGTGTATCTGTGCCAAAGAAGGTGGAGAAACAGTAAGACTAGCAAAAATCTGCCAGCAGCAGCAGAGGAGGAGACACCAGCCCGTGGAGCTCCGGCTTCCCTGTCCCTGCGGGGAGCGAGTCGGTGAGGACTCACGGGAGAGCCCTTTGCTTTGTTGTGTGCTTTGTTTTGTTTGGAAGGAGGGCCTGAAACGTGGGCTCACTCTGTAACCTAGAACCCACTAGGTGGCCCCAGGCTGGCTTCAAATTCATAAAAATTCCCCCACTTCCGTTGTGAGCCACCACGCCCAGCTCATTCAGTTGCTGTGCCGGACTTTCCTGACAGAGGCACAGTCTCCCGTTTACGGCCGCTTGCCTTAAGACTGTTTCAATTTGTGGTGGAGTGATCATTATACTAACCTTTAAATTTTGACTTTTGATATCCCCAAGATGGTCTTGGAAGTCTGGACAGCGGGGAGGGCCTCAGCTCTAGCTGGCAAAAAGCTCACTGTGTGTGGCTCAGTGGTGATGCTTGGAAATGGGTTTCACAAATGTATTTTGACCTAAGAGATTTTCAGTTTTCAGTGGCTTATCAGGAAATAAGCCCGTCATAGATTAAGGAACATCAGTCTTGGTGATCAGTTGAATAGAGGGAGCCAGGTGGGGAGCTTTGGCTCTGCCCTGTGGAAAATCACAGAATCTTCCCTCAGACAATGCTGCGGTGACTGGAGATAGTTGCTGCGTCTGTCCTCACCTCTCAAACAGACCACGGCCCTGAAAGAGACTTGAGCACAATAAAATCCTGCTCCCTAGTCCTCCCACTCTCCACTTTAATTTGCTACAGAGGGAGCCTAATCTAAAATTCTCATCTCGTCAGAACGCAGATAAATGTGGCCTGCTTCGAGCCTATAGGTATTCACACCAGCCAAGAGGTCTGCATCGCTATTCAGTTGTCAAGAAAATACATTAATGCTTCTAAATCAAGGACAAAAATAAAATCGCTCAGAAGTAAAGTTTAGCATTTCATTTTTTTTTTTTTTTGGCACTTAAAATATCCTTCTATTTGTGCTCCCCTAACTGAGCATATGACTTGCAAAGTGAAGTAGCCATAAATCAGGATGCTATAACACCCTCCTCAAGACATTTGTCAGGAAAAATAATTAGCTTGCTGGCTAAGAGAACACTAATACAGCAATCCATTCCGTTCCATTTGGTCCTTCTTCAACCATTTCAAAGAGTTCCAGAGAACTAAACAAAGAAAACGAGAATGCTCGTGGTCCTACCCTGGACCTAATGAAGAGTATTTCTTGATGCTGAGAAGTCTTGGACCTGATCCTTAATTCTGAACCTTTTGAATCTTGTCCATCAGTGGCAGACTTATTCCCACTGCGGCAAGGGATGACTTTCCAAATTGGCCTGAGGGACACATGCGGGTTAGAAACAATATTGTCGTCGGCCTAACATTGGCAGGACTGGGGGAAAGTCAGACAACTGTCATGTTCTGGAGTTGTGAGCTAATAGTGCTCTCTGTTTTCCATTTCTGCTCCCGTCAACACAATTACCAGATGGCCAAAAAGCCACCAGAACAGAAGTAAAGGCCCAATACAGCAAAGACCCATCCAGTAAACTGAACAGTAACATCTAGTGGTTGAAAACATCAATCCGGAAGCTCGAGAGGGAAACACAGCAGAAACGGTCTATTTAGAACAGTAAATTTATCCCAATTCACCACTCTCAAAGTAACCCACTCATCCCTTCAGGAGTCAAGCCTTATAACCGAGCAGACCGCAATGGACTGGAAGACTTAAAAGATTCTTCCTGGGTCTTCCCAAGATTCGCAGACAATGAGTCCAAGGTAGAGGACAGGTCTAGATAGTCTTTAAAAATCTTTCCAGAGCCAGTGAGACTGCTCAGCAGGTAAAGAGGCTTGCCCTCAAAACTGACCACCTGAGTTCAACACCCTTCACAAGCAGGCGAGAACAGACTGCCACAGATGTCCTCGGACTCCACACCACACTGACCACGCTGTGGCGGGGCACACGTGCACACACATTTATTAGCTATTTCATCAATATTAAGCAAACAAATATTTTTGAATCTTTCCAAGTGATTCTGACAATCACAGAATGCTGAGTCTGCTTGTAAGAGGCATTTTCAAATGCTGAACTGAATGAATGCACAAGTACTCATCTGGGTAGCTCTTCAGCTTCCCACTTCCACCCCAGCTTCCTCCTGCACTGGGCAGAGCCGAGGGGATCCTCCTGACTCTGTCTCCTGAGTGGTTGTGAAAGAACATGTCATCACAGTGGCCTTTTTTATGTGGGTTCTGGGGAGTCACAATCGGGTTCTCATGCTTGAAATGGCTGAAATTCTAGTTACATGAAGGTCAGTAGGGAGTTTCCATCAGAGGTTCGGAGCAGGCCCCGCGTCCAGCTGGCTCTATGACACTGAAGTCTGGGCAGACTAGAGGGTCTCCTTGGCCAAGGCACGATTGCTTCTGCAATAATTAGGTCTGAAATCAAATTGCTTGTTTGAATGAACAGCAGTCATCTGCACAAGATAACGTTCACCCAGTGCAAGCAAGGAAAACTAAGTTGCCAGCCATGTGTCTTCCGCCAGGCACAAGGCTGAATTTCAGACAGTAAAGACGCCGAGAATGCTGAACATTAAAATCCTACAATCATAAGAATTCCGAAGAGGTTTGCAAATTGAAGTCAACACTTGGAAACATAAACCAAAACTTTTATTATTTTACTATAGTAGAAAAGAAATGGGAATAATAGGAGACCGAACTTCCCATGGTAAACTGGAAAGCTGAATCATGAGAGTGAGTTACAAGGATTCTTAATGTCGGCAGGTGCAACAGCTTCTATAACAGCATATGAGAAGTCTCTTCTCCCACAACCCAAGCATTGTGAGTCCCCAACAGTCTCTTCTCCTTAAATGTGCTCTCTACTCTGGACTCAACAGTAATTAGTGACTACCGAGCGTTACTCTTTTAAGTCCTCTGTATCTATTACATTTGACCATCGTTGATGGCTGTGGCAGATTACATTATTGTTTTTAGGTTCTGATTGTTCTTTTGGTCTAGGAGTCAAGGTCTCACCCTGTTGTCCAGATTGGCCGAGAAATGATTCTCCACTGTGTAGTACAGAGTGGGCTCAAGCTCACAGCCTTTCTCCTGCTTCAGTCTCCAGAGGACTGGGAATACCGACAGGCAGCAGCACACTTGGACTGCATGTCGTCCCTTTCTAGTGTGTAAGCTGCAGTGCAGTGATGAGCTCCCTGATCTTGGGTCTGATCATGTGACTTCTGTGACTCAGAGCATGTGACGGAGTAGAGGAGCCAGTTCTGATTTGTGATCAGATTCTTTTCCTTTTGACTTGCTTTACGAATTTCTAAGCTGTGTCATTTGACCAAATAATAAGTCAACTGAAGCTTAGTACCAAGGTATAACCCACAACAGATTTGTCCCAAGGAACACACAGGCCCGTGAGCTAGGAAACTGGATGCCTGATGTAAGCCACTGAGCCTCAGCAACAGCTGACTAAGACTCGGGCCAAGAATCAGACGACTTCCCATGCTTCATTGAGACTGAAATAAATCTCCAAATATTCCATTGTCCTTGTGATACCTTTTGGTCTCAATTTAGATACCTCAGCTCCTGCTATTGCCACTGCAAAAATGAGACATTTTATTTGGAAAAAGAGTTCTAAAAAGAACTCACAAAAATTCTGAATGGCTAAAAGAGCTAAAAATGTACAAAACATGCTTGAGCATACATATACACATGAAATGCACACACAAAGAGAGCACATGTATACACACAGTCACATACACACACACACACACACACACACACACACACACACACACACATTATTTTTGGTATTTACTGTCTGAAATAATCAGATAACTAAAAGGCAAGTATGGGTTGATTCAAATTATATGTCAGTTTCTGGATGGACAAAAACACCAAGCTAGAACAACCAACTCCCTCCATTAGAAACATATTTAAAGAAAACACCCTTGACCTTGATCAGTGGGTGTTTATTGGGTGTTTCTGGCACTTCAGGATGAGGATGGTAGCTGAGAACAAAACTCTGAAAGGCAGAATTCCCTCTGAGCGATGCTATCCTCATTCTGAAGCTCCTCCAGGGTCAGCGCTTCAAACCCAAAATAAACATCCAGAAGTGCACAGAAAGTCAGAATCTGCTTCAAAAATAAACGTCAAGTTGGCTAATAAAAGCATCCATGTCTCCCTCAAAATACAACCTATAGCAAACATCAACTAAATGGTGGAAATTTTGAAGTACTTATTTTACAACTAGAAATAAGATTTCTAAAATGCCTGATGTCATGACTCACGTTCCTATTGTAGAAGATAATAGAGCCAGAAAAATAAGAGCCAAAAGAAACTGAACTGGGCTGGGGAGATGGTGTAGTGGGTCAAGAGAATGTGTGAGAACTGGAGTTCCAAAGCCCCAGACCTCCAGTCACCCAGCACTCGGAGGTGGAGACTAGATCCCAGAGAGGTTGGCTAACGTGAATAATCAATGGCTAGCTCTGGATTCAAGTGAGAGACCTTGCCTCAATATATAAGATGCAAATCAATTAAGGAAGACAGCCCAGTGTCAACCTCTGACCTCCAAATGTGCACACCCACACATGCAAACACACACACACACACACACACACACACACACACACACACACACACACACACACACACACACCATGAGTAAAAATGAGAGGCTGAAAGGCTGGCCCAACAGTTAAGAGCACTGGCTGCTCTTGCAGGAGACCCCAGGTCAGTGCCGAACACCCACATGGCTGCTCAAGACCACCTGTAACTTCAGTTCCTGGGAATCTAGTGCCCTCTTGCTTACATGAGCACGGCATACACATGGTGTACATACATACATGCAGACACTCATACACATAAAATAAAAATAAATTATCTTTGAAATAATGATATATGTGAATAAACTTAAAAGCTTTGAAGATTTCTATCAAGAAAAATGTAAGTTAGATAAGCAATATTTACCATGACCGTAGATTATATCAATACATGTATATGACAGCAATAACAATTATTCCTAACTAGTTTATATATTCAAATTAACTTTAATTGCAGTCCAAGTATTTTCTGGAAATTCAAAGGCTAATTTTCAAGAAACACAGTAGATTAATGAATGGATGGACAGACAGCTGTATGGCAGAGCAGTATAATTAAAGTGGAAATTTAGGGGTGTTTGTCTACTGTACTGCACCTGACCAAGAAAACTGTCCTCATAATCTCATTTTTAAATGAGTCATAATAGAAACCAAAGAAAAAGTCTTATTAAAACACCAAAGGCTAAAATTAAGGCAGTCCCTAAAAGAATGAAGTGTGCGCTGCGTGAAGAAACTTGAAATAAAAGTTGCAATAATTAAGAAGGTGTCATAATGACGGGGGAGCAGGTAAGAGACACTGACACCAGAGGCCGTCTGTGAAAACCTGGCTTATGTCTGATCTGAAATTATAGATCACAGGGGAAAGGGTGGACATTTCAAAACTGTATGAGAAAAACTGTTATAGATATTGAAAAGAACAAAATAGTGAAGCCAGAATGTTAAAATGTAAGTGATAGCCACCAGGAAAATGCAAATTAAGCAACTTCATGGAAATTCCACATTACCCCAGTCAGATGCCTATCACCAAAGCAAACAGGGGTGGGGTGGCTCAGTGGTAAGAGCACTTGCCTAGTAGCACGAGGGCCTAAATTCAATCTTCATAACTGGAGGAGGAAAGGAAGGAAGGAAGAAAGCAGAGGAAAGCAGATGAAGAGAGGACTCTTGGTCAGTGCTGTGCGCTGCAGCAGCCGCTAGTGTGGAACTCCCTCAAGCTGCTGACAGCAGTCACCACACGACCCCGCTATGCCGCTCCTGAGCAGCACAGAAGTCTAAGTCAGCCTACTTGCTGGCTGGGAACTCAAGGCTATTTGGCTATCTGCCCATCCATGCTTACTACTGTGCTATTCACAACGGCCAGAATAATGAACCAGCCGAGGCGCTCATCAACAGATGGGCAACAAGAATACATGCACACATACACAATGGTGTCAGTTCCGTCCATAAAGAAGATTGTCATTGTATCATTTGCAGGAAACTTGGCTGAACTGGAAATCATCGTGTTAAGCAAAATAAGCCAAACTCAGAAAACCAAACAGCGCATGTGCTTTCTTTCATATATAGAACCTAAATTTAAATACAGAGTTACGTGCATGACATGAAATACATATATACACGTGACATGAAAGAAAAATGAAAGCTATTTGCAGAAGGGAGGGACCATTAATGGGCACGGATGCGGGACACTGGAGAGTTGGGTCAAGAACATGAGCAAAATACAATGATGTTCATTTGGATATGAAAATGTAATGATGAAACCCACTGTTCTGTATGCTACCTTGAAAAATTAGAGTGTGTCTTAAATATCTTTATAAAATTGTAAGACTTTTTAAAAATATAACATAAAGAGCAAAAACCCTAAAGTAAAAGACTAGTCATTATTATTATACTAACGTTAAAAAAAAAAACTGCTATGTACCGAAAGAGAGCAATAAAGGGGTAAAATACGATCCCGCTCAGGAGGAGTAGTTTTCAACACACATAACCAAGATTTATACCTATATTTTACAAAGTTTGCTTATGAATTCTTGACAAAAAAAAACTTACAGGGAAAATTGAGCACAAGACACATGGAGGCATCTCTCAGAAGATGAAGCCACAAACAGGATTGATCTATAACCATAAATTGTAGGTAAAATGTAAATTAAAACCACAACAGGATTCCATTCCATACAGGACAAAAAGGAAACCACTTACAGTCCCAACAGGAAGAGTGAAAAGCACCCGGAATTTACGGATGGCCGGAAGCATAAATTGGGGTGACCACTTTAGAAAACAGCGTAAAGCCACCTAATGATAAGAATCAGGCACATTCTTTGTAACCTAGTGTGACAGTTAGTGGTAACGGTCAACTTGACAAAAATGCCTGAGAGATGAGCCTCTGGACATGCCTGAGACTGTAAGCCATGTGGGTGCTAGGAAGCAAAACTCTGCAAGAGCAATGGATGCTTTTAACCTATGAGCCATCTCTCCAGCCCTATGTGAGGGATTATCTTGATCACATGATCATATGGGGGAAGACCCTTCTTAACTGTGGATGTGATCCCTTTTCTCGGCAGGAGACTCCTGACTGATGTGCTGGAAGTGAACTGAGTGCTAGCTTGTATTCACCCCTCTGTTTCCTGAATGTGGATGCAGTGTGACCAGATGCTTCAAGTTCCCGCTGCCTTGACATCCCCCCCACGATGGGCTGTACCTCCAACTGTGACTAAAATAACCCTTTTCTCCCATAAGTTGCTTCTGTTGGGATATTTCATTGCAACCAAAGGAGAAACCAAGACACAGAGAAACCCATCCCTAAGCATACATTCTAGAGAAACTGTTGCTCATGGTTTATGTTCATAAACATCACAGCAGCATTGCTTGGACTAATAAAATCTTAGCTCCAAGGACTGGAGAGATGGTTCATCAGCTAAGAGCACTGGCTGCTCTTGCAGAGAACCTGGGTTCAGTTCCCAGAACCCACAAATCAGTGCAAAACCACCTATAACTCCAGTTCCAGCCATCCAATACCCTCTTCTGGCCTCCATGGCAATCAGTGCACACTGGTACACAGGAATGCACGCAGGTACACACACACATACACATAATCAATAATACACATAAATACACATAATACACATACACATAAAATAAAAATAAATCAATCTTTCATAAAAAAAACTCAAGTCCAATGTAAACAAAAAACAAAAACCTAAGTCTGAAGTCTATTAGGTAGGATAGTTAAAAATAGTGACTTTTCATTTACACATGTCTCTTAGCAAAGGGAATGTTTAGAAACTGTGTTGTTGGGTAAATGTCCATTGTGTAAATTAGTATAGTAATTATACAAATGGCAGGGCCTGCTGCACACCCAGGCTGGATGTTACCAATATAACCTAACATCGCTGCATAGCCTGATATAACATATAATAATACAGAGCCATTGTTCCACAGGAGGAAATAATGGGAAATTAAATCAAGAACAAGAAAAGCTGCTATCAATGGAAGGGGCCGATGATGCATCACATAGTGTGCTGTTTTTAATTGTCTTTTTAGTCTTCTCCTAAGTGTCTTTTTCCTTTTTTAAAAATGTGTGTGTGTGTGTGTGTGTGTGTGTGTGTGTGTGTGTGTGTGTGTGTGTGTGTGCAGTGTCTGTGGAGGCCAGAAGAAGGCACTAGGTCCTCTAGAGCTGGAGTTACAGGCAGTGGTGAGCCACTTGATGTGTGTGCTAGGAATCAAAATCCCTTCTGCAAGAGCTGCATGCAGTCTTAACCGGTGAGCCATCTCTCTGTAAGAACCGCACGCAATCTCAACCTCTGAGCCATCTCTCCAGACCCTTCTAAATTTCTTGTCAGCAGAGGTGGATGCTAAGGTAATGATGAAAAGTATAGCACAGTAGGCAAACGATGCAGTGACGAAGTATCTTAGGCAGCTCCATCATAATTTACCAGGCTAGAGAGGACAAGATGGCATAGCAATTAAAGGTGTTTGTGCTCAGACTGATGACCTGAGTTTAGTCCTCAAGTTCCATATGGTAGGGAAAATGACTTCAGAGAGCTAGCCTCTGACCTCCACACATGTGATGTGACATGTGCAGACTCACACTCATAAAATCAATAAAAAACACACATTTTTAAATAATACGGGCTGGAGAGATGGCTCAGTGGTTAGGAGTTCAGTTCTCAGCACTATGCTCAGCAGCTCGCAGTTGCCTGTAACTTCAGCCCCAGAGGACTTAATGCCTTCTTCTGGCCTCTGTTGTATGTATTATTTACATACAAGTAAATAATAAAATAAAATATTTCAGTTACAATAAAATGATGATGATGATGATGATGACGGCTGGCCACGGTTATATATAAAGAAAACTCTTGACTGAAGTGTGGTGGTATTTTACTTGTACTGAAATGTGATTTTAATTGTATGTTAATAAATAAAGTTGCCTGGGGGTCAGAGCTATTAGAGTCATAGCAAGTGTGTGGCGGCCTTTAAGGACCTGGAGGGCGGTACATACAGGCAGTGACGAGGCAGTCACATGTTTGGGTTTACAACCAATGAGAAGGCAGAACAGCTAGAGTATATAAAGACATACACACAGGAAGTAGGTCCCTTTCGGAGAGCTCTCTTGACTGAAGAGGATCGCTGAAGCAGGAAGGGTGAGGCTCTTAGCTCTGACCTCTTGGCTTTCTTCTCTGAATGGGCTCTGTGTTTCTTATTTGATAAGACGGTTGGTTACATCTACACTGAAGCCTTGTGCCATCTGTGAAAATTGAATACTATGAAATTGTGAAAATGTATAGGCTATGACCCATGTGTATCTGAAGAAATAGAATATTGAGCGAACAGTAAACCAAGTCACAAAAATATAGTTTCTAACTACCTGCAAAATGTTCCTAACTGATTAAATTAAACAATACAGAATTAGGGACATATAGAAACTAAAGACAAGCAAGATGTTATTTACACAAAATGTATGGGGAACAGGGATGAAAAGAAGTGTGAGATGAACACACAATGAGCTACACAGCTATTGATAATGGTCTTTTAATTGGGTGTGTGCATCTAAATGTTCATTTTTATGAGCACCTTGCTAAGTGAGTACATACTATTTGTATTTACCTTACAGCTTAAAAAAAAAAAAAAAGACAGGTACAGAAGGATGCTAAAAAGAGAAAGACAGAAATAAAAACCTAAGCAGTTTACCAAACCAGTTCTGGGAGGATGGCTTAGCAGATAAACCACTCAGTATGCCTGCACAAGGACTTGAGTTAGGATTCTCTAGGCCTCACATAGAAGCTGGACTGCGGAGTGCACCTCTGTAATCCCAGCACTTCTACAGTGTGAAGCAAGGCAGACAGAGGTGGAAGCCTTAGACTGGGATATCCCACTAGCAGATTTTGTCTCAAACAAAGTAAAAGAGGTCTAGTCATCTTTGTTTTACATCTAGTATCCTCCTATGAGTGAGTACATACCATGTTTGTCTTTCTGAGTCTGGGTTACCTCACTCAGGATGATTTTTTCTAGATCCATCCATTTGCCTGTAAACCTCATGATGTCATTGTTTTTCTCTGCTGAGTAGTATTCCATTGTGTATATGTACCATATTTTATTTATCCATTCTTCAGTTGAAGGGCATCTAGGTTGTTTCCAGGTTCTGACTATTACAAACAATGTTGATATGAACATAGCTGAGCAAGTGCCCTTGTGGTATGATTGAGCATTCCCTGGGTATATGCCCAAGAGTGGTATAGCTGGATCTTGGGGGAGATTGATTCCCAATTTTCTAAGAAAGCGCCATATTGTTTGTATGAGCAAGAATTGTTGAGACCAAGGTTGGATAAAGCACAGGGACAAATAGCCAAATGAATGGAAACACATGAACTATGAACCAATAGCTGAGGAGCCCCCCAACTGGATCAGGCCCTCTGAATAGGTGAGACAGTTGATTGGCTTGATCTGTTTGGGAGGCACCCAGGCAGTGGGACCGGGTCCTGTACTCAGTGCATGAGTTGGCTGTTTGAAACCTGGGGCTTATACAGGGACACTTGGCTCAGACTGGGAGAAGGGGACTGGACCTGCCTGGACTGAGTCTACCAGGTTGATCTCAGTCCGTGGGGGAGGCTTTGCCCTGGAGGAGACGAGAATGGGGGGTGGGCTGCGGGGAAGGCGGGGTGGGGGGAGAACAAGGGACTCCGTGGCTGATATGTAAAATTAAATTAAATTATAAAATTTAAAAAATTAATTAATTAATTAATTAATTTTTTAAAAAAGTAAAAGAGGCCAGACACCCAAGGTTGATCTCCACACAGACCCCTGGTGTGTGCACACACACGTGAATGCATATGCACACACATGTGCACAAACACACACACATACACACACACACTAAAATAAAAGTTTGTCTAAGAGGGAAAAAGAAGGCAACTCCTACAGATGCAGAGATCCACGGCCGGGTCCCAGGCAGAGCTCCAGGAGTCCAATCGACGAGAGAGAGGAGGGATTCTGTGAGCAAGGGATATCGAGACCATTACTGGAAAAAGTACAGAGACAACTAGCCAAACTAGTGGAAACACATGAACTGTGAACCAATAGCTGTGGAGCCCCATGGTACTGGACTGGGCCCTCTGGATAGGCGAGACAGTTGTTTGGCTTGAACTGTAAAGAGGCCCCCAGACAGTGGGATCGGGACCTGTCACTAGTGCATGAGCTGGCTTTTTGGAACCTAGTGCCTATGGTGAGACACTTTGAGCAGCCTTGGTGCAGGAAGGAGGGGCTTGGACCTGCCTCAGCTGAATGTACCAGGTTCTGATGGGAGACCTTGCCTTGGAGGAGGTGGGAATGGGGGGTGGGTTGGGGGGAAGGCTGGGGGGCAGGAGGAGGGAGGACAGAGGAATCTGTGGTTGGTATGTAAAATGAATAGAAAATCTCTTAATAAAAAAATTTATTAAAAAAAAAAAAAGAAGGCAACTCCTCAGCAAATATTAGTGCTTTTTGTGCCCCTCAAGTTGAAAAGAAAAGCGCTAACACAAAGACGCCTCTGAACAAGTTGGGTGAAGCTTGCAGGTGTTGCTCGGAGGCTCTCAAAGCCCATGGAACGTCAAGAACAGTGCTTTCTCCGTCAAAAGTGAGTAAAGCATCATCGTGTCTTCCTGACCTAGGAAACAGAACTAAGGAGTGGAGGTGTGACCACTGCTGATGTCACAGAGGGCAGCTGTGACTAAAGACTTCCACAGCATGACATCCGGAGTCACTCAGTCCTGCTGGGGTTTCTGAGGCGATTAAGATTTGGTGGAGTGAAAAATAAATGTGTTTCAAAGTTTACATGAAAGTAGAGTGACCACATATCTTCTGTCTCCCATCCCTTCCTCCCGCCATCCTTTTCCCTTCTCTTCTACTTCCTGTCTCCTTCTTTGCATCCTTTCTCTCTGTTTTTTCACATTGTTCATCTATCTATGCATAATGAATTTTTAAAAATCAGCAGTCCCCACTGCTTCTGTGGGGCAGGCACTCAGGAGCAGAGGGACGGGGCTCTGTGCTCAGGCTTTTGCAGAGTGGCTGTAAGGTGCTGGAGAGAGCTTACAGCTCTCTCACCCACGCTCCTTCACTTCACTGGCTGGCAGAGTTTGGCTCCTGTGGCTTTACTTGAGCTCCCTGGTCCTTGCTGGGCTTCACGAAGGGTCACACTGTCGGTCCCCAGAGATGACCTCAGTGCCCAGCTCCACGGGCCTCCTACAACATGCAACTTCTTCCAAGTCCACTGAGACACCCTTTCCTGTTCCCATTTTCTCTCACGTGGTGTAAGCCTTGCAGTCGGGTCAGGCCCTCTTTGGATAATCTCTCTTTTGATGAACACGAAATCAACTGATCCAGTGCCTTAATGACAGCCAGAAACCACAAATGATTCAACATGCTTGATACAAACAGTTGACAGGTGGTACTGAGTGGGAGAGAGTGAGAGAGATAAAGGCCGTCCCATAGGACTCTAAACCACATATGGAATGTAGCCTTTATCCTGGCAACAGTCAGAAGCCATTGAAGAGTTGAAGGGGGGTTTTAAGAAAAACTTTGGACTCAAATGAACTGAGTCTGCATTTTAGAAAGATGGCAAGGGAAGACAGTAAGAAAGGAAAGAGAGAGAAGTTGGCACACTTAAACATCTGAATAAAAGAGCCCACAGATACTATGGCATGTGCTCAGAAACCTTTTAATTTGAACTCATTACTGAACATCTACTGTAGATCCAGAAAAAAATTATAATCAGAAAGCAAATAACCTGAGACTTCGCTTCAGTCAGTCATGACATACATGCATGACTTCTCTCTTCCTGGTTTCATTTTGGTTTTGTTGAAACAGGGTCTCATGTACCTCAGGCTGGCCTTGAAGTCACTACATAGCCAAGGATGATCTTGAACTCCTGATTCCTCTGCCTCCACCTCCAAAATGGCAGGACTACAGGCATGTGCTCCGACATCTAGCTATACACATGGCAAAATAGTTAAGACACAGCCAGAATGAAAAGGCAAAACAGGCTAAAATTTAGGGGAGTCAGATAGTGCTGACATCCATGCAATGCCTTCAAACTGTGGCTTTCAGTTAGGACAAAATATCTTGCTTCCTTTCTCTGAAATCCAAGTGATGGTTTACTTGTGTTTGTGTTCATGGGATTATTGCTCAGAAGAAGAACAAACATTCTTGACAGTGAGATTGAGAGACACTTTTCCCATGGATCTGCCATGTTATCTCAAGCAGACCCCTACAAGCCAGAGAGGTCAGAACTGTGAGTGACTAGTACATTGTTGGCCTTCCCCAAGAGGTCCCTTGATAAAAGCTGGGAGGGGCAGCCGGGCGGTGGTGGCGCACGCCTTTAATCCCAGCACTCGGGAGGCAGAGCCAGGCGGATCTCTGTGAGTTCGAGGCCAGCCTGGACTACCAAGTGAGTCCCAGGAAAGGCGCAAAGCTACACAGAGAAACCCTGTCTCGAAAAACCAAAAAAAAAAAAAAAAAAAAAAAAAAAAAAAAAAAAAAAAGCTGGGAGGGACTACGGCTAGTGATAAATCTCTCTCTAGTGGTGGCATCTGATTACTGCTCATTTGATTTGTCAAAGGGCTTAGGGGTGACTGGAATCACCCACAAGCATAATAAATTGTTACCTTCATCTCTTGACTGACTTGTAAATCATAAACCCTTTTCTGGGACTGACCACTTACTAAATTCATTTATCAAAATTAAAACTAGGTTTTCAGAATACTGCCTTACAAATCCCAAGGAACTCTGGAAGATTAACCTTTCGAAGATCCTGCTAGGCCAAACACCAGTGGGTGATGGTAACAGCGGTGATTAATGGTGGATACCCGCGGTCTGGGAGAGATGCAGTCAGGTATTTCCCCTACATGGTGGCATAAGTCAGCTACTGATCAAAGTTAGAAAATGCACATCCAGTGTTCTCTGTGTGGATGGGACATTCCCAGTGAACAGTTAAAGAATCCATAGGAATTCTCTTTTCCATGAATACCAGAAAATTTCATAAGTGTCGGAACTCTTCAGTACAGTGACACGGACTTCATGGTGTCTGTGTTTGCTTTAGTATGAGTGGGCGGTGTATGTGTGTGCAAACACGCATGTTGCAGGTGCATGGGTGCATATGTACAGATACCACCAATTGGCACTCTTTTGATACAGTCTCTCACAGAGCCTCCAGCTCACTAGTTCAAACTAGATTGCCTGGTCAGTAAGCTCCAGCAATCCACCTGTCTCTGCCCCTCAGCACTGAGGTTACAGGCATATGTTGCTATGCCTGCTTTTCATGTGTGTGCCTGTGATTCAAACTCAGGGCCTCCTGTTTGTGAAGCAGGCTCTTTACTGACTCAGCCATCTTCCCCATCCCTGCTTCATATTTTAAAAAAAGCATTTCTGCGGAATCCGTAGCAGCCATAGAATAAGACCTGAAATCCAGAATAAACTGATCATAGCTTTTCTATGATGCTGTTCTGGGAAAGAGAAAAACTTTGGTTAGCATTTTAATCCCAAGACCCTGTCCCCGTTTTCACGACTCTGGTTCTAGACACCCATCAGCGAAGCCTGCTGCTCTGCCTTCTTTCCCTTCTCTTTATAGCCTCTGGTGCCATCTTAGGGCCTCAGAGGCATTTCATCCAAATAGCCACGCTCACACAGAATGTTCCAGCACCTCCCCAGTACAACCCTTGACATTTTCCCTCCCCCTTCCTGGAAGATGCACATTGTGAACCCGCTCCTCCATGGGATCTTCTGCCCCCAAAACAAAGTACTCCTGGGCTCAGAGCAAGTCTGGTGATATTCTCAACAAAGTGCCATCTTGACTCACTACCCACTCAGAGGCACAGGTTAGACCCAGATGGAGCCATAAAACAGCACGTGCCCTACCCGAGTGTCCCAGATTCCCTTAATGACACTTGATGAAATTGTCGCTTCAGATTCTTCAAACTGGTGGAGAAACAGCTCTCATTTTCCTTTGGGGGCCACTAGCTTATGGTGTGACCATTAACTGGGGGTCGTAAGAATGTGGGCCCCACAAATCCTATTAGTTTCATCAGCCTCTAGTAAAGCTTGTGTCTTTACAGTTACGGATACTACGTGAAGTGATTAATTCACCTATTTTTGTCAGTATTTACAACTAGGGGATGCACTCAGTTACTGGTATCCACTGAAAGCTGACCCTGGGAAGACAAGCTGCCCAGAGCTAGTGGTAACCAGGTTACGTTACACCCTGGTCTCCCAGATCCTGAGCTGGACTCCTTCAAAGACTCCCTGCTCCATCACCACCAGTGAAGCCTGGATGAGTCCTAGGGCAGAAGGAGGGCGTGTCACATGGCTTCATTGGACAATACATCCATCCCACCTGGGCTTCAATTCCAAGACAAAGATATTCAAAGCCATTGGAGAGCTGAGTGGGGGTCTGTATGGGAGTTGTGAAGCTAAGTGGGCAAGAAGAGGGTTCGAGAAAGTGTCACTGAAGGAGGGGCACCAGGAGCGACCCCAGGGAGAGGACGGCCAGGCCATGCATGGAAGTGCCATGAGAAAGGGACACAAGAAATGGAAAGTCGAAACAAACAAACTAAGATCTGGGGAGATGGTTCAATAAATAAAGCCCTTGCTGCACAAGGACCTGAGTTCAAGTCCCCAGAACCCACATAAAGCCAGGTGCAGTGCTGCTCATCAGTAATTGGAGCTGGGGCAGGAGAATATCCAGAAGTGAGCAGGACAGCCCGCCTGGTGTGTCTCCTTCAAATTAGGTCCATTGTCAAGGCTGTCCTCTGACCTCCACCCATTCCTTGGCACACAAGCACTCGCACTCACATACGTGTCTTACACACAGCAAGAAAGGAGTGGACGAGTGGAGGAGGGAAACCGTGAGAAGGGTCAGGAACTTGACATGATAGCAACCCAGGCTGAGAGCAAAGGGAGGGAGGTGTCAGGAGGCAGAAAGGACCAAAGGCTCACAAGTGTAGGCGTTGCTGTTGGTATAAGGGAGCCCGCTGCCTTTGCACTTGTACCGCACTGTCAAAAGCTGATTTTTGCTGGGGGCGGGAGAGATGGTGGTTTGGGGGGGGGGGGGGGAGTTTGGGTTTTGTTTTGTTTTTTTTAATACTAACCAAGTGGAAGTGTGAGGATGGATTGGAGCAGAAAACCCAGCAAGAGCACCTGCTTGGAGGCTGGAAGAAGAGTGACAGGAATGCACAGGGAGACCCCAGTCGGAACCAATGGCAGAGCAAAGGGAAAGTCCAGGCTAGCGTGAGAAACAGCAGATGTTCCCCATGTCCCTTGTATTAGTTAGCCAACATTCCTGAGAGAAAACTTCACAGTCTCAAGCCCCACGTGGGGCTGACCTGCAGGCTTCTAGGAGCACAGAGCAGCCTCAGCAGATCACTTCCAGGCTGCCAGGAAGCAGAGAAAAAAGGAATCAGGAAACAGGGCCCTCCCCCAGTGACGCACTTCCTGCTGCTGGGCCTGGCCTCACAGAGTTTCCACCAGGTCCTGGAAGTACTGAACAGAGCCTGTGGGGACACTGCATATCCAAACCATAAACGAATTGCTTTGTAATTGATTTACTGTTACTACAACGTAAGCTCCACGAGGGTAGAGCTTTGTTTTGCTTTTATTTTCTCAGACAGCATCTTGTGGCATAGCCCAGGCTGACCTGGAACCCTTGAACTTTCTGTCACATCCTCTGGAGTGATGTGAGCGCCGGTGTGTACCACCTCACCTGAGCTTTCCCGGAATACCGACTTCTCAGGACAGGACCTCACAGAAGCCCCAAAGCTTGTTTAGAAGGAATGGGGCAAACCTGAGAGACCAGAGAGTGGGCTGCCTGAGAGGAGAGCTGAAGTGTCTGACTTAGTTCAGGGATGCTAGACAAAAGGGCTCTGAACTGTCAGCTAGATTCCAGAGAGACTGAGGAGAAACGGGGGCTTAAGGAGCAGGGGAGGTATTTGAAACAAGGACAAAGAGGATGTGTTCGAGTGAGCCTGTTCTGACACACTGTAAAGGTCTGGATCTCCCCGCTCCCCACCCCTGAAGGTTTAGAAGCCCAGCAACAGGAACAAAGAAAGCGAGTGCTTAGTTTCAACTTAAACTTTATTTAGAAAATTACCAAATGTTTCACTACCCGTTTTAAGAGTTGACAGCAATCAGAAAAATCTAGACTGCAGAAAACTACAAAAAAAAAAAAAAAAAAAAAAAAACCCACACACACAACTTAGTTCTCTCAACAAATAAACTTCGAGCAGAGAAGGACGGACGGACAGACGGACGGAGGGAGGGAGGAACACCACACAGGCTGCACTCAGACAAAATCCCAGCACAGAGTCGGAGGGGTGTGCACAAAGTTCCACCCCAGCCTAGGAGCTGCTCACACCGATAGCTTCAAGAGAGGGAGCTTTAACCTTTAAGGGTGTGGCCCCTTAATCCCAGCACTCAGGAGGCCAGGGCGGGTGGATCTCTGTGAGTTTGAGGCCAGGCTGGTCTACAGAATGAGTCCCAGGACAGCTACAGAGAAACCCTGTCTACAGCCCCGCCCCCCCCACCACACCTACAGAAGGAGTTGGTGTGATCACAGTACACACTTGTAACCCCAGTACTCAGGAGGCTGAGGCAGGAGGATCCATATGAGTTGGAGACCAACTAGGCTATGTAGTGAAATCTTGTCTCACAGATAATAGTAACAGAGAAAAATTAACCAATCATAATACGTGGGTTTTATTTAGATGCTAATTCCAAGGATCAATTATAAATTAAATTTTTTAAACTTATGAGCCAGTGGTGCTTTGGATGTTACCTTTGTAATTTGTAATATTAAGGAATTGATAATATTTTAGGAATGACACTGGCATTGTAGTTATGCTGAAGCATCTTCATGAAAAAGATATGGCCTTACAGATCAACTTGAACAAACTTCCAAACATGGGAAGTGAGAGTGTGAGGGTGGGGCCCAGAGCTGTCATGAGTTGGGAACTCTAAAGCTGAGTGATGTGCATGGGGGGATTTGTTCGGCTGTTCTCTGCACTTTCACACAGACCTCTCCTAATGTTCTGTAACAAATTTTATTGAATTTAAAATTTTAATGCATTCTATTCAGTGAATAGTGTAAAAATCATCATGAAAATTTTAATGGACAGCTAAAGAGAAATTTAAAAGGAGAAAACAGTTTGAAAGGGTGCAAAAAAAATTAAAAGGACTAAAACACAGTCAAAAAAGCCTTAAATAAAAACAGAAGTGTCCAGAATGAAAACAAGATTCCCAGATAGACTTGTGACATTGTATCGCCACCTTGTGGTCTACTGGAATATTGCCGGTTAGTACTCAACATTGGGATGTCTTCACCTGTCAGTTGGCTGTGTGCATAACCTAGACACCCACATGGAGTGGACCTGAGCCTTATCTATGGCACAAACTCCCTTGACTCTCTCAATCAAACCTCATCTCTGCTTCTTGTCACGAGTCTCATATTTACCAATCTTTATGGTCCCAATTTCCTACCTCATTAGTTCCTAATTTGGCATTTCAGGATTCCACGAACAAAACCTTGCTCACTTTGTACAAACGTTGATGGCACTTTGCCTTTGGTCTTACCACATGCCCTGGTCACTTCAAGCCTGATTAGCCTTCAATTCTTTCACCTCCTGGAGCATTCTGTGCACTGAGGAAGAGGCACACCTTTGCCAGAAGTGCTGCCAGACTAGAACTTCTGCGATCGGAGACTTGGAGCGTTGCAAGTCTGGAGTCAATTCCTATTGGATGTGAGCTATTTTCAGCCCCTTAACAGGCCTTCATTGCCCACTTCTGTGTTCAATATAACATCCTTGTGATTATCAGGTGAAAGAAATCCTTTTGGAACATAAAACAGACCACTGGATTCCAGCAACGAAAGGCTAACAATATCAGTAGATAATATCCAAGGCCCATCACAGAGATCTGCTGCTTTTCTGTAAACCACTTAGCAAGGGCTGGGGATGCAGCCCAGCTGTCAAGTTGCTTCCCTAACATGTGGACACACACACACACACACATACACCAGTGGTCAGAACTTTCAAGAAGAAAACAAAATACCACTTCAGACAAATATCTTTAATGATAATTAACCAGTATTAACCAGATGTGATCATGTACTCCCTTTACCCAGCAATCCGGAGGTGGAGACAGAAGAAACGAGTTTGAATTCATCCTCAGCTACACAGCAAGTTCAAGGACAGCCTGAACGTTGAGGCCTGAGACCATGGCACAAAAAGGAAAGTTCATCGAAACTGTGCACATTAGAACCCAACTGAAAATGGCACTGTGTACAGAGATTTAGTTGCAAGAACGTCTCACAACTGTGGTGCTATGATTTGGAGAGTCTAAACACTTACAATGTCAGGAGTAGACGCTCCACTGTGAGCTGTGGTGTGATCCACAGTGGAGTTTACGCAGCTACCCACAAGGAAATTCGAAGGCAGGAACACACGGAGCATAGTGGCTGAGCACTGCTTAGGGTGAACAAAACCTTCAGAATCACTCTGAAGAGAGGAAGCGAGAAGGGAGGGGGGAGGGGAGGGAAATGGAAGGGAAAAGAAGACTGAAAGTTATCCTTTGAAAAAGGAAAAAAAGGGGCTGAAGAGATGGCTAAGTGGTTAAGAGCATGTACTGTTCTTGCAGAGAAAATGAGTTCTGTTCCCAGCACCCCATCAGGCAGCACATGAGCAGCTGTACCTCCAGCTCTGGGAACATCCCAAGCCTCTGGCCTCCATGGGCACACACACTCACACACTTATACACACTTGCATACATATTCTCACTTACACACATATACACACTCATTTTCACACACACTCATACACATACACACTCACACACATACACTCTTACATACACACACACATACACTCACACACATGCATACACATACTCTAACATTTGCACATACACATATATTCTCACATTTGCACACACATACAATTTAAAATAATTTTTTTTAATTTAATAATTTTTTGCTAGTATGAAATAACTGTGGTCATTTTCTAATTTGTGTGTTTATTTCTATTAACTATTGTGATACACACACTAATATATAGATGCCTATACATAATGAAAACTTGAAATATACATATGTTATTTACAGAGGGCTACAATTGAACCTCTGGTTTCTCTATAGTTCCTTTTCTGTAGTGAACAAGTATGAAGTCTGTGTCCTGGGGGCCATAAAAGAGACTACAGGAAGCTGGCTTGGGTTTTAAAAGCCCCCACCTCTTCCCAAAAGGCCTGTGGAGCTGAACAGAGGTTAAACCAATTGGTCACAGGTGCCTGAGTGTCAAGTACTCAGATCAATGTGCATTTGAAGTCAATGGAAATTGCTTGGAGAGGAGAAGGCGGAGGAAAAGGTGTTATCTGTGCATATCTTGGGTCAGGCTATTCACATAACCTTTGTTCCGGTGTTGCCCCATCACACCTGACTGCAGGGACCTGGAGGATTCTGAAGGACATCCATGGGGGAAAAAGTCACAGGGGAATCCATGCTGTGTGGCCCCTTCTATTGGGACTTCCTGCCTTTAACCAGACTGACTCTTTTACCTCAGGTTAGATTTCAGCAAACATTCTCATGCACTGGTTTACAAGGAAAATTCCTCGGTAAGAAGGGATATCTGGGGTTGGGGTGATGGCTCAGCCGGTAAATTGCTTCCTGGGAACCCCAACTGGGAGCCCATTTGCTGCCTTTTCTGGCCCTTTACCAGGAAATGTACATTCTGAGAGGATCTTACGTGTGTCCAAACAGACTCATTCTTTACTTAGTTTTCATTTCCTTTTTCTTTCAATTACTTATCTGGTGCAGGATCTCAAGTACCTCAGGCTGATTCACTATGTAATCAAGGATGACCTTGAAGCTCTTACTTTCTTTCAATTTTTAGCTTTTATTCAGCATGGGGGGAGGGGGTACACACATGCCATGATGTACCTTTATCCTTCAGAGGGCAACTTGTAGAAGCCAGTTCTTTCCTTCTACATGTGGGTTCCAGGGACTGAACTCAGATCCCCAGGCCTGGCAGCAAGCACCTTCAACCATCTTGCAGCCCAGCCTTGAACTTCTGATCCTCCTGGCTTCAGTTCCCAGGTGCTAGAATCATAGACATGTGTCACCATATCCAACTTACTCAGTGCTAGCAACTGAAACCATGGCTTGGTGCATGCTAGGTAGGCATTCTACCAATTGAGCTACATATATATAGTACTATACAAACTGATCTTTAAAATAGCATGCTTAGTAAAAAGAAAATGAGATAAAATAATATCAATTAGGTAAATTAAAAGGAAAGCGAGGGGATGGAGAGATGGCTCAACTCTTAAAAAGCACTTGCTGGTGTTGCAGAATACCTGGGTTCATCTTCCAGCACCTACCGTGGTGGCTCACAAGCATCTGTAACTCTAGTTCCAGAGCCAACATCACCTCCTGGCCTCCAGGAAGCACTGCACGAATGTGGTCTATAGGCATGCATGCAGGCAAAACACCTATACAGACTGTTTTAGTTAGTGTTCTATTGCTGTTAAGAGATACTGTGACCAAGGCAATTCTTATAAAAGAAAGCATTTAATTGTTGGTGGCTTACATTTTTAGAGGTTTAGTCCATTATCATCATGGTGGGGAGCATGACAGCATGCAGGCAGACATGGTGCTGGAGACTTCCTTCAGAGTTCTACACCCAGATCCACAGGCAGCAAGAAGAGACAGTACTGGGCCTGGCTTGGGCTTTTGAAACCTCAAAGCCCACCCCCAGTGATGCACTTCCTCCAGCAAGGCTACACCCACTCCAATAAGACACACCTCCTAATCCTAATCCTTTCTAATAGTGCCACTCCCTGGTGACTAAGCATTCAAATAGATAAGCCTGTGGGGGCCACTGTTACTCAAAACACTACATTCCACTCCCTGGCCCCCATAGGCTTACAGTCATAACATAATGCAAAATGCATTTAGTCTAACTTCAGAAGTCCTCATAGTCAATCACAGTCTGAACACTGTTTAAAAGTTCAAAGTCTCTTCTGGGACTCACAGCAATCTCTTAACTATAAACCCCAGTAAAATCAAAATAAAAAGCAGATCACATACAATGGCACAGGATATACATTACCATTCCAAAGGGGAGGAAAAGGACATAGTGAGGAAATACTGGACCAAAGCAAGACTGAAAATCAGCAAACTCCAAACTGTGTATTTCCATTTTTGATGTCAGAGGGCTCTTCAGATCTCCAACTCCTTTCAGCTCTGTTGACTGCAGCACACTTCTCTCTTAGGCTGATTCCATACCCTACTAGCAGCTCTCCTTGGCAGGAATCCCACAACTCTGGCATCTCCAACATCTTGGGGTCTCCAAGGCAATCCAGGCTTCACCCTCACAGCTTCACACAATGGTTACTCTGGGCCTCCATGAAGGGATGCCCCTAACACATGCCTGGCCTCAGCGGCTTGCCTTAGCAGCAGAGGGAGGTTCCACAACCCCTTTCTTCTATCCTTGACTCTAAAGCCAGAACCACGTGGCTGAAGCTGCCAAGTTCTTCTACTTGTTGGAGCTGGAACATGGCCTTCTCTTTCAAATATATTTTCATCTGCTTTGTTTTCGATGGTTTCCTTCACTGCTTAAGTTTTTCTAAATTACTTTTCACAAGTTGGAAGCCGAACTGAGTGGGGTCTTGCCCTGAGGTCATCACTCCCTTTATCCATTTAGCATCAGGCTTTTGTTTAAACTTTTTATCTCCTTGAGCACTGGACTTAGCTTCATTATACTTACTGGTGTTCCTTTTCTCCTCAAACCATACCTCTTTTATTTTTCCCTGCTCAGCTTACTTCTTTTCATTACAGTCTGCCTAAGAGTGACCACACCTGCTTCAACAAAGCCATGCCTCCTAATCCTACTCAAGCAGTGCTATTACCTAATGACTAAACATTCAAATACATGAGTCTATGGGGTCCATTCATGTTCAAACCATCACACGTGTAAACACAATAAATCTTTGAGGGAGAGGATAAATGACCAGGCTCCTCAGCTACTTAGCTGCAGAGTACAGGCCTTCTGTGCCTAAGGCCTTGGGTTTGTTTGTTTTTTTAAAAGATAAAAATATGACCACGAAAACTATGCACATTATAAAACCACACTAAACACTGTAAAATGGTTGCTCATGAGGAATAAGGAAAGAGAATAGGGATGAAAAAAGAATGAGTTGGGTCAGGGGATAAAGCTTGGTGAGCATTTGCTTAGCATGTGCATGACCCTGTATTTAAACACAGCACTGCTTCAAGAGACAATAACCAAGCATGGTGGTGCACACCTTTAATCCCAGCAGCACTCAAGAGGCAGAGGCAGGCAGATCCCTGAGTTCGAGGCCAGAAAGGTCTACGGGCGAGTTCCAGGACAGCCAGCGATGTCACACAGAGAAACCCTGTATCAAAAAACCACACACACGCAGAGTCAGCTGCCTACATAGGAGTAAATGGGGAGACATTGGACCCATCCAAGCTTATTTTCTAGATGGCAGTGGGAAACACTGGGGAGTCGTGACTTGTTAAAGACCCTGGTAGGAGGGCCCAAGGTGACACATGGGAGTTCAGGATCCCTAATGAAGGCCAGAAGAGGGAAACAAATGAAGAGGTCCCTAGGATGGAGGTCTTAAAGAGCACTTACTGAGGTGGGGGAAGAATATGGCCAAAGCTGGATAAACCAGATTGTGTAGACAAAGATTGCAATAGTGAAGTCTTCACATTTTGGAGATTCACACAACACCCTGCCCTGGTGTTTCGTTTTTATTTTGAAAGATAGATGAAATGGTGCTGTCAACACTCGGGACAAACTGAAGACAACAGGATTCTGTTATACTGATAAGGAAGTGAGCGCTAGCAAACGATATCAAGTACTTAGCATTTTCCTTCTCGTTAAGTTCCGTTAGATTCCAAAGTTGAAACTCACAAATCTTTGAGTAGGATGGCTTTAGGCTCTTGTTAGGGATGTCAGCAAGACAGTCTTTTTCAAGGCACCTACACAGCTTCTGCCACCATGAGAAAAGAAATATGCAAGAAGCACAATAACATTTTAAATTCTCTCCTAGTGTTACAAAATGAGGAAAAGAGAGCAGTTTGAATTAGCATCTTCGGTGTGGTGTGAAGATTGAAATAGCATTCTTCAGCAACTAATTACTAAATATAGCATTTTTGTAAAAAGGATTAATTTCTTCAGCTATTAAGATTCACAGTACAAATGAGAAGTTGAGAAAACCAACTAGAGAGATCTTAGTCAAGACGGGTGTTTGATTTTAATTCATAGTCTTACACTGAATTTAAGTAATTCGAGAAAAATACCTGGTGTGTGCAGAGAAATTGTCAGCTGCAGGGCTAACCTCATGGTGTCAGCTTTGTGAGAGGTAGGATCACCTCTGGGTGTATCTATACTTTAGGATCACCTCTGGGTGTATCTATACTAGGATCACCTCTGGGTGTATCTATACTAGGATCACCTCTGGGTGTATCTATACTTTAGGATCACCTCTGGGGGTATCTATACTAGGATCACCTCTGGGTGTATCTATACTAGGATCACCTCTGGGTGTATCTATACTAGGATCACCTCTGGGTGTATCTATACTTTAGGATCACCTCTGGGGGTATCTATACTAGGATCACCTCTGGGTGTATCTATACTAGGATCACCTCTGGGTGTATCTATACTTTAGGATCACCTCTGGGTGTATCTATACTTTAGGATCACCTCTGGGTGTATCTATACTTTAGGATCACCTCTGGGTGTATCTATACTTTAGGATCACCTCTGGGGGTATCTATACTAGGATCACCTCTGGGGGTATCTATACTAGGATCACCTCTGGGTGTATCTATACTAGGATCACCTCTGGGGGTATCTGTACTAGGATCACCTCTGGGTGTATCTATACTTTAGGATCACCTCTGGGTGTATCTATACTTTAGGATCACCTCTGGGGGTATCTATACTAGGATCACCTCTGGGGGTATCTATACTAGGATCACCTCTGGGTGTATCTATACTAGGATCACCTCTGGGTGTATCTATACATAGGATCACCTCTGGGTGTATCTATACTTTAGGATCACCTCTGGGTGTATCTATACTAGGATCACCTCTGGGTGTATCTATACTAGGATCACCTCTGGGTGTATCTATACTAGGATCACCTCTGGGTGTATCTATACTTTAGGATCACCTCTGGGTGTATCTATACTAGGATCACCTCTGGGTGTATCTATACTAGGATCACCTCTGGGTGTATCTATACATAGGATCACCTCTGGGTGTATCTATACATAGGATCACCTCTGGGTGTATCTATACTAGGATCACCTCTGGGTGTATCTATACTAGGATCACCTCTGGGTGTATCTATACTAGGATCACCTCTGGGTGTATCTATACTTTAGGATCACCTCTGGGTGTATCTATACTAGGATCACCTCTGGGTGTATCTATACTAGGATCACCTCTGGGTGTATCTATACTTTAGGATCACCTCTGGGTGTATCTATACTAGGATCACCTCTGGGTGTATCTATACTAGGATCACCTCTGGTGTATCTATACTAGGATCACCTCTGGGTGTATCTACGGGGAGTTACCTCGACTAGGGTAAGTTGAGAAGATCTAATCACTACGCATGACACTACTCCCTGGATGGAACCCTAGGTATAGACAGGAAGTGAGCTGATAGACTTTATCCCTGCTTCTTAACGACAGACACCCTGTGACTGGCAGCCTCAGCAGCTCCCACTGTGACATCGTTGCCATGAACTGCACCCTCCAACTCTGAGCCAAGTTGCTTTTGTCAGGGTACCTTCTCGTAGTGACCGAGTAACAAAGACAGGCTGGCTCCCCTTTTTGTTCCAAAGGTGATACACACTGCAAGTCATTACTGACAGCTATTAATATCTTTCAAGATAGGAGTTTTAGTGTAAGTCAGTAACATCTGCTTTGGGTTTTCCTGAATTTTATAAAATATTATAAGAAAACTGACTGCAGGCTTTAGCTGTAGCTCCTCAAGTGAAAAGGACCATTTATTGCTTCTTTCACTGTTATGGGCACAACTCTTTAAAAACTAGGCTGAGCCAGCCATTGTGGCACACTTCTTTAAAACCAGTGTTTGTAAGGTAGAGACAGGAATCTCTGAGTTTGATGCCAGCTTGGTCTATAGAAGGACTTCTAGGACAGCCAGGGCTACATAGAGAGACCCTGTCTCAGAAGTGGGTGGGTGAGATGGCTCAGCAGGTCCAGCGCTGTGTAAGTCTAATGACCCTGAGCTTGATCTCTGCAAGCCATTTTCATTGTCGTGATGAAACACCATGGTCAGACAACTTATTAAGGAAAATTATTTAGGCTTATGGTGCCAGAAGGATGAGTCCACCATGGCGGGAAGACAGGCATGGCTTCTGAAGCTGCAAACTGTGGAGCTCACATCTTGAACCATGAGCAAACAGCAGAGAGCAAGCACTGAGAACAGTGTGAGGTTCTTAAACATCAAACCCACCCCGAGTGACTACTTCCTCCAGCAAGGTTAAAGTTCCTAAATATACCCAAACAGTGCCACCAATCAAGGACCAAGTATTCAAACGTCTGAGCCTATAGGGTGGAGGTGGCGTTCTCATTTAAACATCACACTATACACCACACATACGTAAAGGTGGAAGGAGAGAACTGACTCTACAAAGTTGCCCTTTGACCTCCACAGAGTGGCACCTCCACCTACATCACACAAACACAATACTTAAAAATTGGGACTTAGAAAGCTTTTAGGATACCAAAATCTAAGGATGCTGAATTCTGATCACCTGAAAAAATTAACTGCAGTGTGTGTGTGTGTGTGTGTGTGTGTGTGTGTGTGTGTGTGTGTGTGTGTGTGTTTTCCCTTAACTGACGCTCAAACAAATAATTAATACCAAACCAAATCAAGGGGAGGAACAAGAATATGGTATTGATTCTACTTCCAAGACAGCAGACTAGGTTTTCTTTGTGGGCATCACCCTGGCTCAGGTAAGTTACCCTGGACAGCTTTGCCCAGATGTTAGCCTCCCTGCAATGCCAAATGCTGCCTGTTCTGTATAAAAATGTTTCTCTACTTTCCATACTTTCCTTCATGTGGAAAGTGAAAAGTTCATCATGTACCTCGAAGTACTGTAATGTTTTGAGACTGGAGAAATAACGTTCATCTTGCTAGGGAGCATGGGTGCCACAAAAGACAGATCCCTAAAGCAGAGAACCGTAACGATGAGTAAGTACCCTAAGAGGTGCCCAAGGGGTACTGCAGTGGGGCAGGGAAAGGGGACAGAAGCACAACTGGCTAAGCAGAAAGATGGCTTTCTGAAAGTGAAACTTCCCAAGTCGTTTGGGTACAACTTTTAAAATTAGTCTGGTGGTGTCTTAGTGTTCTATTGCTGTGAAGAGACCATGATCATGGCAACTCATAAAGAAAACACTTAACTGGAGTGGCTCACTTATAGTTTCAGAGATTCAGTCCTTTATCATGATGGGGGAACATGGCAGCATGCAGACAGATGTGGTGCTGGAGCTGAGCGTGCTAATCTTGCTGGCAACAGGAAGTCAACTGTGACAGTGGATGGTATCCTGAACATAAGAAACTTCAAAACCCACTCCCACAGTGACACACTTCCTCCAACAAGGCCATACCTACTCCAACAAAGCCACACCTCCTAATAGTGCCACTCCCTATCAGATTATGGGGGCCAGTTACATTCAAACCACCACAGGTGGAGACAATGAGCAGCAGATATCCAGAGGCTAGGGTGTGGCTCAGTTGGCAGAGTTTGTGTAGCACTGGAAGTGCAGGTTTAATATCCAGTATCACGTAGGGATGGTGGAGGCACACATCTCCAACTAAACTTCCAAAAGCATATTTCAAAATGTTTCCACAGCATACTGCAAACCAGGGTAGGCAGGTGGTGGTCTGAATGAGCTATTTCCCTCCACATACTCATGTGTTTGAACACTCTGTCCAGCTGGAGGCTATCTGGAAAGGTTAAGGAACATTTAGTAAAGGCTTGCAGGGAGAAGTATATCACTGAGTGGACTTTGAGTGTATAGCCTCACTCCACTTCCAATGCTCTTTCAATTGTGGTTGAAGTATGATCAGCCTGGTGGACGATAGTGGTGCACACCTTTAATCCCAGCACCCGGGAGGCAGAGACAAAGGAAGGTTGATCCCAGAGTTCAAGGCCAGCCTGGTCTGCAAGAGAGAGTTCCAGGGACAGCCAGGCTACACAGGGAAACCCTGTCTTAAAAAACAAACAAGGAGGGAAGGAGAGAGGGAAGGAGGGAGGGAGGGAGGGAGGGAGGGAGGAAGGAAGGAAGGAAGGAAGGAAGGAAGGAAAGAAGGAAGGAAGGAAAAGGTGATCAGCCAAGCTTCCACTTTCTACCTCCACCATGCATTCCTATATGAATGTCTATCCCTCAGGAACTGTAAGACTAAATTAATTCTGAGGTTGCTTTCTGGCTGTGGTATATTATCATAGCAACAGAACAGTAACACAATGAACAGTAACACAATGAAAAACTTAAATTGTCCCATATGTACATTTACATACCTTTTAAAAAAAGAAAACAAAATTACACATACAACATATGTGGGCGAATGTCTGCATGAGGAAGCCGGAGGTATCCTGTCATGCTTCACCTGTTCCTTTGAACCTGAGCTCACATTTTCTTGGCTAGGCTGAGAGCCAGCAAGCCCCCGGGAGCTGGGGTTACAGGTGTGTGTGGAGCACCTGCCTTATGTGGGTACTGGGATCCAAACTCCAGGCCTCATGATTGCTCAGTAACTACTCTCCTAAGCAGACCACTCCCAGTCCTTATTACTGACTCTGGAAAACCTTTGTTTTTCCTCTAGTGTGAGGGATCAAACCTAAGACAGGGCACTTGCTAGGCAAACAATCACCACTAAGCTCCAATCCTTTAAAGTCTTGTATTTCCATATTCTACAAGAGACAGTTTCCAAATTGAGTATGAACAACATGGACACATTATAGTTAGAACTCAACTTTATTGTTACAACCAAGGTTTATTTACAGAATATAAATCTCTTCAAAAAGATACATTCCTTCATTTAATCAATGGTAGAAAGCCTTATTAAACAGAAATAAAGCCTAAGCCGCACTTTGTATCTTAACAGAAACACGGCTTCATTGCAAGTTCATGAACACAGAACACAAATGTCACTTCAGCAGCTACATGAATGAGGCTGTTGATTTCACCGGCAATGCCATTTTATCCACGGAACAAATTTTACTTAAATTAACAGTAGTAAAACTTCAAATTCAAACATAAACATATGTAACAACAAAAAAAAAAGCAGGAAGTATCTCGCTAGCAAACAGATGAGCAAGTTCTCTGGCACTCAGACCCTGGCTGAGGCATAGGGAAACCTAGGACAAAAGCTGCATTCATCTGCGAGGTATCGATGCATGTTCAGTGCTGAGACTATCCATAGCACTTACAGTCTATACAAAGCAGCATTGGACTACAATTCACATTTGAGAAACACAAATTTAAGATCTATGCCACAGCTTCCCAATTCAACAGACAGCTAACGCAACAACAGTTAACTCATTTCAGCTTTTTTCCCTTGTGTATGGGTAACACCATGTCTTCTTCTTCCTTCATTCAGGACATTTGACCTTGCTGTACAAAAGCTCCTAAATACAGAAAAGTTCTTGCAGGTTCCATTAGTTTACAGTTACTTTAGTACAGGTAAATACAGAGGACAACTTCAGATTACTGACAATGAACACTACCTACAAACAAGCAGCAGCATGCCACAGTGCAGGCATGGCGAGCAGGTACTCTGTCCCTCCACTGGTCGGCAGGTGTCACTGGGTTTCAACCCAGCTCTCAAAGTTCCTGGCTAGGAAGCCTGTAATTTCCTGCTCTACGTTCACAAACTAGTCAAAAGACAATGTGATGTTTCAGTTCTGTAAGCATCTAGTGTTTTATTAACATATTAATGGGATCCAAATTACCACAGGGGTAAGTTAACTGAGAGATAAAATTATAACTGTTTTAAAAGAGTGTTTTTGCAAGTACATAGGCCATACAATGCACAATGGACAAAGATGTGTTGGTACCATAGCGCACAGTCCAGGAGAGAAGCCTCCAACGCAGGAGTTTAAAGTGCTTGTGGGTGAAGCATCAGATTTGTTTCTAAGCCAAATACTTTGGGTTTCTTCCCATATCAAATTGAGCCAAAATTGAAATTTTTCAGCATGAAAACTATTCAAACAAATCTAACTCATTTTGGAACATGTCAGTGAATTTAGCCTGCAAGAATTCAAGGTAATACAAAAACCTCAAGTATTTTCTTTTACAGAAACACGGGCTGAAGTTCCCCAAACAGGGATGTTTTATCTGGATCAGCTGATGTCATTTGTCAAACCCAAGATTTAACACTGCCGTCACTATGGGGAAAGGCAGCGTATCATCCTTCATCTTGTTTTTCAGAACAGAAACATGCCTGAAGATGGAGCTCAGCTTCACAGTAAAGGCCATCATGAAATCTGATGGCGAAGAAAACCCACAGCCACCAGCCCTGAAGTGAGAGACACTCAAGAGGCTCCTGTGCTCACTTCTGTGTGAGGTAGCACACGCTGCTGCCACTAGGAAAACCCCAGGACAAAGCACTGTCCACTTTGTCAACAGGATGACAGATTCATAGGAAAATAGCTAAGTCTACAGTACTCTGGAATGCAGTATAAAATGCTTAAAAGCAAGTCAGAGGGGGGAAAAAAAAATCAACCCAACACACTGCCGTTTATACATCAGCTAGTGAGATCAAGAGGTACAGGCGGCTTCTGCTTAATACAGAGAACTGAGTACTGTTCAAAGTAGAGGTTTCTAACGTTTCTTTAGAGTGTTTGGGGAATTCTTTAAGTCTAAAGTCTAAACTCATAAAGTTAAAACAAACATGGGGGGGGCTGTCACAAAAGACACCATTTTTCTCACAATCCCAAACTGAACTACTCCAGAGAAGCTACCTGACAAACTAAGAGATGCCATTTGCCCTATGACTTGTATGGATGGGATTTACATTCACATGGAATTTCAAGTTTTTGTTGAAAGTGTCAACAAACTCTAAAAATAGAAAAGGGGACCACACTTCAGTTTACAAACACCAAATAATATTTTTAGTTTCCTTTATCTTCAAATTGTGACTCAAAGAATGAGCTTTACAAATTCACTGCTTCCCAGAATCTAATCCACAAGAAATTAAAAGTTAAGTAAAAATTGGAGAAAAGTCTTATTAGGCACTGAGAGGCTAAATAAATAAATACCAACATTAACTAAACCAAATAAACCTTCCTTCCAGTTCTTGCTATCTCACCGCACAGCTAGAGATGTGCACTGTTCCCAGCCAAACATCAACAGGCTGGATCATCTAATGACAGAAAAACTTCCACAAAGGAGAATGCAGAATGACACACTCTTGGATGCAGGACACAACTCACACTAATTACAGCTGCTTATTTACACTGTCCTATTTACACTCCAGGCAGACCTAGTTGATGATGAGGTTTGTGCTCATGTTGATCTCAGGCGGATCATGTCAACAGTAAGATGTGGCCACCACATCTCATTTCCAGAAAATGGTGGTAGCGCAGGATTAGAAGAGGGAGGGAAATCAAATATCATTGGTCAGGTTCAAGATCATACAGGTGTGCCAGAGAGACAGGATCAGGGTAGAGGGCAGAAATGAGGAATTTTGCTTGTTACAGCATCCAGGCCACTACGGTCTATTGATTAACATTGAACATCCATGAATGCCACTTCTAACATTCACTTTCCTATTTACAAAATGAGCTTACCACCAGTTGAGTGATTAGGTAAGGCATTCAAGTTCCTTAGCTTAACAAAAGAAGGCAACTGATATCCTAGCAAGCCACAGGACACATTTTAGAGGGATGCTCTTCAGAGCTGTCCCAATGCACCCTCTCTTTAGAATCCCTTACATGGTCAATACAAAGGAAAGACATTTTGAATCCTGTTGATAGTCTACACCATGATCCCCAAAAGCTGTATGGGAAGCAGGCGCATCAGAGCACCCAAATCTGGCCAAGGAATGGGGACAACAGTTTACATGGGCTAGTCTTTTCCCAAGATCTCTTGCATGCTGGCAGGGTGACCCTGGAAGCCTCGCTGCTGCATTCGCTGCCACAGGAGTCTCTGGCAGCTGTGTCTCGGCCGGCTGCTATGCAGTCCACCAGCAGCGCAGCCTGGTGAGCCTCCATTCAAAGCACTCTCAAGGAAGAACAGGAACAGACTAGCAAACACTGTCTTCTCCAGTGTTTTCACATGACACATACTCTTGAATTTTGAGAGAAGGAAAGCAAAGAATCAGGAGGCTCACATCTTTATCATTCTATGACAATGTTCCAACCACGAATGAAAATTCCACTAAGCCAGTTTCTGTAGGTTTGCTTTAACATTGAAAAGCGCTAGTCATTATTTGTTTCCATTCAAGGAAGTCGGCAGAATTGTAATGATCTTACAGTAATGTGGTTCGTAAAAACAAAAGAACATTACAACATTGGGGAGGTAGAAACCAAATCCAGGTCTAACACTGTTAGAGATACATACTTAGGAGTCTATTTAGTGGCTAGAATTTACCATCTCAAATGGCCATGGCTGTTAAGTGTTCCTACTTACTTTATTAGCTTTGAACACGTTGAGACAATCCAAGTATTTTAAAGCACTTGTCTGAGAACGTAAGTCATGTGGACAATATACCAGACGATGTCTTAGATCTGCATTGCATACTTTACATAAGCAGATCCATGGAGCCAACTTTGTACAAAAGCACTTAAGTGACCAAAGTGCAAAGCCTGTCTGCCTAATCTAAGTTAGCCGTGACTGCTCAAGCCCAGTCTTCAAAGACTAAAGCCTTCTTGTCTACCTCAAAGACCTAACTTCCTTCCATATAACAGTTGCCTCCCTCTTCCACCTCTACAAAAATAAAAACTAGACTAACAAAAAACAAGATAAACAAGTCCTCCTACCACGACTACTATTTAATTCACATTTCCTTATTTGTTAAGAGTTTAAGTATTCAAGCTCAATGACCTACCTAAATGTTCCTTACTGGTTCTTCTAACTGCTTTAACAATATTACTCTGAAATTACATGTATAAGCAATCATTTGCTGACTCTACAGACAGAAAACCAACCTAAGGAATGAATCTGAATAGAAAGCATCTAAATGATATTCCTTGCTTCCAAGTATGATGAACTCTGTATGCTTGTTTCAAATACTAACAATATAAGCTATTATTTAATGAGGAAAAACAGAGTCTCTCAAGTTAAACAAAATTTTGGGTTAGAAACAATTTGATAGGTAAATTCTAAAAACTGAGACTATTACCTTAAATGACCGTATCTAGTATTTTAAAACATGACTTAATACAGATTTTAACATTAAATTGTTATACTTATATTCCAGGATTATACAGTAAATATATTTTATATTGTCAGGCTATGTAGAGACAATTTAATTCTAAGTTGTATTCTTCAAAGAAATTATTTCCAATTTCCAATTCAAAAAAGTATACCCCTAGAGACAGTGACTGCCTTGCTCCCTCCTCAACGGGTACTTCTCTAGAAAACTCTAGAACACCCTAAGTTATTACTGAGGCAGTGACTGCCATTTCAAGAGTAAATGATTCATTTTACAAAAGTTACACTGAACAAGAATGTTTTTCTAAAATTAACCCCATTAACAAAACTTGTAAAAGATTTCTACAACATTCTCATTGCACACACTGAACCAACAAATGAAAAGATGAAAGCGGTCAGTCATGTCAAATCTGTAATAAATAATTCACATGTAACATGGACTGTATTGCCAAAGGCTAAAGCTGGCTCCACTCTTTCCGCTGATGGACAAATCTCTAGCCTGCAGCATACTCACAACAGTAAGCAGATTTTTAACGTCATTCTATTTAAAAATAGATTGGTTGTTTAGAGGCATAATTTGTAAAGCAAGATAACCAAATTAAATGAGTGTTAACAAATCTTGGCTTTTGGAATTTCTCAGGAAACATCCACAAGCACTGCTCAGCTCCTGGAGTACAAGGAGGCCTCTTCTTTACTCAGGCATCTTTAGTGCTGTGACCTCGGGCTTCATTTTAAAGTACTGCTTAAAACGAACAACGGCATACCTAGTGAGGAAAGAACAAGGAAAACTCAGAGCTGACTCAGTCCCTCCGCTGCTTCCAGAAGTTTAAGATTTCAAAGTGCACACTTAGCCTGCTGCGCCACCTACTGGACACTTCCTATGCTGAGCACTTGCCAGCCTAGAAGCTTCCACATGGCTTAAGTGGATGTGGCCTTCAGAGTGCTGCCTGAGAACAGGAATGTGATGCTCCTGTCATTTCTACACACTAGTTCAACCAAGAAGAGACAGACAGCACCTCCAGTCAACATCATCTTACCCAAGGAAATCAAACTCAATTGTGGAGTACTTGGCTTGGATCAAAGCCCAGAGTCCCCAGAAGAAATGAGAAGCCTTAAAGAGAAGAAAAAGGAAGAATTATGAAACAAATTTTTGTACACAATACAAAATTGTTAATTCTATGCTTTTCATCAATTACATGCATGGTACTTTCTGGTAAATACTCAGCTTAGGACTACTGAGTTCCATACACTCTCTAGCCCCAGAAGCATCTTCTTCCTTCTGTTAATTTTTACACAACACAGCCAGAAGAGAACATGCGGAAGCAGGGTAGTTACTGGATCACCACTGATGACTGTCTCTATACTAGGAAGTGACAAGGTCAGAAAGACTTGAAAACTGAAGTCTAGTAGTTTCTATAGCCTTTGCCCAATTCAGAACTTAGCACTCCACATAGCATACAGACACGAGTAGTGGTTCACATCCCTCCACCTATTTTATTGGTTCCATTATACACACAAATTACAACACTGATTAACAAGTTTATCAGTGAAAACTAGATCCTAGAACTTAAAACTAATGTGATTAGAAATTGAAACGTAATTGTATGCATGCCTTACAACTATTTTTTAAATGATTATTTTATTTTAAATGTTTGTTTGAATGGCACACACACACACAAATGATAAATTAGAATATTTAACTTTTTTTTTTTTATTCTAGTAATCTGGTAACACAGGGATGTTCTTCCAGAGGACCCAGATGAGATTCCCAGCACCTACTACTACCCACACAGAAGCTCATAGCCATCTGTAACTCAGAGGGTCTGATGTCTTCTCCCTGCTTCTGAGGGCACCAGACATACAAGTGGCACAGGCAAAATACTTATACACACTTTTTTTAATGCTGGTAACAAAAATGAAATTTTACTTTCCCAGAAATATTCTACTTTTACTAGAGATGCTCTAGAAAAACAATAGTGTTAAGAACCAGGTTTTATTTCTGGTATATCCTCTAAGACAAAAGCACCAAAAGGGTCAATGAGATCGCTCAGAGCAGTCGTTCTGAACCTTCAGATTGCCAAGACCACTTTGGGGTAGGTAGAACTACCCTTTCACAGGAATCACCTAAGACCATCAGGAATCATAGACATCTGCATTATGATTCATAACAGTAGTAAAACTACAGCTATAAAGTAGCAATGAAAATAATTTTATGGGTGGCGGTCACCGTAACATGAGGAACTGTAGTAAAGGGTCGCAGCATTAGGAAGGTTGAGGACCGCTTGCTCAGAGAGTAAAGTAGCTTGCTACTAACCATGTCTGACAATCTGATTTAATATCCAGGACCTGTATGGCAGAAGGAAATAATTCTAGTAGGTTGTCCCCTGAATCCACAGGTCCTGTAGCATGAGCATGCTCATGCCCACACAAAGTAAACAGATACATGTAACAACTGTTTTAGTGTGCACTGTTAGCCAGGCATGGTGTAATGGTGATGGCGGATTCTCCTCAAATTTCAGCACCTGTCAACATCAACAGCCATAGAGAAATGCAAATAAACACAACAGAGGTTCTCACTAAGTCAGAATGCAGTTATCTAAAAACAAATGACAGTAGATGCCAGAGAACCTGCAGACACAAGGAATCCCTTCTGTACTGCTGATGGGAGTGCAAATTCGCCAAGCCAGATGGAAATCAGCATGGAGGTTTCTCAAAGTTATAAATAGGTCTACTCTATGGCCCAGCTATGTATACTACTTCTCAGTATTCAACCCAACATCCCATGTTCCATACAACAGAGACTCAGAGCAGCCAAATTACGGAACCAATCTAGGTGTCCAACAACAGAGGATGGACAGAGAGAGTATCAATGGTATTTCTGCAATCATCAAGGATGAAGTTCCATCAGATGAAGAAGAACTGAGTCAGTAGAGATCATCATGTTAAATGCATTAAGCCAGTCTTAGGAAGACAAATATTGCATGTTTCCTCTCATTAGTAGGTCCTAGATTTTATAGGAACATAAAATCATTATGTATTGACAACATAAAAATAGAAGGAACACTGTTTACAAAACAAAGGACTAATGGAAGGATGATGAAGGGAAGAGGGGCATAACAAGCTCCAAGTACACTGTATATACGCATGTAATAGCCTTATGTAACCCTGTATAATAAAAATTTTTTTTTTTTTTTAATTGGGGCTGGGAAAACAGTTCAATGTTAAGAACCCGTATTGTTCTTGTAGAGGACCAGTTAGTTCTGTTGCAGCACCTACATGGTAGCTCACAATCTGTAACTCCCAATTCTAGGGCATCTGATGCCCTCTTCTGGCCCCCATGGGCACTGCAACACACATGGTACACATGCATATATGCAGGCAAAATAACACATAAAATAAAAAAAAAATATCGGGCCAGGCGGTGGTGGTGGTGGTGGTGGTGGTGGCGGCGGCGGCGGCGGCGGCGGCGGCGGCGGCGGCGGCGGCGGCGGCAGCGGTGCATGCCTTTAATCCCAGCACTTGGGAGGCAGAGGCAGGCGGATCTCTGTGAGTTCGAGGCCAGCCTGGGCTACAGAGTTCCAGGAAAGGCACCAAAACTACACAGAGAAACCCTGTCTCGAAAGAATAAAAAAATGAAGTAAATAAAAAAAAATCTAAACTTAAGAAAATTAAAGTTTAAATTTAAATTAAAAATTGAGAGGCTGAGACAGGAGGATTATTACAAATTCCAAGTGAACTTGGCCAAGTTCCAGGACAGCTTGAATCAGAGTTAAGACACTGTCCACTACCCCCCATACCATCCACCCACCATCCACCCACCCCCACCGCCGCACCCCCCCCCCCCAATCAAAAGACTGTTAAGTCCTAGCGGTCCCACATGTGAAGACTTTTCTCTTGGATAAGGAACACATTATTATATCCTACAGGTGAATTACTAACTTTCAGTATAGTCCTTCAGAATACATAGACAAACTCAAGTCTAACACTTCGAGGGCTCTCTGGCCTGACTCTGAAGGTCAGCCAGTTAACCTGTTTGGTCGTGCATGCAGTGAGCACACCACTCTTCCGGCAATGACTACGGGTAAACCTTCCAAGGTTCTGGCCTGAGCGCTCTGCTTCCTATGTAACACCTCACAGGCACTGTCTCTCCCAGAGATGATAGAACGGTGCACGATTAAAACCAGGAGTTACAATTAACCTTCCTTAGGTCATTTCTGTCAGGCCCTTTGTGGCAGCAATGAGAAAGATACTCATCATGAGCCCTGAGACTGTAAGAGGCCATGCTCATCCTGGCTACTTCGACACACACTCCAGAGCACAGGCTATGACAGGCCATGGGACTCTCATGCCTTGCAAGCCACTGGACCTCACAGTGCCACTAACACTAAGGCACAGATCTCAGCATCAATCCAGTTTCTCCAAAGATGCCATTGGTAAGAAAGGGACATCAGAAGTTTAAAGACTATTTAATGACTAATTTCCACTGATGTTTTAATCCTAACTGAACTACTAGATTAATCACCTTCAAACTCACTCACCATGTTGATCTGTATCTCATCTATAAGGCACATTCCCTGTGAGATCTCCTCTCATTCCCCTCCTCTTAAAGTCCTGTGATCCCAAAGAGGAGGATTCTATTTGTGATTCATGAAATAAGCCTCAAACAACATTATTTTCACCATGCAGATCCTTATGGCTAGTCACAGGGATTCTGTGAAACAGGGACTAAGGAGATGAGACTGATCATGTTACTAGAAACCCTATGCATTACTCTTGGTTCTGCACCAATGATGAAAAAGACACCTGGAGAAAGACCTTAAACTCTAAGGCAAGAAGAACTGAGGTCACTCATCCATTCAAACTTGTAAAATGTGATAAATACTTCAGGTATGAGCAAGAGGAAATGAGAGTTTCTAAAAGCAAAGCAATCTGGCTAAAAGGAAGCTAGCAGCAGGGCAGTGGTGACCCATGCCTTTAATCCCAGCACTTGAGAGGCAGAGGCAGGAAGATCTCCATGAGTTCAAGACCAGCCTAGTCTAAAAACATAACCAAAAAAACACAACAATACAAACAAACAAAGACAAAAAGAAAGGAAGCTAGCAAAGTCTTAAAGGGAAAGTGGAGTGTGTGCCTGCACATATCTGTGCATGCCTCTATACAGGTCCTAACACAAGTCTTTCTATTCTGCTGAGAGCAAGAAATGAAAGAAAAAAATTCACGCAAGAGGTCATCAGAATTTTGGTAAAAAAAGAGGAATTCAGACAAAAACCAACTAGTTTTATTCATGAACAACCAGAAGTTGGTATTAGACCTCACAATATATGAATTTACTATATACTCTTTTGTTTTTTGAAAACCACACATAAATTTAGAGGAAATGCTAAATGAGTAATATTATTAGAACAACTAGCCAATGAAATGGCTCAGTGAACAAAGGTGTTTGCCATCATGCCTGAGGACCTGAATTCAATGCCTGGTCCCAAGTGGTGGTGAGAGAACTCAGACCTGCAAGTTATCCTCTGATCTCCACATGTGTACCATGTATGGCAGGTATGCATGCGCACACACACACACACACACACACACACACACACACACACACACACACACACTAAAATGCAATAAAACATTTTCAAAAATAATTTTGAAGTTTGATGTCTCTATTATTTGTCCTTTATCTTTTTTCTATCAGAACATAATAAATGATGTGGGGGCAATGTGCACATGGAGACACTAACATTCTCCACTTTATTTCTTTGTATGTATGTATCTGTGAATACAGGTGTGTGGGCACATGTGTATGTGGATGCATGTGTGTGGAGGTCATTGTCTACAGTGTCTTCCTAGCTCTCTGAACCCAGAGCTCACCAACTGAGCTAGTCTAGATGGTTCCAGGAATCCCATGCACTGGGTTACAGAAGGGCTACCATACCTACCTAGCTTTTTCCACTGGCCTCTGTGGATCCAAACTCTGGTCCTAATGCTTACCCAGCGAGCACTTTACTCACTGAGACATTTCTTGAGTTAACCAAGACTGGCTGGCTAGCCAGTCAGCCCAGAGAGTCACCTGCCCATCCCCTCTCTAGCACTGGGGTTACAGGTGTATGTCATAACCACTTTTACATGGGTGTGAAGCATCCAAACTCAAGTCCTCACACTTGCACAACAAGCACTCTGCTCACTGAGGCATCTCTGCAGTCCTTGTATAAAGGACATTCTGTCTGCTGTGGCCACCATGGCCAACTGTACCTGTAATCCTAACACGAGAGGCCTGGACAACAAGGCTAGAGGACACAGGGATCCAAATAAATATATTTAAAGTACAGTAAGCTTTTTGTTTATTTTGGTTTGGTTTAGTATTTTAAGGTAATATAGTCCAGGCTGGCCTTCCTTGCTGTGTGGCCAGCCTGGTGGTAAACTCTAGATCCCGCTGCATCTGCTTCTCAAGAGCTGGAACTGGAGGCATGCACCACCATGAAGGTGTTTTTCCCCTTAAACCACATTTAAGTTTATTTCTAATTACACTTTGCTAGGAATTTTAAATAGACAGGGGTGCTAAGTTTTACCAAAATATATCTTTTCATTCTAAGCTATAAGCATTTTGAAGGACTTTAATGGTACACTTCCAATCCTCCTCAACTAGCATAGCAGTAAATGCTTAGCATCTGATTAATGAACCATATACAGACACAATTCCAGAATCAAAAAAGCATGTGAACACTGCAGGAAGTCTGTGGGTGAGTATCGTTACATAGACATCAAGGACTTCAATGGCAGCCTCATTAGCTGCCCAGCAGCTCTACTACATGAGCATCAGACATCGGCTACCACATCTGAACACATCCTCTCATTTGAGTGCTCTGAGTGTATCTGGGGAATCTGTGCTGCACAAAACTATCAACAGTCTACCTGGGGGCCATCACTGCAGTCTACTTGAAAAAAACAAGATGGCCAATGCTCTCAAAGCCGATTTTACAGTCATATGAAAGCCTATAACATAGCTGAAGGAATTGATCAAGTTATTCAGGAATGCTTTAACACATTAGCTGCAAGCTATGCTAATGAACTACAGTATTCTCAGAAGATAAAGTATTTTCAAACTAAACGCACGTAAAGATAAATAAGTGGATAAAACAACGAGTATGTCCTTAAAGCAAGGTAATAAACTAAGAGGCAAACTGTAAGCAATCGTGTTTTTTCATTATTTGAAACAGAATTGACAAAACTAAAAACTGATTTATACAATGATCAAAATTTAATTAGGTGCATTAGAAAACTGTCACTGATTCCATTTGAACTTACCAATGCAAACTGGTTGACTTGAATGAAGAGTGTCTCTACTTCCTTTTCAGTGACTTCACTGCCAAAGCCCTTATACTCCTTGTAGGCTTCAAGGTAAGAGCGCAGCCACTGGCCCTGGAGTTCTCTATCTGGATAAAGACTATAGTCTACATCACTGACACCTGAGGAGAGACAGACTATTGAGAAACACCCTTTAGAAGGCCTAAGTACTACCAGCCAATGTTTTAAGTGAAAAGTAATGAAACCTTTCACTTCGGCTAGCAAAACCTTATTATTAAACAATGGACTAAGCGTTCAGAATCCCAGCTTAAATCTAAGGCACACAGCTGCTGCTCATTTTAGGAAACAGATGAAGTTCTCAGCAGTAGCCCCAATCTACATTTGAATAAGGCCCTCGGTGGCTTTAAGCAAGATGAGGTGAACAGAGGTACAAGCCCTGCCTCTATTCAGTTTTTGATCACACTCAGGGTAAACATATCCCTATGTTAAACTGCTATAAAGTTTCAGAAAACAATATATTTGTAGCATGAATCTTAAAGGGTCTTATTAATAAAAACAAACCTGAGTCAGGTATTGGGGTCAATGCTGGTAGATCAGAGAGACAGAACAAGCCATAGCTAACCTCACCTTGCCAATTCCTCAGCTGGTCCTGTTTCCTCAGACTGGAAGCTTCTGTGTCCTCATCCCAATGGCTCTCAGCTGAACTGCTACTCGAAAGCCTGAAGCTTAACCAGCTAAAAGCTTAACCAGTCAAATGCTTTTAGTTTCTGGTCTCCACGCCTTATATATCTTTCTGTTTTTGCCATCACTCCCTGGGATTAAAGGCTTGCTTTCTGGGATTAAAGGTGTGAGTCACCATGCTTGGCTGTATCCTTGAACAGATGGATTTCTGCCTCTAGAATGCTAGGATTAAAGGCGTGTGCTACCACTGCCTATCCTTTATGTCTAATATTGTAGCTGCTCTGTCTCTGACCCCAGAGATAAGTTTATTAGCATGCACAATATTTGGGGGAATACAATACCACATATATTTACTCTCATTTATTATCCAACTCTGGTATTTTCTATTTCTATCTTTTCCATTTCGTTTGAAAGGAGAAGTAGAGAGGGAAAAAGAAGAACGGAATAAGGAAGTTAGGTGGGCCATTATCACAGTCTGATGACCTACCCTAAAGTTTCTACTATTCCTGACTGGCATTCGGGCTCTTCATGAATACTCTAAACCCACCTCTCTAATGTAACCTTTGCTTCTCCTTCCAGAGGTTTCTATCCTAAAGATAGCAATCTCATTGTGGTGGTTGGGAAAAAAATACAGCCCTCAAAGGGAGTAGCACTATTAGGAGGTGTGGTCTTGTTGGACTGGGTGTGGTCTTGTTTGTGAAGGCAGGCTTTGAGGTCTCATATATGCTCAAGATACTGCCCAGTGTCTCAGACCACTTCCTGTTGCCTAAAAGATGTAGAGCTCTCAGCTGCTTCTCTAGAACCATGTCTTCCTGCATGCTGCCATGTCCCACCATGATGATAATGGACTAAACCTCTGAAACTGTAAGCTGCCTCCTCAATTAAATGTTTTTTGTTTGTTTTTTGTTTTTCTGTGGGAGTTGTTGTGGTCATGGTGTCTCTTCACAGCAAGAGAAACCCTAACTAAGACACTCATCTTAATGCTGCCTCCCTCCTCTTCCATTTGCACATCCAAATACTACCTAACATTCAGGTTTTAATTCAGCTTTTCCCCACAGAAGTTCTAAGACAATTTTGGCTTCCTCCTTCAGCTACAACAGTGTGTCTGTCATGAAAGGTGAATTCTTTTTTGTGGGTGGAGTCAGCGGGTTCAAGACAGGGTTTCTCTGTGTAACCCTGGAACTTACTTTGTAGACCAAGCTGGCCTTGAACTCAAGAGATCCACCTGCCTCTGCCTCCTAAGTGCTGGCTTAAAAGGGTGAATTCTTATCCTACACAAACCCATTCATGCCTATGGGACAACATGTGAAAATATGTGCAGCACATACATAAGCTCTGGCACATACATGTATGGTGAATTTGGTGGAACTAAGTAACTAGAAACAAAACTTTCGCCTAGCCTGGTAACCTGAAATATATAAAAAGACAGGAATCTGTTACAAGTGCAAGTCCAGTGATGAAATATCCTCACTAGAAAAAAACACCCAAAGCATTTTCTAATCTTTACTTTTCGGAAAATTCTAAATACAGTCATGTTAATTATATATTAATTTCATTTACATAGAAAGCACCTCCTGTTCTAAACCTGGGCTCTTTCCCTGCAGTATTAGTGAGTTCTTCTCACACAAGCCATGGCTATCTCCCCCTTGTGCAGTATTTCCTGATGGCAAATAAAGGAAAAGCTCTTTTCTCCAAGTAAACAAAGCCAGCGGGTCAAGCTGGTGGGCAGGTGTGCCACTCCTACCCAGGTACTCATCCTAAAAACAACATTGTTAGTAGGAGCCCCAACAGTGATGTGTGGGTCTCACCTGCAAATTCATTGAAATGATTTCCAATATCATATGCCAGGTAGTTGTATCCAGAATACTCATAATCGATGAACTGTACGTCACCTATGTGAGACACAAAAACAAAGCAGATAAGAAATCATATACATGATCTGAAGACCCCTATGCTATCTGTAATTCAATCCTTCTCATACTTTGTCTCAATGTGTGTGCTTGGTTACATGCACTTCTGAGACAACACAGGGTGAGGCTGTGAATTTTATGGCAATGAGCTTTACAAAACTCAAATTATGTCTCTTGATCAACAGCATTTCAAGAACACTACTGTTCACTTTTGTTTAAATGAAAATATAGTCATTTCCAAGTTCTAATAGAAGGAAGATGTTTTTCGCCACATGGGGGCATCAGTAACTTAAAAATCCATGTTTAATTAAAAATAACTCTCTTTGAAAATTGTTTAGAGCCTATCTTAACAAAATATCACCTACAGCACACTGTATAGCAAGTTTATCTACATATGAAAATCAAACATAAACTCTGAAAACCTGAATTCTGTGACTGACCAGTATAAGAAGTGAGTTGCTATCAAATTCTTATGTTTGGCATAATTACACAACTAAGTTCTCCATGTCTTAGGGGTATTACAGTAGTGCTTTCACCTTTTAAAACGAGTAATGATACAGTTTCTAACATTTAAAAATTTATTTTTACATGAGTTAAATTAAGATTTTGTGTGTGTGTGTGTGTGTGTGTGTGTGTGTGTGTGTGTGTATGTGTGTGTGTGTGTGTAAAGACAATTCTGTTAGCCTTTTAAGTGAATACCACTACATGTAAATTTTTAAGTACTCATTATGGAGGTATTACATGTAAATATACATGTAGTATATGGACAAAATAAACAAAAAATAGAAGTTAGAGATAATAATTTTGAGAAAAGAAAAAAACTAATATACGTCACTGTCTACACCAGAGAAATGTGTACACCATGGAGCTATAGCTACAGTGGACACAAGAACGGCCACAGCTCTGACAGTCATTTCCAGGATGCTCAGGTTGGGAAAATTTGTGTCATTCCATCTTGTGACCAGTGAGCACTAGTGACAAAACAGACTCTTCCCAAATAAAACAGCATCTGAATTTTAATGTCTTAATATAGATTTGTATAGTTAAGCCAAAAAAGTATATTGAGCATATTCAATCATAAGAAAACCAAAAAACATATGACCAAAAAATGTTGTGGTGAATGTAAAATTTTGGGGGCAACAATTATATTTAATATAATTTTAAAACTTTAAGAATGGCAAGGGGCTGGGGAATAGCTTGGTGGTAGTGTGCCTGCCTAGCAGGCACCAGGCCTGGGGTTGATGCTCAATACTAGGGAGAGAAAGCTCTACTGCAAAAAATGACAATGATCAAAGCGCATTTCAGTTTGCAAAATTGGACATACATTGTTACAATAAATATAAGGTTTCTTAAATATTAGTGAGAATAAATCACACTGCAATTTAGCCTCGAGTGTGACCTGCCGCAAGCCCAGGACTACTGGACAAGCACACCCCTAACTGAAGGACTTCACTGAGCAACAGAAGGGCCTTTGACTCACACAAAGCCGTTAAACAGCTTTCAAAACTAATAGCCAAAATACAAGAGTTATGGATACTGAATCAACCAATACACTGTGATACGACTGATTAAAATATGTCTAAAACAAGAAGAGTATAGTGAATACAGGGCAAAGATGAATTGAAATAAACCCTAACAAAATGTTCAGCTCCTTTTACCACAGGTGATAGACAAGTGATTTTTCCCTTTAACTATTTTTTTTAACTTCTTTACAATGAGGATTTCTGAAGGAAAAATGTTATTCTATGGATATTCTATATGAAACTGCCAACAAAGAAAACTGAATAGAATGGTCCAGAACATGCCTATTCCTCCACAAGCCTTCTAAGAACAGAATACATATCCCAGGGTTCCTAACTGAACCCAGCAAACATGTTTAACACACATAGCTTTACATGCAGCTGTTGATGGCTCTGACTCGTTAGCACAACTCCTTGTAGAGCTCATGTTACAGTTAAATGCCAATAAAATACACAGCCCAGTCCTGAAGCTTACTGTTCCACATACATAATAGCTTCAATTTTCAAAATTACATTTAGAATTTGGCAAATACAGTTAAAACGGCAGGTAAAAACAGACCTGCTTATACACATAATTTAATTATAACATAAATCATTTTAAGAAAAGTTAAAATCTGTTTCAGCATGAAAAGTTTTAGCAGTGACTTTTGTAGTAGCGTTATCTCATTAACACTGGCCTTTATGTTTAAATGCTATGTTGAGTTTATAATGAAATCTAAAGATAAGAAAATGAAGCTAACAAAGTACAGATGGGGCTGTTACCAGGCTCCGTGCATGTGAACAAGTGAGGCGACAAAGCTCCAGTCAGTGCGTTTAAGAAGCACGGGTGCGCCGCCACATGGCAGCAGCAATGGCATACCTAATCTGTAGCAGATGAAGAGAATTTGGCAAACTCACATTGTACAAGACACAAAGCTTTAAAGGAAAGAAATTTTAAAAAATCTGCATTAACTATTCTTTTCAAGTTATACAAAGTGGAACTCAACCTTAAATTTAAAATTCTGCAATAATGTAAAATTATAGATGTTTATTTTAGGGTGCCAGAAAAATCAAATTACGGTATTGGAAACTGCTCTCCTAGCAAAAGAAACATGAACATGCTATTTCTTTATCCAGTAAGTTTAATTCTTATTTCTAATACTTGCCAATATTAAGAATATCACTACTGATAAATAATTCTTTAAGATAAAAATTTCTGACTGGGGTCTCGGGTAGACAGATAGTGAGAATACTCCCTAGGACTCTATGTGCACACTACTCACTTCCTACGGAGGGCTTCTCGGTCATCCAGATTCTCAAGACATCCTTAACCTTTAAAAACAACAACCAGCTTAAGGGCTAGCACTGATTTTATTGCCTTAGAGAGTTACATCAATGACACACATACAATGCATAAAGCAAATGATGGATGAATTTGAATTTTTAAAGCTATATTTTTGTTTTTTACTCATTTGAAGCCCTTCACTACTGCAGGAAAAATCCAGTTATACTGTTCAAATCTCAATACAAGAAAAAGTCTTCTAATTATAAAAGCAAAGCACTTTAAAGCCAAAACTGAGTAACTACCCAAGGCTATTTAATAATAGCAAGACACATTTGTCTCGACTTTATTTTGATAAAAATAAAAAGATAAAAAATGAGAAATTAAGTTATCAATATGAGAATGTGAATACCCTTCCAGCTCACTCCACCTGCTCTGCTGTTAGACACATAGCAACATCTATTAGGAAAAGTACTGATCTTCACAGGAAAAAACACAAGCAAAAACATTGTCTGTCTCACACAGACCCAGGCAGGAAAATCTAGGATAGGAAACACCCAGTCCTGCTCAGTATCACCTCCATCAGAGCATAATTAACTCTAAATTCAAGGGCTAGGGCGTAGCAATTGCTATGTGACATAGAGCCTAGAGGAATGGACAGAAGGGCCTTCCTGGCATATGAGAAGGAGTCAAATGCTAGGAGAGAAATGGAGTCTACAGAGAACACTGAGACACAGGAACATATGAGGAGGGGTTGCAAAAGAGCATTAAAAGAAGAAAAATGTGGTATTTCTAACATTCCCATTCAAGTATGAATCAAATATAGTGGACCTGAATACACAGGTTGTAAAAAAGTTCTAAGCCTCTGCCTGTGTCCATGCAAACAATCCTTATTAAATGTAGTGGCATGCAAACAACCCTTATTAAATGTAGTGGGCCACACACAAAGAGGAGGGGAGGGCTGAAGAAAGGGTTCAGCAGGAATGATAAGGGAATGAGAGGATAATGGAGAGGGCAATGACCAAAGTACATTATAAACATGTATGAAACTACGAGTAAAATAAATACTGAAAACAGAGATCTATCTAGTAATATCTTAGTCATTGTTCCTTAATAGTTCAGGAATGGTTTAGCTGGTTTTTAAAACAGGGTCTTGTTATGCAGCCCTGACTGGCCAGGTATTCACAATATAGACCTCACATGGCCATCTTCATGCCTTTGCCTCCTGAGAGCTACGCACCTGGCTAGGGTTCAGTTTTACAACTGCTTGCCTGACTTTGGGGTGGTTTTTCTTCCTACACAGTAGTCTAGAACCAATCACTACAGGGTTAGTATTCCAATCACTACAGGGTTAGTATTACTCGTCACAGGAACACAAGGCACTCTCCAAGATGGTAGAAATGTTCTACACTTCAGGCGTTCCAGTTGTAGGAGTATAAACACCTGTCAAATTCACCAAGTAGCATGCTTAAAACTCCTTTTTGTTTTTAAAGGCAGGATTCCACTATGGTGCCTAAGTCAGCCCTGAACTTCTCAGGCTCCAGATATCCTACATCTCAGTTTCCCAAAGGGCTGCAATTCCAAGTACACATCATCACACCCAGCTCAATGTGCTAAGATTGGCACAGAACACTTCAGTGAAAGGCCGGGCTCTAGAGATGCTATGTTGCTAAAGAGCTTGAGATGAAGGCCAATCACGTCTGCAACTCATTAATACACATAAAAGAAAGTAAGATGGACTGATGGATGGACAGGTGAAGTGGGGTGAGAAAGCACAAACTTGTCAATTCTAGATTCTAGGTGGCAGGTACATGGGTAATCACTATACATCAGATATGTGCTATTTATTAGATTTACTTTTATATCTGTATTTGTAAATATTTAAATAAAATAATATATAAACAGCTTTTATTTTAATGAGTACAGTGGTACTCCAAGCGGGTAAGCAAAGCTGTATATGTATAATATATTGGTTTTTATAAGCAAACATGTTTATATGATTATATACCTATTTCTAGTTGTTTCATCAATAAATGTTTAGATTTGTCTGTATATGAGATTATCTTTCAAATGAAGACAGGATTTGTTTTGTTTCTGCTGTTTTTTTAAAAAATAGAAACTCTAGTGGCCCTCAGGATGATGGTCTTGAATTTCCCATCCCCTTTTCTCTACCCTCCAAATACTGGATTAGAGGGCCATCACACCCATATATGCAATACTAAGTAAGGATGGCACCCAAGGCTTTAAGCTTATTAGGCCAGCAATATACCAACTGAACTACATCTGCAGTACCTCAGGGATAGTTTTTATAAGGAGGCCATGGAGAGCTGTCTCAGTCTAGCAAGAAGGTACTAAAAGAAATCTCTACAACTCTCCTAACAAGTCAGATCTTTGTTGAAATTTTAAAATAAAATCAACAGAAAACTATCATCTAAGTCATTAAAACAACAAAGGTCTGCATTAGTAAGAGCAGAATGGATCTGGCTTAGAGCCAATCAGGTAACGCAGAGTAGTGGTGACTTTCCTACCTGCAGGGTGCACAACTAAAGAAATTCCAAGAAAAGGTCTTTATTTTCTTCTACTCCTCTAAACTGCCTAAATGCTTACCAACCAACTTCTTTTATTTTACTCAAGAGAAAATAGACAATGATTACATATAGTAAGCCTCATATGTAGGCTCTTATGAAGAAATGGAAATGAAGAGAGAAATGAATGAACTACCAGAAGTCATCGTCAAACCAAAGAACGTCATCTGACAGAAGTAGAGACATGAAAGCAATCTCAAAGCTGAAATGTCAGCAACTAAAGAATTAGTTAGGATCAAAATATTACATTGGAAGCCAATCAATAAACAATATTCCAAGTTCCTCACTCCAGGCCTGTGAAATAAACAAATTAACAGATAAATGTATAATGCTGCCTGTGGCTCTAGAGGAAGAGTGACTGCTTCCCATTTTATTTATTCCAAATTCTATCTCATCATTATGCACTGTCCCCACTTTGGGGAACAATGTCACTTCAGTTAAAGCCAGGAATGGACCATTACTTAACAAACATCTGGACTCGGGGGGTAACTTTTCAAAATCCCCATACCAATTCATGCCAGAAGGACACCTACCTTGTCTTGTGTCCCCTAAGTGCTGTCTTCTGACAGTGTGAGCATCAATACAGGGTTAGAATTACTCTTCACAAAAGAGACCGTGAGGATCTCTCCAAGATGGTAGAAATGTTCTACACTTAAGGATGTTAAGTGTGCAAATTTTTTTTTGCTATATCTATGCATTCCTCTAACATTTACACGGGAGAATGCCAAATAAATATTGGATGCACTTAAAAACTGAGTGTCATCTCACACACACAGGCCACAGTGCTTAAAAACTATCCTTCATTCTTTTGATGAGATACATTGTATAAAATGCATGCTACAAACAGATAATAAGGGCTGGCAAACTATGTATGTATATTAATGCAAAAGCCAGCTCATCACATTATCATTTTTAATGTATGTAGGCACCTCAAGATGATACTGTACAAATTTACTAGGTTAGCTTCAAATTTACACTTCTGAGAAATTAAAAGTTACAGCAGATGACCAAGACAGCTTGATGATATCAAGGCCAGTCCCTCCACTTCATCCATTATTTTTATCTATTTGTATCTCATAAGATAACCAGAAAACAGTGAGGGCCTGAACTCAAGTTACATGAATGACCTTAGAGCAACAGATCAAATGTGTATGTGAATATAATGCAAAATTTAATTTATTATTCTATGTGTAAGTTACCCTCCCTTCAAAAAGCTCAGCTTAGTTTTCATTTGCTATAGCACAGGAAGCAGGCAGCCAAGATGTGTAGTCCACTCAGTCCTCTCTTTCTTTTTGTCTGTGAGCCTAACCTTTAATGGCTGAGCCATCTCTCCAGCCGTGTGTGTGTGTGTGTGTGTGTGTGTGTGTGTGTGTGTGTGTGTGTGTGTGTGTGTACATACATGCACATTTTCTGGAGATGGAGACTCACTATGTAGCCCTGGCTATCACAGAACTAAGTAGACCAGGCTGGCCTCAAACTCAAGAGATATACCTGCCTCTGCCTCCCAAGGGATGTGATTAGAGATGTGCACCACTACACATACCTAGCTCCCACATTGCCCTTTCTAAGATCACCTCTGGAGTGTCAAAGGAATGCTCCAGGGGCAATCGCATCATTTCTTATGCATTAAGCTTACCAAATTGTTGGAATAAGGCATGGTATCTTCTATTTGTAACTATAGATTCAAACAGGTCATTATGGTTTCATTATCTCAAAACCTGAAACACCATCAAAGGATAGTAACATATAACTTCTGGTCAGATGTTCATAAATTTTAGAAATTATCTGAACAGTTCAACCAAGAGTGTGTGTCTTAGTGTTTATGTATCAACTATTAACAAAAATCTTACAAAAGGATGCCACAAGATCCAAGTAGCCTTTCGATTAGACATAAACTAACTTACTGATAAAGGGGAAAACATACACACAGCCTTTCCATTACGAACACTCAAACACCCACGAAGACAAGGAGCAAGCAATACAACATGGACTCCTACTGAAAAGAGAAGGACAGAGAGACAGAGAGGGGACACTTCGACCTCTAATGCCAAATTAAAGTCTAATTGTTCTCTTTGAAATATAGCACTTTACATGTAAATTATCAACAGCTGAGATTGACAACTGTTTAAATGAAAAGTAAAGTACCTATGACAGAGTAATCTGATTTTTTTGGTCCCTTATTTTTTAGTTTTATAGACAAGTTTGTTCTATGAAATGAATATGCAAAAGAAACATAAAAATAAAAATATGACAAGTTAAAATTATATTCCAAAGAAGTAACAAATTCCCTTTAACTTGCAGTTAAAAATAAAGCTGAGTGTCCACTTCAAATGTAAGATGAAGTCCCTTACTTCAAACTCCATTACATAAATGTGTTATCAGGTCTTGCACTGAACTTAAGTTAGCACACTCTTTGGCATACCAAACGCTCCTGTCTCATGGCATTGAGATTTGGTCACCACTATTTACTGTAACAACTGCATAATCAGGACAGTAACCCATTAAAAGAAACTGTCATAGTTCATGTTTTAGGGCATACCTAAGGTTTAAATAAAGTGATTCCACACAAGAATTAACATGATCCAAAACAAAGACTTTAGCTCAGTATTTTTTAAACAATCTCCACACATTAAAATATCAAATATGAAAGACAAATGTTTTTGAAAATATAGCTTAAGGCTACCATCCTTGACCCTTTAGTTGGGTTTCAGGTTAAAGTTAGCCATAATTACTAACAATTCTTTTATTAGAACAGTTCCAACTTTGAATAGAAGGTCACTAATGGTGAATTTAATATAGTGATGACAATATCAATAGTAATTCTTTGGTTTTAGCATATTCACAAAAGCAACTTTTTTAAATTTAAAACATGGTCTTCCAAATATGACTAGTTTTAAAATGGGCTTCCTGTGAAAGTAGCAGCTTCACAGTTTTAAGCATGCTTTTCAAATATTTATTTTTAACACGAATTGTACTTTTAAATTTTGAATTAATATTTGAAGGTGTTTATTGTTTAGTAACCAAACCTCAAACCACTTTACCCAGTGAGCTAATAATGCAACCAATGAATTTTTGATATGAACACAGAGAATCAAGATATGAACAGTCACACAAAAAGTTACACCAAAAGTATTGACTTTTGCCTCCGAGTATTTTAAATTTCCCAAGGCTATTTTCTTTATTGTTACTTCATTTGCTATAAATAGGAACAAAGACAGTATTTTCTACATCTGAGTCTCTCTCCTACGTCAGCATATACACAGGAATTCAAAAGCCTGGAGGTATTAATGCTGCTAAGCTCACAGCACTGAGAGGGTTCCCACAGAAACCAGAAGTGCAGCAGCAATCTGTTGATCCCACACTCCTCCCCATTACAGCAGACATGCTTTCAACTCAAATATCCAAACAGCTTTTAAAAATATATACATTTACATGTATATATTTATAAATATATGTACACAAAATCATTTCATCATTTTACACTTAAAAAACAAGAGCCACCAACTGTTTCTAATAAACCAACTAACTTATAAAGACATTTTATCCATTTATGTATATATCCCTAATAGCAATTACAATGATTTTTATAACTTCAAGAGAAAATCTCTGTGTATGTTTTTAATCCTTATTTACTGATACAAAGACAAGGAACCATTAAGAGCATACGAGCAATCAACTTCCTTACTGCTAAGGTCAAATGCCTACCTTGTTTCTCGTTGTAGATTATATTCTTACACAACAGGTCATTATGGCAAAGCACCACAGGGGAGCCCAGGTTGGACAGAATCTCCTTCATCCAAGTCATCTCCTCCTGAAGAAGCTGAGGGCTTGGGATATCACTTAGGAACCTTTCCATTTTAAAAGAAGAGTTAGAGCTTGTTTATCTAATTGATACTTCTTTCAAGTTAAAAATCTACTTCAAATGTTTCCACTGAGTAAGCATATATTCCTGAACTCAACAGATCAATGTGTTCCAAAACTTGAATAAAGAAAACCTTTATAATAATTTAAACATAAGACAGTCACCCTTTAATCCCAGCACTTCGGAAGCAGAGGCAAGTGGATCTCTGAGTTTAAAGCCAACCTAGTCTACAGAATGAGTGCCAGGACAGCCAGGGCTACACAGAGAAACCCTGTCTCAAAAAAAAAAAAAAAAAAAAAACGAAAATGCAGAGCCAAAAAGAAAAACCCTGACACTTCAGACTTGGGGGAGGAACGGTGTAAGTCGTTACCAGCCATGATGTGCCGTTCTGAGCACCTTACTTTACTGTCACTTTATACAGGTAAGGGACTGAGACACAAGGAATGCACTAAGAGGTTTAAGTGTAGTATGTAAAGTTACAGACTGAAAATACTTATTTTAAGCAACGAAAGATGAATGCAACAAAAGAGTTCGGTTTTCAAAAAATCCTAGACCAGGGTCTGAAATGGAGATGACACACTCATTGCCTAGCTATCTTAACAGCAAAGCTCTACAGTTTGCCTTAGTGCAGTGGGGAGAGAGTTTTTTTAAAGATCTTTTAACACAGATTTTAAGTACAAGGGTTAATAAAAAAGGTGCCTGGAAAAAAGTAAGAACCCAAAAGTATGGGTGTGGGTGATCTATTTGTATAAATTTGATGGAAAATAAAATGATACAAAATGAGCTATCTCCTCCAGCTTACCAAGAGCACCACACCAAGACTCAAACTGCTATTCAAGTACTCCTTGCCAAAGAGCTACCTGTTCTCTTGGTTCTTCATCCGAAGTCTATTGATGACTCCTTACTCCCCACATGGGGAGTCTACCTGGGGAGACCACCAGCACCCACACCCAGCTAATAACCTACAGTATTCCCTTTACACAGACTATGGCACAGAGCTGAGCACTTGCCAAGGGGACATGACAGGGACAGGAACCTGCTCCACTTACATTTATTCTTTGTGTGTGCATATGCATGTGACACACTGTAAATTTATAGATCGTGTGTGTGCATGTCCATGCGGGTGAGCACACTGTGAACTTTAGATAGTTTGCCTCTGTCATTTTAGAAACAGATTTCCTACACAAAGATGCAGCCTTAACACACTTTAGATAAGACATAATAAAATTTTCGATTTTTATATTAGTAATAATCACAATATTCATAATTTAAATTCTAAAGACTAATCTATAAAAATCTCATATAAAAAAATAATGAAACACTATAGGCAGTTTGAACTTGGGAGTCAAGCTGGAAAAGCTAAGATCCCAGAAAGTGAATTTTCAACCTGCGATCTGTCATTTAAATAAACACAGTAAACTAAGATAATCTACGTTTTTACAGTCCCAATATACACCTCTAGATGTTTATAGATGGAAACACTTAAAAGGTCTCTATGGTCAATCATAATTGGTACCACTGTACCCTTTCACAGTATTCTTTGTAATTATTCCTAAATATGCAGTATTTATCTCATCTCTACCCTCCCTTTAATGTTATAAGGACATTTTTTCAGGGATGGGGACCTTCAAAATGATAGGGAGGCCATTTTTGCAGTGTGTTCAGAGAGCCACAGGGTCAATGCTTTTGTTCACTTTAGTGCAGAGAGGAAAGCAAACCAGATTTTATATAGGCTTTGTGATCTTTCAGTACTTACTAAGGGCAAAGCAATGAAATACCTTAGTAATTTACCTTTTATTAATGTCTTCATCAGCAAATCCTGTGGGAATGAGAGAGAAGTATTTTCCCATCTTTAGCCATAGGTTAGATTTGGGGATCCAGCCATTGTGTGCATGAATAGCATGGATTTTAGCAAGCTGACGAGCTATTAGCCTGTTCAAAAACAAAACAGCACAAAAACGTTATAAGTGTAATAAAGCTGACCCTCACTTATCACCGTTAGTCAGGTATCACAACTGTCTCCACAACTCTGTGGCATTTCCTTCTGAGTTCTCATTGTAACAGTGACTCTGCCAGACTGGCCAGCTGCTTCTGCACTCTTGCTGCAGCGCCTCACACCAGGTTGTATGGCCAACATCCCTGCCTCCTGATGCCACCCGACAGAAATGTCCGACTTAACATCACGTCCTGTTCCTTGGCTACAAATTCCCATTGGCACACTTCCACTCATGTTAAACCCAGTTTCTCTTCTCCCTCTGAAAAATAACATCACCACAGTCAAGATTCTTATTACAGTAAGATACTACAGTAATATGATCCCAGAAGTAAAAGCTATCCTCATCAATGGTATTTCGGAAAAAAAAAAATTATCTCCACAAAAAAAATCTGATTTAATAGGCTTGGCTGGGATCTAGCCAATGAATGAGAATTTAAAAGCTTCCCTGATAACTTTAACATACAAAAATATTTGAGAATTCAAACTAAGACACAGAAAAATAAGTGTCATAAGCTTGTGACTAAACACTTTTACTAAAAGTTTCTACTACATTTATTGTTCTTGTCTGATTTTTTTGAGATGGAGTGTCCTGTACCCTAGGCGGGCCTTGGACTATGCAGCAGAGGATGTCATTAAACTTCTGACCCTTTTGTGCCACCTAATGGGACTACAGGCGAGTGCCACCATGCCCAGTTTAGCAGTGTTAGGGAACCAACCCAGGGCTTCACACATGTTCGGCAAGCACTTTACAAACTGAGCTACATCCCCAGCCCTCTATCATGAATATTCTTGAGTTTTATTCATGTGGCTTATATAATGCTGATCTTAATCCTAACTCTAACCCATTCGCATCGCCAAATTTAGGAGCACAGACTGACTCAAGCCTGTGGGAGGAACACAGCTCAGTGGTATAATACTTGCCCAGGATATATGAAGGAGCAAGATCCAAGTGTATCCATAGTATACTTTTTAAAGCAATAAAGCATAACCCTCTTTTGCTGCAGTTTTTGACTTATTTTCCATGCTAGTGACCAAACCTACACCCTCAATCTTTTCTGGGTTTTTTTTTTTTTTTTTGAGACGGACCACACACTGTTATACAGGTTGACTTAGAACTCAATTGTAACCCAGATTGGCCTTGAACTTCCTGCAATCCTGTCTCTGCCTGCTGATAAAACAGGCATGGGCCACCTTGCTCAGTTTTTGGATTTTTTTTTTTTAAGATTTATTTTTAATTATCTGTATATGTATATGCATATGTGTGGCTATGTGCCTGTGAGTGCCCAGAGGCCAGAGGCACTGTATCCCCTGGAGCTGGAGTTACAGGCAGTTGTGAGCTGCCTGATATAGGTGCTAGGAACCAAACTCAGGTCCCTCTGCAAAAGGTACATGCCTTTAACTATTGAGTCATCATCTCCAGCACCAAACAACTTTAAAAAATTATGTTTTTTGTTGTTGATGTTCATGTGTGCGTCATATGTGTGCATGTATGCATTTCAGGTGGAAGAAGTATAGACAGGCCTGGAACTTCCTATGTAGCTGAGGATGACCTCTGAACTCCTGACCTCCTGGTTCCACCTCCCAAGCACAGGTGTGCTCCATGCCAGCAAGGCATCACTCCTATTCTATTTCTTCTCTTGCTGGGTGAGGAGGTTGGGTCATCCTCACTAGCTGTTATTTGTTCTGTTCTGCTGGGTGTGGGAATTTGGCTTATCCTTCATTTCTTTCAAGTTCAGTAAAGATGAGCAGAACTTCCCATCTGTAATCCTTTTCAAAATAACTTATGGTTCAGACATTATTAGTGATTCAAACATGTCTTTTCCGATTTTTGTAGTTTCTTTTTTTCTAGTGGTTAAGAAAACCTGATAAGCACTTAAAAATGCCATAAAAGAGTTACAACACTATCTGAAATAAACTGAGTAGCAAACCAAATAGCAAATGTACTCCTTGAAACATCAACTAACTTGATTCCTATCAGGTTCTTTTGCTTTTTTGACCTCCTTTTCAAAAAACAGTCCATCAATTCAATACATCACCTACTGCAAGCCAGTTGTCACACAATACACTTGAAAGAGTCAAGTCCATGTCTGGTTTCTTTCTGAGACAGGGTTTCTCGATGTAACTGCTCTGGCTGTCCTGGAACTCACTCTGTAGACCAGGCTGGTCTCAAACTCAGAGATACACCTGCCTCTGCTTCCCAAGTGCTGGGATTACAGGCATGTGCCACCACTGCCTGGCTGATGTCTAGTTTCTACCAGTACACAATCTACCTACGTGTTAAGTACATGACTTCTCTAGTATCATTCACATATATTCTAAATGAGTAGATCTAACTAAAAGTGTAAGACCATTTTAATCAAACATAATTATAAATACCAAAATCTGCTTTGACAAACCTTTACTGAGTAAAAACTGTAATCAGCCCCTCCATCTCTATAGGTCCCATATCCATGGATCCAACCAAGCACAACCAAAATGACTGAGAAAACAAATAATCTCACCCTGTCACACCTTGCTACACACCAAGTCCTACATAATCTCCACATAACACTACTGCGTGGAATGCGGTGATGGAGCTGTCCCCATCCCGGCTGCTCTGTCTCTGTCCTCCAGACACTGCTGTCACTGTCACATGCTGTGCGCTGGACTGATCCACAATGGCGGCTCTGGACTGACCGTGGAGCTACCTTGTTCTCAGATGCAGAAGAGTAAAGCTTAACAGCTTTGGAGTGTTTGCACTCACAGAGATGACTATACTGGGAAGCACACCTGTTCTAGATGCCTATCATCTCACACAGGGACCCAACTGAGGACCCAGACTTACAACAGTGGAGAGGAGGAATCTTGAAATGAGTCTTTCAAGGACATAAAGGAACAACTATGTAAACATTCTACTCTTTCCACGAGGTTGCTCACAAAGATTACGAAGTTTCCTTAGTAAAAAAGAAACTCTAAGCAGGCTCAATGATTCTGTAATTATAACTCCTAAGGCAGTAACAGAATGGTCTACGTTCATTTCGGCTGGTCACTTTAAGTCTAACAGTGTCATGTTTTCTAAGCAGTACATACAACAAAGCCCTATTTTCCTTTATATTCTATTTTACTACATAAGGACTCAGTCACCCATCAATGGTATTTTTTCAGCATCTACTTGTATTAGCCATGTGGATCAAAAGTTAATGACTGAAATGTCTTTATACCTTAGTTCTTCATTTACTTAAGCAGGCTTAGTAACATCTATCCCTTAGGGTTGTTTTGCACCAATTTTATTAAATTAGATTTAGACACTACAAAGTTCCAATTTTAGTAAGTGCATTCTGACATTTTTAGAATTGTAATCTACCTGTTACAAATTCTATACTGCTACAAAATAAGTTTAAATAAATTTAAATCTCATAGCATCCTCTGTGAAGATTTATTTTTAATTAAAAAAAACAAGAACAAAGCTGGGAGTGATGGTGCATACCTTTAATCCCAGTACTCAGGAGGCAGAAGCAGGTAGAACTCTGTGAGTTCAAGGCCAACCTGGTCTACAGAGTGAGTTCCAGGAATTTCAGCACAGGCAAGTGATTTGGCATAAAGAAAATTTTTTCTATCTTGTTTAACAGAACTTCAGCACAGGCAAATGATCTGGCACACTTCATCTCTACTCGTTTTCACTTGAAACTGTTGAAGTACAACCCGAGGGTCCCTTTCAGGAAGGCCCCATTGTAAAGCTCTTCCTGAGACATTCCTTACCATGCCCACCCTTGTTCTCTCAGTGCAGCTGAGTCTACCTGCCAATCACCACACTGACGGCTAAAACGAGATGTCCACCTGATGACATTCTTAATAGTCTAAAGTGTTTCAACTTCTAACACAGATATTGAGAAACATAGATCAGACAAGAAAAAAAGTCTGCAGGGTGTTCAAAAACTTTCTTTCTGCAGGGGCAGGGACACAGGGTCTCATGTGGCCCAGGCTGACATCAAACTCTCTAAGTGGCTGAGGATGACCCTGAACAGACCCTCCTGGGATTACAAGTGTGGACTACCACACCCAGCTGTTAAAAACTTGTAAGAGGCCAGCAAATGGCCTGAATCTGACTCCAGAAACCCACAGTGAAGGGAGAGAACCTACTCCAGCAAGTTGTCCTCTGACCACTAAAAATGTGCTGTGGCACAAAAACACCTAAACTCATATACACACACCTCTCCCCCTCCACACACATATAAATGTAATTTTTAAATTTTTTTTAATGTATTTCCTTAGTGTATGTAATATTCTTTTCTAAGGGAAAAATTTAGAAAAGCGCCAGGCAGTGGTGGCACACACCTTTAATCCCAGCACTTGAGAGGCAGAGGCAGGCAGATCTCAGTGAGTTCAAGGTCAGCATGGTCTACACAAAGTTCCAGGATAGCCAAGACTGTTATAGAGAAACTCTGTCTCGAAAAACCAAAAAAATAAAAATTTTTTTGAAAAGGAATGACCTGAAAATGGCTGGGTTGCAGACATGCTGTGGGTCCAAAGCTTCACCTTGTATAAACTCATAGCACAGTCCATTATTAAAGGTACAATAGAGTTGAGGTGCACAGCCATGAGCCTGCAACACACGGAAACTCTTCACTTCTTCATCTCGGTCGACTAACAGTTCAGTCTTGTTGCCGTAAATTCTCACCAGAACCACATCTTCCATGGTGTCACCTACATAGCAGGCAATGAGCTTGTTTGTGATCCCATCTGTGAAGAGCTGCCAGGGAACACAGAAAAGACAGAGAAATTTAATTATACATTTATAAGGATGGGACTGAAGATAACTTGATATGTGAGTAAAATGGTAATTGGAAACACCAGAGGTTTGGGTATAGCTTAGTGTAGATGGCATACACCAGACCCTGGGCTCAATCTCCCAAACCCAGGAAAACCACAAGAAAAACACCTACTTTTTAATCATCAGAGATTCTTTTGGAGAACACGAGACCATAGCTTAGAAGTAAAGTGCTTCCTTAGCAGGTAAGTCCTTCTTTGATCCCTAGCACCACTGGGGAAAGAACCTGAGAAGCACCAGCGAGTGAGCTCACTTGCAGAAGACAGACAAGCTTGATATGCATGTATAGCAATATGACAAAGGAGGGGGAAGAAGACTCGGTGCTTAGAAGCTTAAAAAATTGATTAAAAAAATATGGCTCCAGTCAGCAAGATGGCTCAGAGGGTGAGAACATTTAACAGCACATCCTGACAGCAGAGTTCAATCCCAGAAGCTAGTAGGGAAAGGAGAGCGTACTGACAGCTGCCCCTGACCTCTGCTCATGGGTGACAGCACGTCTGTACCCACATATATACACAAAACAATATTGTTGCATGAATCCTAAATGGTCTTAATAAAAACCCAGAGCCAGATATCAGGGTGAAAGCTGAAAGACCAGAGAAGCAGAGCAAGCCACAGCCACCCCCCTCTTACCTCATCAACTACTCTACCTGAAATAGTAGCCTGAAAGGGAATGAATTCCTGTCTCCTCTCGCCTTATTCCTTTCTCTACCCAGCCATATCACTTCCTGTTTCAAGCTTCCTAGTGCTGGAATTAAATGTGTATGCCACCACTGCCTGGCTCTGTTTCTCTTTTAGACTGGATTAATCTTGTGTAGCCAGTGTGGCCTTGGACTCACAGAAATCCAGACAGATCTCTGCCTTCGAGTGCTATGATTAAAGGTGTGTGCCACCACTGCCTGACCTCTATAGCTGGCTCTGTCCTGTGATCTCCAGGTAAACTTTATTTGCTAAGAGTACAAACAAAATATCACCACAAAATATAATAAAGAGTATTGCCTCAGATGCCTAAGAAAGTCCAGGTGTGATGACTCACACTGTAATATCAGCACTCTAGGAAGATCCTGAGTTCAAGGCTAGCCTGAGCTACATAGCCAGAGTGAAAGTGTCCAGTCTTCCACCCACCCCATAATTAAAAAACATGTCAGACTGAGCAGCAATAAACACATTGTCAAGCAAGTGGCATGTGTCTCCTATCATCAGGAGCGAAGTTTGAGGGTTAGTACACTGTATCCTGGTATTGGTGTCACCACGGCAAGCAAAAAGAAGCAGCTCTTCAGAGAGAAGAGCAATGTAAGCTTCCACAGGGGCTGTCGGCCCCCGAACTCAGCAGGTACCTCCTAGCAGCAGATACAATGAACCTGCACATATCCCTGATCTCAGCTTAAAGATCTGTCACCTCCCAACAGAAAACACTTAGTAGGTTGTATCTATCCTCCTAGAAGTTGGCAAGATGATATGACATACATGCTTAAACAGCACACACAAGTACAGATGAGCCTGAAGTGGCAAGACTACCACATACAGTGACACGTTCAGCACAGGCTGTGTGGTCTGTGTAAGGATGGCAGGCCCATGGCCAATTTTTACAAGATGAGAAAGGTAGAGAAGACTGTATGAGACACTGCAAAGGCTATATAAGTAAAATAAGTGATAATAAGAAAGTTTAATGTATTAGAAAAGGACAAGTAACTACAAGTGAAGGGTATAAATTAGTGGTATACTATACATCTAACATGCAGATATGGCCTAGATTCAACCCTCCAGACATTACACTTACACACACACATATACGCGCGCGCGCGCGCACACACACACACACACACACACACACACACACACACACACACACACAGAGAGAGAGAGAGAGAGAGAGAGAGAGAGAGAGAGAGAGAGAGAGAGACTGAGACCTAGCCTTCCAGCTTAACAAGCTAGGAAAGTAAACTGAGCATGGCAGTGTGGTGCATACCTGTAAATTTCAGCACACCAGAGGTTGGCAGAAGAGATCCCAAGTTCAAGAACAGCCCAGGCTACTGATAAATGAAACAAAGACAGACTGGAAGAGAAAGAAAAACCCAGAAGCTAAAAAAAAAAGAGGGAGGGGAGGGGAAGGAAAAGAAAACAATAAAGGGAATAATGAAAACTTCTGCAAAAACGTAAAACAGATCTTACACATACATCATTAGGAACAAAGCTTTTAAATCTCCCAAGCTGATCCTAAAGCTCAGCAAGACATTGCAAAGGAAAAACAACACAAGGTCCCTTATGAACCGTCATAAGATGGGTGTGACAGCACAAGATTGTGATCCCAGAGCTCAGGAAAGTAAAGCAAAAGGACCATCATGAGTGGGAAGGCCAATCTGTGCTGACCCTGTCTCAAAAGAAAAAAGAAAAAAACAACACAAAACCAAAAATCTTAAAATTATTAATAACCAATACAGAGACATATCAAAATAATATGACATCTCAACTAAATTTGATTTACTCTAGGAATGTAAAGATGGTTTAATGTTCAAATTTTCAAAATTAATGCATATACCTCAATAACAAAATATGAATGCACTGAATATATTAAGTTTCTCTGTCTGTGTTTAAGACAAGGTCTAATGAATGTAGCCCAGGTTGGCTTTGCACTATGTGGCTGAGGATGACCTTGAACTCCATCATGCTACTTCTGTTTCATCAGTGTTGAGGTTACAGACATGTCATCATGCCTAGCTCTGTCTGGTTTTCTTATTTTTAGTTATTTCATATGCATGAATATTCTGTCTACATGTATGTCTATACACCATGTATGTGCCTAGTGACTGTAGAGACCAGAAGAGGACATCAGATCCCCTGGAACTGGAGTTACAGACGGTTGTGAGTTGCCATGTGGGTGCTGAGAACTGAACCTGGGTCCTCTGGAAGGGCAGCAAGAGCTCTGGACCACTAAGCCATCACTCTAGCCACATCTTGCTATTTTAAAGAAGGAAAATACATGTGTACACAAACATTATGTATTTGTATATAATTTATACACAGAGATGGAGCAGTCTGCATCTATGAGTTACATATCTGTGGCCTCAAACAACCTTAGATCAAAAATATCTGAAAAGAAACCACACCCACACTCAATAGACTTTGTAGGGTATCATTCCCTGCACATGACAGCATTACACTGTACTAGACATGAGTAACCTAAGTCAGTTAAAAGTAGGAGAGGAAGTCCACAGGTTAGTTACATGCAAGATCTTTACACATCTGAGGAACCCTGGAAGATCCCCATAAAAATTGGAGAGGGTGCATGAAAGGAGAAAAGCTTCGTTCCTGAAGGGCAGAAATTTTTCACTATTTCAATGGTTTGTGATTCTGAACACAACCTTGGAAATAAATGATCAATTTGTATGAAGAGAAAACCATGTCATTGGTAAAGCTGTCCTATTTATCTAAACCAGAGAGTAATGGAACCCATGGAACCCTGCGGCTATAAGTCAAATGTCTAGATCAGCAACACAAGTCCAGCCCTTACCTGGGAAAAAGGGCAGAGAGCACTGATCCTGAGCACCGAGGCTGTCCTGTCGGAACACTGCCAACTGCTAACAGATTTCAAGGTGAGCAGAATCCGGCAGTGACAGGACCAACTCCACAAGAGTTGGGTCATTGCATCTACAAAATGTTCACAGCACTGACAAAGTGCTCGCCATACAACTAAGAAAAAAACGACAAAGGCTGACTAGGAATGGACACCAAAGGCAAAGCAGGAATGGATGGGGACTTAGCCACACATAATCTGGGGCTGCTAATCTCAGAACCATCACAATGGAGAAAAACTGCACTTGGCTGACAGCTTCCTGCTATTAAGACTACTACATCTGGGAGGGAGGCATGTCACTAGAGAACAGGCAACCAAGGGTAAAGGAGCTGGGACAAGGGAAGTGATACATGTCTGAGGCCAGCCTAAGCTACACAGTCAGCTATAGGCAAGCCTGAACTACAGAGTAAGATCATTTCCATAGATATACATGGATGTGTATAACATACACATATATACGTCAGGACATTTTTCATAGTTTACAAGTCAGTTATGGCTGGGATAACGGGGAATCCAAAACTCACTACTGAAGTCTTTGACAGCTGTGACACGCCAGCATGCTGCAATATCATTCCAGGAACTTCGAGCTGGTAAAATGAATAGGATTGGCCAGATTTTGGAAAGGGACCTTCCTGTGCTGCTTCTTCTGTGCACACAATATGGAACACCCTGTCTAGGTGAAGTAGCTGAGCTGTGTACACAGGTATCAGCCGGGCTTCATAAGAATCAAATATTCAGTTGTTTACTATGGCCCACATCTTGGCAGAGTGATCAAACGCCACCCATCTTTTAAGTGCCACTGTGAAAATGCTCTGTTCATGGGGGGAACACACACAATTAGTTGACTTACTATTCCATGTAACATGGGTGGATCTCATCTAATCAGCTGAAGGGCCATGAAAACAAAAACCAACATTCCTAAAGAAATTCTGCTTCGAGACTGCACTACCAACCCACACCTGAGTTTCATGCTGCCATCTTAGGAACTACAGACCTGCCAGTTATCACATAAGCTACTTCAACAAGGGATCCAGAGATCCCCAACACATAGTTTATCATCTTTCCCATTCCAGTAAGAACTTACCCTATGGAAATACTCAGAAAATTCATCCAAATCACAAAAATACACATCTAAGTTGTCTGCTAGAATACTGTTTTAACTGCCAAAAAACTGAAACAGCTTCAACAATATTAAAGGAAAAATAAATAAATGAAAGGACAAGCCATGGATCAAATGCTTGTGATCCCAGCATTTGGGAGAGGCAAGGGAATCTTACGTTCAAGGGCAGTCTGGGCTACATAAGACCCGTCACAAGAAAACATAAAGTAAACTACACACTTAGTCACCCACCCCACCACACCCCCATTTTTTAAGAAAGGGTCTCTCTACATAGCCCTGGTTGTCCTAGAACTCACTATGTAGATCAGGCTGGCCTCAGATTCACAACCTCTGCCTCCAAAGTGTTGGGATTAAAGGCATGCACCAACCACACTTGGCAAATCACATGTTTTTTACATGATCAAATGTTTGCAGCTGAGTCGGGCAGTGGTAGCGCACGCCTTTAATCCCAGCACTTGGGAGGCAGAGCCAGGCAGATCTCTGTGAGTTCGAGGTTAGCCTGGTTTATAGAGCAAGATCCAGGACAGGCACCAAAACATCACAGAAAAACCCTGTCTCAAGGGGAAAAAAAAAGGTTTGCAGCTGTCACACATTGAGTAAATTCTTGTGAAAAGGCCAAGGGAATGACAAAATTACTCAGTGGATAAAGGTACTTGCTGCCAAGCCTGAGGACCTAAGGTCAATCCCCAGGAACCACATGATAGCAGGAAAGAACTGATATTCTTCCCTTCCCCTCATACAATAAATTCAATGTCATTGAAAGTTTTTTCTTATTGTTGTTTTATTTTTTGTTTCTGAAGACAGGGTTTCTCTGTGTAACAGCCCTGGCTGTCCTGAAACTCACTCTATAGACCAGGCTGGCCTCGAACTCAGAGATCCACCTGCCTCTGCTTCCCAAGTGCTGGGATTAAAGACCTGACACCACCGCCCAGAGGGTTTTTCCCAGAGGGTCTTTCTTTTTTTGTTTTTTAATATGAAATTGTATACATGAGTATAGAGTTTAACTCTGTAAAATGTTTGAGTAGACCACACACACACACACACACACACAAAACAAACCAGCAAAGAAAGACTAATGGTGTAGGAATGCAGGCAGTAGGCCTCCTTCCCCTACTCTCATGGTTTAACACTGGGTCTCTTTAGTGAGATGACGTATTTATGCAGACTCTTATAAAATGATATACATTGGGCTTACTATTTTCTCTAAGAGCTTCACTTGTGAAAAAGGACTAATCCAAAACAGTCCACTTTCCGGAAGAAGGGAGGAGAAAGAGGAAGTGCTGCTACCGTGGACACCACTGGAGGGAGGAAACAGAGGAAGTCTAAATTGATGGAAATATTTTATCACTTGCTCAGAGTCTGGGGTTACACAAGTAAATTTGTTTCATGAATTTTTCTCAAACTTATTTTTGAGAAAGAATCTTGCTGTGTGGCATAGGCAAGCCTTGGACTCCTGAACTCAAGCAACCTCCCCACCCTCCCATCCCCGAGTTTAACCCTATAGGTAAGCATGGCCATGTGCTAAGCTTACTTTCAATGACATATACACAAAGACACTACCTGATGAAGTATATACTTTAATGTAAATATAAAACAAGCCTCTCAGGGCAAAATACCTAATATTATATGAAGTTTTCAGATGCACCTTCTTTTGTTGCATGAGCCATGTACATGTGTGTGTGTTCACACATATGCAGGAACACATGGAGACTGATCGTGTTCCTCAGCCACTCCCCCTCTTAATTCACTGAGGCGGCGTCTCTCAACTGAACCAAGAGCTAGCCCATACAGGTAGTCTAGCTGGCTAGCTTGTCCCAGGAATCCATCTCAACCTTCCGATTGCTGGGAGCACAAGCAGGCCTACATGTGCACTCAACATTTCTACCGGCACTGGAGGTCAAAACCCCAGACCTCACACTTCCACAGCAAGCACGTTAGCCATCTTACCTGCTGAACCATCTTCCCAGCCCTGATCTTATACTATCTTGTCTTCATTTTAAAAAAATGTATTGACTTGTACCGGTGTTTTGCCTGCTGTGACTGTCTGTGCACATGTGTACCTTGTGCCCACAGGAGGCCAGAAGACAAGTTTCAGATCCTCTGAGATTAGAGTTACAGACAGCTGTGAGGTGCAGTGTGGGTGCTGGGAACCAAACACAGGACCTCTGAAAAAACAAACAAACAAAAAAAAACCATGTGCTCCTAACAGCTGAGCCATCTATCCGACTGCTCTTATCTATCTTACTGTAACTCATTTTTTTTCAAAAACCGTTTTTATAATTATCTGTCTGTGTGTATGCAGGACTCAGCAGTCCTCCCCTTCCAGCCACATGGATTCTGGGACTGAACTCAGTTCATGAAGCTTGGCAGCAAGTAAGTGCCTTCTTTACCAGCTGAGTCATCTCACCAGCCCTTAACAAAATTTGCAAACTGTAGCTGTCAGGACTTGAGACAACTCAGCAGTTAAAAGCTACTCTTCCACTGAACAACAGTTTGGTTCCCAGAACCCACACAGCTCCAGGGATGCAACACCATCTTCTGCCCTCCCCAGGTACCTGTACACACATGCCATATGCACACAGAAACATGCACACATAAATAAAATTAAATTTGTCTCAGCCACAGTATCTACTCAACATTCTATCAGTGTATGATAGTCATAGGACCCAAAATCCATCCATGGTAATCACTTATTCCCCAAGTCACATTTATCCTGCAGCCTCAGTGTGTAGGAGGCACAGAGGGCCTTGTGCTCACAGGTAAGCACTTGGGGAACCTGGAATGTGAAACACGAAGGGTTGTTCCTTAAAGGAAGGGATGCATAACCTGTTATCTACCCAGAAGGCTGGCCTGCTGTGCTTAACAGCCTAGTGACCTTGGTGCTATTGGTACAGCAGGAGACCACACCGGATCCCCGCGCCACCCCCCCCCCCCACCCCCCCCCCCACCCCCACCCCCCCCCCCCCCGCCATTACTGTAAACTTGTTTTTCTCAGTCAATCTACAGAACACATCTTTATAGGTGTCACATGTGGTCAATCTACAGAGCCCATCTTTATAGTTGTCACATGTATCAATCTATAGAGCCTATCGCTATGGATGTATCATATGTAGTTTACAAAGAGTCTGGATGAAGTCATGTCTGATCTTTATTTGGCTTACTTTGTGCTTTATTGTGCACATGGGATTGAGTTAATTATCACCAGGAAAGTTTTCACCAAATTGTCCTGTGCTTAAATAGGCATAAAATAAACTACTCAGGGTCATACTCCCGAAGTTTGACAACTCCTAGATACAATCCATCACGACCATGTGTGGTAGGAGGAAGACTTTGGGATTACAGTGCCCTGAAGCCTCTAATGGTAGCATGTGATCCGAGGAGAGGCACCTCCGCCAGGATGGAGAAATATGATGCTTTTCAAAGACTTGAGAAGGAATAACCTACCGGCACACAAATAGTTTTCTACTAAGCTGAAGTTCTCAAGTGTTGGGCAGAGTAACTTCCCAGGTTGGTGATACATACTTCGATGTGCACACAGGTATGCATGCTAGTCGGGACATAGGTAGTCCAAGGCACACCCCTCTCTGGTATTTTACTTTAAAGCCATACAAATTTTTCTCAACCAATGTTTCTCTGCACTGCAATGTGACACTTCTCTTAACAACAAAGAAGAGGGTAGAACTCACCTGCTAGAGACATTCAGTAATTTTCTGGTGTGCCTAGTGAGGCACAGATCCTAAGTGCCTTTCAGAAAAACTCCCACTTCCTCTACTCTGCCCAAACTACTTAGGGCCTAGCTTAACTGTCCTTGTGAAATATTTCTTGCTTGCCGAGAATCACATCTTTCCTTCAAAGCTTAGCTCAGGGGTTAAGGATAGCTCAAAGCACAGTGTTTGCCTAGTATGCACAAGACCACGGGTTCAATCTCCAATGCCTGGCACCCCACATACACACACCCCACAAAGGCTGAGATTGGGTTCCCCCACATCTATGAAGCATCTTCCCAATTCTCCTGGGCCTGCCTTGTACTTCAGCTCACAGCACAAAGGAGCCCAGCTAAAACAACATTATCTTTAGTTTAAACTATCAATTACTGAATTTTAGGAACTTAGGTCTTTAATCCTTTTGTGGTACCGGGGACTGACTCCGAGGCAGCACACACTAGGCAAGTACTCTACTACCCAGCTTCATACTGATCCCTGAAACATGATTCCTTCTGTTCAATCTCCCATTTACCAATGAAGGGAGTGGGAGATGAGATAGGAAATACCATACTGAAACACACTTATTTTTAGAATTTTGGATTCACTTTCCTGAGTGCTTTCTAAGATACACAGTACCTCTTATGTTGTGTTTTGCTGTTTTCATTTGGGTTTCTTTTAGGTTTTTGGGGCTAGGTCTTACCCTGTAATCCAAACTGACACGGAAGTCAAAATCCTACCACCTAGAGCTCCTATATGCTGGGATCACATCACAGGCATGTACCACCTCTCCAAACAATTCATTTTATACAGATTAAAATACTTGCCAAAGATTACAACATCATCCTCTTTCCACGACAACAGTGATGACCCAAGGAGAGGACACGGTTTGCTTACGCCAGATCACAGGTGTTAGTATCTGAGAAGTAACTAGTAATTAAGTCCCCTAACCACAGTAAATCATTACATCAAAAATGCATGGATAGTTTTTAAAAAACAAATCAACTGCACCTATCTCTCCCACCCTTGTATACATTATTTTTCTAAGATATCAAAAACAGAATAAGAAGCTAGGTGGTGGTAGTAGATACCTTTAATCCCAGGACTCGGGAGGCAGAGGCAAGCTGATCTCTGTGAGTTCAAGGCCAGCTTGGTCTACAAAGTTGAATTCCAGAACAGCCAGAACTGTTAAGACAGAGAAACCCTGTCTCAAAAAAACGGGGGGGGGGGGGGGGGGGGGGGGGGGGTGGGCCGCGCGCGCGGACAAATAGGAAACAAACAACTGAACCTGAGTAAAGGAAGAAAAATGAGCAAGGTTAAAAAAAATTTGTAAATGGAAAACCACAATAAAACCATGATGCTTCAAAGTCAGAGATTTCAAACACAGAGAAATATGGACAAGGCTGGGGGTGAAGCTTAATGGAAGAGCTGAACAGTACACACACTGAGCTCAGCAGCACAGGAGGCACAGACCTGTGTCACAGGAGGAGTTGCTTCCTTGCGTTCTTATGTCATCTTTGCATGTGAAACCATTTGAATAGTCATTCAAAAACATCACATACATATTCTGATTTGTCTCCGGCTGGGAATTTCAAAGAGCAGATGTTTTTGATTTAGGCCCTATACAGCCTGTGCTCAGCAGCATAATTATCATGAGCTAGCATTTGTTTCACCCTCACAAGCCTCAGGGGTAAGGGAATTGTTTATTGGATCCATTTTACAGCTAAGGATAATAAAGCTTAGAAAGGTTAAGAAAGCTGGCCAGAAGGCAGGTTTTGTAACTCATACCTGTAATACCAACATTTCAGAGGTTGAAGGACTGCCTTGTAAGTTCCTGTCTAGCCTGGGCAATTGAATAAGACTATCTCAAAAAGAAAAAGAACAAAACTTGAGCAGTGAAACAAGCTAATAAAGTGCAGGGCACAGACACAAACCCCATGTTCTCCATCTTCACAACAGCCAGCTCCTAGAGGAAACAATTCCCAAGCAAGTTTCCTGAGATGCTATAGCAGACAGATGTTAGGGGGGTGGTTAGGTGTGTGTCCACCACAACTACATTACGTATGAGCTCACATGTGTGTGAGGGTAGAAGCATGTGCAGGCATGACACAAGCATGTATGGAAGCCCGGAACTGACATCAGGTGTCTACTTCAATCAAGCTCCACTGTATTCATTAAACCAGGATCCCTCACTGAACCCTGAGCTGGATGAGCCTGCTTGCTCCAGGAATCCCCTCTCTCTGCCTCCAAGTGCTGGGGAAGAGATGTTCATTTCACAACCTCTGTAACTAAGATGGTCTCCCTAGCCTATCAAGCCTTTGCTAGTATATCGTTAGCTACAAGCTAAGGAAGAACTTAGAGTTGCTCAAACACTGCTCTCAGGAAGCCCTAAAGTGACCCAGTGGAACATTCAAGACACTAAGCCAGCTTTTTCAAAGGGGAAAAAAAAAAAACTGGCTGGGCATGGTAACTTGTCAATTTGTAAGGCTGAGGCAGGAAGATCTAAGAAAATAACAATAGAAAGAAAGAAAAAACAATTAAGTCTCTGATCCTTTGCAAATAACTATCCTCCAAAATGTAGATACATCAAAAGGCCACAGTCAAATGAGGGAGATGCTGCATAACAAGGAGTTCCTGCCTTTTTCTAAAACTGTAGTGTATGTGGAAGGAAATGCAAATGTGATCAGGAGAGCTCAAAGCAGTCTTCTTCTGAACCATGGCAGTTTTTTAAGAAATCAATCTTGCACAGGCATGGCTTCCCTGCCTCAATCATCACACATACACATAACCTTTCTAGGTCAAGGAGCAGTAATTCCTAAGATAAGTCCCTCCAGATCTGTCACCTACACACAGGCTCAGTTTCACTATAATACCCTCACAGGACAGCTGGAGAATGCAGGGGGAAGGGCTTTTTAGAACAAGACAGTATGAAACAAAGTATTTAGCTGGTGCTGTCTCAGAACTACTCTACCTATGCAGAAATCTAACTCCCCAAAACTCATGAAAGTCCTCCTTATAGTGTGTTTTTACTTCTAATGAGGACAGCTGCATCTAAAACCCAGTGAGTTCCAAGTGAAGACTAACTCTATCACTTGGACCACATCTAACTCTTCTTGGGTCTTGGCCTGTTTCTACATGTTTTCATATTCTACACGTTGCTATTATAGGAGTATCTCCCAGGAAAGATAAGGGTTGTCAAAAAAAAAAAAAAAGCTTCTAAAATATATTTAGAGAATATTTTTAGTATGCTTTTTTTTGGGGGGGGGTTGTGCTAAGACAGAGTCTCAAGTAGCTCATGCTGGCCTGGAACTCCTTCCTAATGTAAAGCCTTAGGAACAACCTTGAACTCCTGATCCCGTCTCCACTACATGCAGCCAAGAAATATGTTAGTTTGGGGGGGAAAAAAAACAGGTGAGGACTTGGGGGCATAGGCCAGTGGTAGAAAGCTTATGAAGTATGTACTAGGCTCCAGCTTCCATTCCCAGAAGCACACACAAAAAGGAGAGGGGGGGAACATACCAAAAAAATGCTATTATTGATTCCAGCTGACCTGAAATTAGATTTTTTTGACTACAGGATACATGCTTCCCTTTCTGAAATGAGGTACGATTATTATGTTTACAGTGCAAGGGACATAAAATTTCAAAAAGAACTATAACCATTAAGAAATACAGGCAGGCTGTAGTGACAAAAACCTTTAAGCCCAACCCTCAGGAGGCCAAGGCCAGCCTGGTCTACAGGGCCAGTTCCAGACCAGATGGAAACAACAACAACAAAAACAGAATTACTAAACAAAGCCCCAAGGCATCACTAGTTTATAATGCCCTAGTATGTGTCAAGTCCACTCTATTGAGCTGGGAGGTAAATAAATAACCATAACCTTGGCTTACTAATAATGGCTCAGCTTCTGATCCATGAGTTCTGCTTGCACAGGAGGAAATGAATTTCTAATTATCAATTCTAGAGAGGAGTGAGTGATGTCATCACTTTTAAATATACAGGTTACATATTCATATTATGAACCCAAAGATTAAAGTTAATAGTCACAACATAGGCCAGTAATAGTGGCAGAACCTACATCTCATGACAATGGGAGCCTGAATCAGGACTGCCAGTTGAATGAACAATGTAGCCACCTTGTCTCAAAAAAAAAAAAAAATTGCTACATAAAATTCATGATTTAACCTGATTTCCTGTACAACAACCAAAATAGTTTTATGTCTCCCCCCACCCTTTTTTTTTACATGTACCCTGGCTTTCCTTCACTAAACTTCACATGAACTAAGAGGTGGCACCTACCTAATATGGTTTCCTAGGCAACAATTTAAAAGAATATAGCTCAATCCAGCACACAGCACTCCATCCAATAGCTACTAGCACTATTCTACACACAAGTAAATCAAAGGAAATTCCAAGCTTCCAAGTCTCAAACTTTAAAAGTCATGCTTTAAAAATAACAGTTGCCAGCACTGTGGTTCACCAGGAAGCAGCACTGCTTTTAATTAGTAAAGTATTTTCCAGAAATAAATTTCATTAACTTTTAAAACCCTCTCAAACAAGACTACGCACTATAATCACAGTGTAACATGAGGGCTACAGACCAGCTCAGTGGCATCTGCCTACAACTCAAGAAGCCTCTGCACTCCCAGCACTGCAAAAACACACACAAATAAACATGTTTCCGTTTGAAAAGCACTTCCTTGAAGGAAATGTTAATAGTTTTCCAAGTTATATATAAAAATCATTCTGAATCCACTAGTTCCTCTATACTTAGCTAACAAGCATGCCTTAAAATTCCAAGTCTTTTGTCTAACAAGTTTTTTCCCCACAACATATGGGTCCCTTTAATCTGCTCAGAACCGCAACCGAAACTAAAACTCATGAAAGTCCCAAGTGTCAGGAACTGCTCTGAACCCTAGATACTGCTCATGTTTTAAATAAACTAAAAATAATTCAACAAAAAATTAAATTAATAAACCTTGTATAAACCCCACAATTTACTGGAGTCATCAAAATAAAGATGACTTGAATAATCCAAATAAATGTTTCCCCCATTATTGCTCAAATCTAAAACAAGCCCCAGCCGTTTAAAAAAAAAAAAAATACTAATTTGATTTTCTGTTTGTTTGCCAGAAAAAAAGGAAGTTCATCTTGGTAATTCCTAAAAAAGTGTACTGCAAAAACTAAAACCAAATCACATCAAATAAATTCTGGGTATGAGAAATCATAACTTACAAGTGTTTTGTTGTTGTTGTTTTAACCCTAGATTTTTCGGGGTTTTTCTCCTGAGAATTTTTGTCTTTAAATGCACTGGCTCACGAAAATATCCCCAGGTCACTCTAACCTAAGGCATTAATTTTACTAAGACTTCACAAATTTAGAAACACCGACTCAAGCCTTCAAATAAACGTACAGAACAGCGTTCCCTAGCATCCTTGGTGTGGGCAGCAGGTCCACGGTCACTCCGCTTTGGAATGGAGTTCTCCCTCGGCTCGGAGGATGCGGGAAGATCCCAGGCTGGATAAGGCGGGGATGGGAGGGAAGCGCAGGGGAGGGAGGGCAGCGCCGTGAGGACCGCGGGAGGCGGCTGGGCAGCGGGGTCTGGGGAGGAGGAGGAGAGGAAGGAACCCTCATGACAAGGGCAGGCAGGGGCAGCCATCCCCCGGGCCGGCGTCGCTGACGCGGCGGCTTCGGGAAGGAAACGCGGTACCCGCCCGGCCTCACCTGCAGGGTCACCTCGCGGGGGTCCCAGTGCGGCCGCAGGTGCCGCAGCAGGCTCAGGGCGCCGTCGCGGCAGCGCTGCTCCTCCTGGTCCTGCACCGTCACGTCGAGCTTCGGCACCTCGGGCGAGCCGGGCGGGACGTGGATGTAATTGGCCATGGCCCAGGCGACGGCGGACACGACCACGACGACCACGGCGACGGCGACCACGAGCGCGGCGGGCGCCGGCAGGCTGCTGGACCCTTCCGTCCCGGGGCGCCCTCGGCGGAGGGCTGCGGCCGCTCGGACGCACGGGCGGGCGGCGGGGGCGACGGGGCGGACGGCAGGGGTGCGCAGTGCAGCGACGCGGACGATCGGCCGCTCTCGGGAAGATGCCTCAGTGCTCTCGACCGCGGGCAGCCGCGGAGCATGCCGGGACTGGCCTGACGCTGGCGTCACGCCGGGGGCGGAGCCTCGGCTGCGTCAGGCGGCCGGCGGGGTGGCGAACCCCGCGGCACAATGGGCGGGCCGCGGGGCTCTCGGGGATTGGGGTCTCGGGGAGCGCGCACTGCCAGGCGCTCCGCTACTGTGGGGCAGGCTGGGCTTCTGCACCCGAAGGAGCCCGAATGTTGCCGAGCCCTGCCGGAGCGCTCACGAGCCTTGCCGAACTCTGCCGAGCCCTGCCGGAGCGCTAACGAGCCTTGCCCGAGCCCTCCCGGGGTCCTGCCGAACTCAGCCCCGAGCCCTGCCCGAGTTCTGTCGAGCTTTGCCGAGCCCTGCCGAACTCTACTGATGCCCTGTGGAGCGGTACCCAGCCCTGTCAGGCGTTAATAGAGCGACACCTTTCTAGATCAATAGGGTCCTGGGCTCTGGCCTTACTTAGGGCTGAGGTTTTTAGGGGGTGCAGAAGGCATGTCCTGAAATAACCCTAAATTTAGGCTGTGAGCTTGGCCACAATCCGGCCAAGCTGGATTAATTTGTTCGTCTTATTCCTGAAGCTGTGTACACGAAACCCACATGCTAGGTTTAGCAACCAAATTCCCTGGCGGTACATAGAGATCACAGTATGTAGGATAGCTTTAAGTAAAATAAGAGTAAACCGACGATGGTGGTGTGATGACGTACACCTGTTATCCTAGCTCCCAGAAGGCTAAGGCAGGAGGATTGCCACGAGTTCGAAGCCAGCCTGAGCTATATAGTGAGTTCCAGGTCTGCCAGGGCTACTTAACCATCAAATAGGGTAAGACAACTGCAACACTCATTTTAAGGGTCAGATACTTGACCTTGCTGAGAATTACTCACAGCCTGTAAAAACAAGGTAGAGACTGGGAGAGAGATGGAGAGGAAAGAAAAATAGACTGCTGTGGGGGTAAGTCACAGTGGGCCCTGGGACTGGGCGGGGCTACGTGAAACCTCTAGCGTCTGTTGGAAACTCCTCTCTCTGCCTGTTAGAGGAATGTCATAGTCGGAAACCGCATCATCTGCAACTATTTGGTCTGCACTTCCCAGTTTCCTTTTATGACAGAAACAATGAAGGCGAGTTTTACCCAGGCTTCTGGCTTCCCTGGGCCTGAGAACAAAGTGAACACATTTGTTCGTGAATGGTCAAAATGTTTTATTACCTACTAGGATATATTTATGTTCTCATCGTTCTGATAAGCCTACTTACCTTTGTAAGTCACAAAACAAATGCGTCAGGGATAATGATAAACTTCCTAAAAGGAAGTCCACTTTTGCGTTTTTGCAACATAATCAATTTATTGAACATTTTCCAGACAGGTATGTTGTTGTTTTTTTTAGGGGGTGGGTTGTTTGTTTGTTTTGTTGTTTGGTTTTGGTTTTTGTTTTGTTTTGTTTGTTTGTTTGTTTCGAGACAGGGTTTCTCTCTGTGTAGTTTTAGTGCCTGTCCTGGATCTCGATCTGTAGACCAGGCTGGCCTCGAATTCACAGAAACCCGCCTGTCTCTGCCTCCCGAGTGCTGGGATTAAAGTCGTTGCGCCAGGGCCGCCCAGCCAGGTATGTTGTTTTAAAAATCACTATGAAAGGCCCTGTGTTTCAGTATCCTGTTTCACACACACGCACACACACACACACGCACACACACGCGCTCCCGTGAAAAGGGGAAAAGTATTACAGGAAACACTAGATTACGCATTCCATTTAGTTGATAAAAAAACAGAACACACTAATAGTCCATGTTTTAAGTAGTAACTCTTGGATGTTTTATTAAACCATGACATTTTAAGAATTATATGGAAAATCTTTATAACTAAAACAATTATCAACAATTTAACAATTAAAAATAAAACTTTAAAAAATATTTTAAAATTCTGCCATACATGCCTGTAATCCCAGGGTTTGGGAGGAGGTGCAGAGGGATCAGGAATTCAAAGTCAGCCTCAGCTACACGGGCTATATGAGAACTGATTTCAAAAAAAAAAAAAAAAAAAATGCCAATGCTTTTGAGATCAGGCTGGGCTGGAACTCACAGAGATCTTCCTGCCTCTGCCTCCTGAGTGCCGGAATTAAAGGCATACACCACCACACCCAGCCGAAGACCAATTCTTACTGACTTACATCTAGAGATACAATGCACTTCCTATCAAAATCTCAATAAGTTATTTTATGAATATCAAGAAACTAATTGCCAGGGCTGGAAAGAAGGCTCAGGTTAAGAGCCCTCGCTGCTCTTGTGGAGGACCTCCACAGAGGACTTAAGTTCAGGTCCCGGCACCCACAGCAGATAGCTCATAACTGCAGATCCAGGGGATTGACATCCCTCTTCTGGCCTCCATGGACTCTGCAGTCACAGGCACAGAAGTATACAAATACACACAATTAAAAATAAATCTTTTTTAAAACTGAAACAATTGCCCAGCTAGATACAAAGACAGGAGACCAACAGCCAAAAGAACATTTTTTTCTGAAAAGTTAAAAGACAGACAGTACACAGCTACAAGATTTTCTGTACGGTAATAGTAACTGAGAGAGTGTGGTATTGTTAAGCGGATAGAGAAATGAAATCAGAGTAGAGAAACAGAACTGTGTGGTTCAGTTACCTGAAGACAGACAAAGAGCCAAGGTGCTTAACAGAAGAAAGGTCATCTCTCCAGCAGCCAGTGATGGACAACTGGGCTCGTCCCTGTACAAAGGAATCTAGATACAGACTTAATAACCCTCACAAAAATTAACTGACTGGATCATAGATCTAAAGAGGACACATAAGACAAGATTTGTAAAAAATTGTGTGAGGCCTTGGGTTGATCCTCAGCACTACAGAATATAAGTGTGTTTGCACATGTCTGTGTATATACATGTCTGTGTACGTGCCTATCTATGTGCATGTGTGTGTGCACATGTGTGAGCACAGGTCTGTGTGTGTGCATTCATGTGTGTGCATTCATGTGTGTACATGTCTGTGTATGTGTCTGTGTGTGCACATGTATGAGCATATGCATGTGCACATATGTGCTCTTAGAAAGTAAAAGAGCAGAAAATCTAGCTATGTTTGGGATTGACCATGACATTTTAGGTGTAAGAAATCAAAATCAGAATCCATGGGGAAAAAAACCTATTACTCAAAAGCACAATTCATGAAATATTGTTATGTTGTACTCCATAACAACTGAAAACTTTTACTCTAAAAATCTCATTAAGACAGTGAAAAGATAAGTCTCAGACTAAGAGAAAAATATGTACAAAATGTATATCTAATAAGATACTTGTCCCCAAATACACTGTGTCATCTTAAAACTCCATAGAGGGCTGGAAATGGGCCACAGTGATGATAGAGCACTTGCCTAGCACAAGTCAGGTCACAGATGCAGTTCCCAGATTCCCAGAAAACTCCATAGAAAACAGACCCATTCACCCCCCCTTCTCTCTCTCTCTCTCTCTCTATATATATATATATACGTATATAAATATATGTATGTATGTATGTATGTATGAAGAAGAAGAATGTTCCCTATTCAGTCCCAAGTGGCCTGGAATTCACTAGGTAGACCAAGCTAGCATGGAACTCACAGAGATCCATTGGCCTCTGGCTCATGAGTGCTGGGATTTAAAATGTGCAACCACACCTAGGAAAAACTCATTCTTTAGAATGTGCAGAGGAGCATAGTCAACACTTACCAAGAAGATACATGGACTGCAAGCAAGCATCTGCTGAGAGTATGTGCAGCATCCTCATCACTGAGGATTGTAACTTTAAACAGTGAGATTCAAAAGACTGAAAAGACCAAATGCTGGTGGGACAGGCAGCATGTGTCCATTAAAGGTGGGATGCTGCCAATTACTCCTTGATACTTACCTAACCAGGTGGAAAGTTATGTCCACATAACCGGATTACGAGTGTGTATAGGAACCTTTATGCATAAGTTGGAAAGCAATCAAGGTGTCTTTCAATAAATGAATGAAAAAAAAGTGCTACATCCATGAACTAAAACTCAGTTGGCAAACTCATGTCTCTGGCTTTTCTTTCAGCTTGGTGTGGGTTTTGGTTTTTCCCTCATGATTTCTGCCTGCTGGTTTCTTGGTCGCATCTGCTCAGCTCATCAGGAAGGCCTTACACACAACTTGTTCCCAGATGCTGTTCCCACTGCTTCCGTCACAGAAATCCGTGGGGTCGGTCGGTTGGTTTGTTTGAGCCAGTCTCGTTATGTAGCCCTAGCGGAGGGGACTGATCTTGAACTTGCAGTTATCCCCCTGTCTGTCTGCCTCTGCCTCCTCACGTGGAGTCGGTGTGTTTACCTCTTGCAAGTTTATCTTTTGTACTAGAAAGCTGGCCCCAGGAGAAAAAAGGTACAGCTTATCTTATCTATTGCTGCATTTCCACTGCTTAAAATAGCAGCCATGACATAAATGATGCTAATCAACTTGTAAGCTAAGCTGGTTAGCTCTTGAAACTCTGCCAGCCCGATGCAAGGACAGCCTTTGCCAAGGATTGTATTGTCTGATCCCCTGTAGATTATACTGAGTGCTTTGGTGGCTAGCCCACATGTCTTTGGGCTGGTCTTAGTTCCAGTGTGTCAGTAAAACTGTGTAGCACCTTGTAAGACAGTTGTCAAAACATACATCACTAGGAAGCATCCAGTTCACACTAGTTGCTTCCTGTGTGTAGCATGGCATAGGTCTCCCAGTTCTTGGAATCATCGCCTCCTCATCTGTTCCTTGAAATCTCACTCGTTCAGTCTCACTTAGAGGACTGATGCTCCAGCAATGTTCGTCATGAGGCTTATTCTGGTTTTTCTGTGGCAAACTTATTTCTCCCTTTTATTTTCTTTCTCAATTGTTGGTGCTGCTGCTGCTGCTGGTGGTGGTGGTGGTGGTGGTGGTGGTGTCAGGGGCAAGCTCAGGTGCACCCTAGGCAAACACTTTATGAGTTACCTATAATCCTGGTGTCTTGCTTTGAATTGTTTCATTACATCATGTAGCTGGAGTTTTCTCTCCGGGTCCCACCAAGCCCCGGCAGTCCGACAGCCCACTTATAAAATAAACACACAGACGCTTATATTATTTAAACTGTTTGGCCTAATGGCTCAGGCTTCTAGCTATCTAGTTCTTACATCTTAAATTAATCCATTTCTATAAATCTATACCTTGCCACGTGGCTCGTGGCTTACCGGCATCTTCACATGCTGCTTGTCATGGCGGCGGCTGGCAGTGTCTCCCTCCATCTTCCTGTTCTCTCAATTCTCCTCTGTTAGTCCCACCTATACTTCCTGCCTGGCCACTGGCCAATCAGTGTTTTATTTATTGACCAATCAGAGCAGTTTGACATACAGACCATCCCACAGCAACATCATATTTATTTTGTGAGGGAAAATGTGCTCGTAGCAGAGGACAATTTGTAGACGTCTGTCCTCTCCTTCTCCCGTGTGGATCCTAGGGTTGGAACTCCATTCACAAAGCCTGGTAGCAAGTACCTTTGCCTGCTGAACCGTATTGCTGGCCCCCGTTTCTTGCTTTTACACATGTTAAAACATCTTTAAAAAACCTGCTTTGTGACACCTACATTGTGCTGTTAAGTCATAACAATTATACCACATATAAGAGATGAGGGAGAGTATTTATAGCTTGTTATGTAATAAGCACTCTGTATGAGGGAAGGAATGGATGACCAAGTAAACCTAGAGGCTCCAGTGATAAATAGTTTCATTATAATGGAGTCTGATTTCATTCCCATAGAAACAACATAAAGCATCTACTGAGCAGAATACTCTGTGAAATCAAATTATGCAGGCATGTCTAACAGCTGGATCATCTACCCAATTGAAAACATGTTTAATTGGTTATTACCCAGAGGATTCTGAATCAACATACCACAGAGGCGCTCACACATCCATGTTTATTGCTGAGCTAATCTCAGTACTGAGAAGTGGAACCAGCCTAGATGGCCATCAAAAGACAAATGGAAGATCTCTGTGAGTTCAAGGAAGAGCCTGTCTACATAGTAAGTTCCAGGACAGCCAGAGCTACAAGGTGAGGCCCTGTCTCCAAATAAATAAATAAATAAATAGGAACAAAAAGACAAATGAGTGAAGAAAATACGGAGACATACACAACCCATTTTGCTTAGCTCTAATGAAAAATGAAGTTGTAACATTTGAAGGAAAACATAGAACTGGAGATCATTGTGTTGAGCAAAATAAGCCAGAATGAGACACAGTCTGTGTCTTCTCTCGTGTGTGTGTGTGTGTGTGTGTGTGTGTGTGTGTGTGTGTGTGTGTGTGTAAACTGGAAGATCGTAAGAGGGAAAGAGAAGATAAGGGAAGGAGAAAAGGGAGGTTAATGGGATTCCTATGGCATCAAAGCAAAGAGCAACTGAGGAAGGAAGGGGGCGGGGCAGAGGGGGCTGGGCAGAGGATAAGGATGGGGAGCGGGGGAGGGGGACAAACCAAACACCTCGAAATTACACATATGCATGAAGATTCTGGAATGATACCCATTCCTTTGTATGCTAACCTCCAAAATTTAATTTTAAGGGGGGGAAAAAGCCAAAAAATAATGCTTAAAATAAAAACTATTCCCATATGCCTAAAAGAACATTAAGGTTTGCAGTTGTCACATAACTGAGAACTCAGGAATTCAAAACATCTGCAACACCAAGCAATCAGTGAGAAGTAAAAACAAAAGAGAGGAAGAAGCCTTGGCTACACAGGCTGCACCTGCTCTGCTGAACAACATGAAGACTGCCTGAGGCAGCCTGCTGCCTCTGTCTGCACACCCCACACTTGAGACAGCCCCTGTGAGGACCGCTCAGCGCGCACAGTCCTACGTGCTAATACCGCTTCCCTGGAGGGCAGGCTGGGCCACGCAGGTCCTGTCTTGTCTCTTCCTCGTATTCTCAGCGTCAAGCATCAGAGGATAAATCTCCTATCAGATTGCCCTCTGAGAACAGAGTCTACCATTTTCCGTTCTCCCCTCCATGACCCTAAGCGCTGCCTGCATGTCCAAGTTATAATTGTGGATTGGCAGAACAAAAAGGAATAAACTGTCCCCGATTACATCACATAAATCCGCAGGGGGCTATGTGTGCTGAGATGTGCCTGCAACTCCAGCACTTGAGAAGCGGCAGCAGGAGGAAGCCTGACTCAAAAAACAAACAATAACAAACAATAATAAATTAAATATATGGGGGCAAACTTTTCTGGTTTTGTTTTTTAAGATTTATTCATTTTTAATTTCTGTATATGAGCACTTTGCCCATCTATGTCTATACATTACATGTGTGTCTGGTGTCTGGGAAGGTCAGAAGAGGGCATGGGATCTGTGAGCTGCAGAGAACAGGTCCCCTGCTGGAGCAGCCAGTGCTCTTACCTGGAGTCCTCTCCAGCTGAAGCTGTGACTCTACACATGCTAGGACAGGGCTCCGCGCGTGCTAGGATTGTGCTGAACGGTCTCGCTCTCCTGATGGGAGAATAGATATCTTTATACTTGGCTCAGTATAGAAAATACTTTAAACCAGGGGAAGGAGTGTGCATTACTCAAGAATAAAGTCTTTTTTCAGATATTTCTAATATATTTCAAATAAAATTGTTTTTCAGAGAATTTAGTGAATTTAGTTTAGCGGTCCTTATTGTTGTCATTTAAATGACAGTGATAATCTAGTCATGGTGACACAGACCTGCAATCCCAGAACATGGGGGTCAGGAGTTTAAAACCATTCTCAGCAACACGGTGAGTTCAAGGCAGGCTTATAGGAGATCATATCTCAGAAAAAAATTAAAAATTTAAAAACCAATTACCAAAAAATAGTGATTAAAAGTTCAAGTACAGATCAACTTTCATCTTAGTTTTATATACAACAGTAGCAAATATATCACTTAAAACTATGTGTGGCTCCCATTGGGTAATAAATAAAGCCACATTGGCCTATGGCAAGAAAGCTTACTGCCAGACCGGAAATCCATGCAGAGACACAGAGAGAAGAAGGGTGGAATTGAGAGAGACGCCAGCCTCTGCCCAAGGAGCAACAAGATGCCAGCAGAGTGGTAATGCTGGCCACCTGGCAACATATGGATTAATAGGAATGGGTTAATTTAAGATGAAAGAGCTAGCTAGAAAGAAGCTGGAGTCATAGACCATACAGTCTATAATTAATATAAGCCTCTGAGTGATTATTTTATAAGTGACTGCAGGACCATGGGTGGGAGAGTTTGTCTGAACCTCAGGGCGGGCAGACCGGAGAAACTTCCATCTACAGGGCCTGCTTTCTCTGGCCCTTCGTAATGGATTAAATGGCTCATGTTACTCTTCTTTCCTTCCCATTGTGCTTTCAAGCTACCAGTAACACGACCCAAAAGAGCACAATAGCAAAGGAGCAGGAGTGACCAGAAGCCTGGTAGCTTATCATGATACCTGCAATGTCACCCGAAACCAGAGTAGATGCAAGAGGGTCATTGTTTTTTTGTTTTGGAGGAGTCTACAGACACATGAAAGAAAACTCTGCTTTCATAAAGAGTTAAATGAGATCCTAGGGCTGCTGTTTTTAATTAAGATGAGCAGAGTGTAACCCTATTAATTGTAGACTCACAAGACAAACTGTCACCACGTCTAGCTAACTACTACGTAACAGACTGTCAAAGGCTCCGATAGTGGCTGCACATGAGAGCTTAGCACACAGCAAGACAAAGTGCCAGTGGCACCGGACCTACTATGCTAATTAATTAACTCTTGTGCCGGTGTTAGGCCATTAGCCATAATGAGAAAACACTGGATTCCATCTCTTTGGACTTCAGTGAGACACCATTCTTTCATTGTGTCGGTGCACTAACCCACATGGCTGGATATCCGGTATTCCTAATTAGAAGACTGACTGCAGATCTCTTCCAAATATAACAGACCACTGCTGATGACTCACATCAAATGTCTTATTTAAGGGCCAGCCTAGGGGATTTTTAACATATATGTAGCAAAGATGAGTTATTCTAGAAAAAATCGGGAGTTTTGACCCATTCCTACCTCTCTGGGATAGTGCTCAGAGAGACTGTACATGTTCTTGACCCAAAATCATGTATATTGGAAACCAATACATAAATGTTTAGATCTTCAGATGGAAAAACTAAAGATTCAAGAGATAAGAGAGCAATACAGAGGGGCAGAAAAAGCCAAATAACAGAGCGTCTTAATGTACTATCAAATGGTTAAAAAATATGTGCTGCATGTGGGGAGGTATTTCTCAGAACTGAACACAGTTGGACAGGCTTGGTGACAGGCTTGGTGACAGGCCCTTTATCTGTTGAGACATCTTGCCAGCTCTCCTTTGTTTGTTTGTTTCCTTCAATCCACTAAGGGTTTGTCTTTTTGTGTCATTGATTTATTTTTAGAGTTTTCTTCTTTATTTTAATTTTAGCGCACGCAGTTTGTGTGTGTGTGTGTGTGTGTGTGTGTGTGTGTGTGTGTGTGTAAGAAGAGATCTGTGTGTGGGCGTGGTTGCATATATACCAGGGCATGCTTGTGTGGAAGTCAGAGGACAACTTTCAGGAGTTTGTCCTCTGCTTCTGTTGTGGGTTCCGGGAACTGAACTCCAATCCCCGGGCTTGCAAAGCTCATGCTTTTACCTGATAAGCCACCTCGATGGCTGTTTCGTTTCTATTTTATTTATTTACTTTGCACATGAGTGTGTGTGTGTGTGTGTGTGTGTGTGTGCATGCCGCATGAGTGAGAGAGAGACAGACGGCAGACAGACAGACAGATGTGTGGGTGCTAGACAGATGCTAGAGGTGAGTTGTCAGATGTGGGTGCTGAGAACTGAACTCTGGTCCTCTGAAAGAGCAGTGTGTGCTCTTCATCGCCGAGCCGTCCCTCCAGCCTCTGTCTCATTTACAGCTGCTCCGACCATCGTTGCTGACTCCTTCACTCTGACTGTAGTCCGTTCTCTTTCCAGCTCCTTTCAGTGTAACCTTAGCTTGCTAATTCAACCCTCAGTGCTGAAACAAAAGTGTTTAGACATCTGAGATCGCTTCTGTTTGATTGACATGGGCACTGTGGCCCTGCGTCCATCTGCCTGCTGTGTCCCGTGCAGTTCAGTAGATTGTGTCTCTGCATTGTGTTACTCGTTTGATTTCTTCTCTGGTTGTTTGTTCCTTAGCATGTTGGTTAATTTCCAAACATTGGCCAATTTTCTAGAGTTCTCCAGTTCCATGCTGCTGTGGTGAGGGGAGTCATCTGAAAATTGTGAAGTCTTGTTTGTCACTCAACATTAGCTCTCTCTTAGAGGATGTTTCGTGTGTGCATTGAAGAAACAGTTCTCTCCTTGTCGGGACACTGTGCATGTCCATTAGGTTCTTTTGGCTGAAAGCAAAGCTTCTTAAGTCTTCTCCACTACCACCCCTTTTTCCATGACAAATTTTGACTCCAGGTTTACTGGACTCACTCGCTGAGTAGCCTTGAGTTTCTGAAACTCCATCTGCCACCTCCCAGGTGCTGGCATCAGGCCCAGCTTCTCTTGACCACTTCGTAAGTGAACGTGAGTGTTATTGACTACATGCACACTATGGCTCTGAGCCCCCAGCTGGGACTCTCAGTGACCTTCTGAATCAGAACTGGAGATCAGCTCAGCAGGGACATAAAGAGGAGCCACATTATGACCATTGGCATGACTAACTCCTTTATCAGAGAGAGCATCACCTAAATTAAGTAGAACATGTAACTCCCTTAACAGGGTCTCAATAACAAACAGTCTCTACTCAGTAATGTTTGCTATTAGGTTGTTTTCCCACCAATAAAAAGAAAATACTGTCTGTACTACTCCTCATGTTTTAACTTTAAACGATACAGTCAGCAGGATGTAGCTCCTATCTGCACTGGCAACTGTGTAGGAGATTGTTTGAACCCACAAGCTCAAGGCAAGCTTGGGCAGCATAGTGAGGCCCCACTCCAAAATTTAAAGAGTAACATAGCCAAATGAAGCCTACATTTTTTTATACATTTATTTATTTACTTATTTAATGTGTCTGCATTTATTTGTTTGTTTAATGAGGGTGTGTGTGCACCTGCACACGCACTTGTGCACGTGCCTGATTGTGCATGCAGATGTCAGAGGACAAGCTGCAGGAAACAGTGCTCACTCTCTACCATGTGGGTTCTGGAGTCTGAACTCAGGTCACCAGGCCTAGTGTGAAGTTCCTCTATTCTCTGAGCCTTCTCCACAGCCCCAAACGCATCGTTTTCACCCATGCAGTACAATGTCTGATGTAGCCTAGGTAATCCATAAATATTTTTTTATTCTGTATTTGGTGCTGAGATTGACTCCTGGACTTTGTATGGTAAGTACACAGTCTGCACTGAGCCACACCCTCAGCCCCTAAGGTTTTTTTTTTTTTTTAATGAATAATGTTATAGCATTATAAACAGGCTGCCACTTGCTACACATTGCGAAATGTTTATTCTGAGTGCACTCAGAAGGTATGCCATTGAGAGTTTGGCTGACAATGGCAGATAATAAAATCTTAATGACTTCCTGGAGACTAGCGAAGGAGCCCATCCATGGTCAACACCATCGGAGTCTCCTCCTGCTCATGAAGATCTGGTAGTACTTCTCTGGCAAGATCTCTGACCAGGAGGGAAAGAACCCTTTTCCTACTCCTTTGCAGTCCCTGGGGCCACAAGCTCACTAACATCCTGTGGGGGAGGTGCACTGATGTGGGCAGAGAAGTAGGTCAAACTAGGCTGAATTTTAAATAACTCAGTATGATTGGAAATCCATGGGATTTGTCCAAGATGCCCTTAAAAAGTGGCCCAGTGGGATTAGGTAGAGCAGAAAGAGCAGAATTTGAGTTAGGAAAAGACATTTTCTATTTCTGTTGAGCAAAGGCTGCTTATGGAATCAGTTATGTGTGCTTTTCTGGCAGAAATATTCTGAACCTTTTTTTTTTTTTTGCAGTTTACAGGCCTGATTGCTAAGGACTGACACTATAACCACCTAAGGTATCTAGCTGGGCCTGGAGCACGAGGCTGTGGTAATGGCTGTTTGGGAGGTTGAGGCAAAAGGATGAAAAAGTCAAGGCCAATCTGGGCTACAAAGTGAGTTCAAGGCCAGACAGGGCTGTTTTGTGAGGCCTCGAAAAGAGGGCTGCTGGTGTAGTGCGCTGGTCAATCACTGTTTAGTGGGTAAGAAGCCCTGGGTTCCATTCTCAGTATTATAAAAAAATATGTAGACAAATAAAAATAGAAAAGTGAGATTTCTGAGTATAGGCCCTACCAAAGAGAATGGTGTTGTACTTAAGAATAATGTTGAATGTGTGTGTCTGTTTGTTGAATGTCTGTTTTGTTTTGTTTTTTAAATATCTGTGCCTAACAAGATGCTTGACACATAGTAGGCATTTTAAATATAATGGGGTGTAGGTGTAGTTCAGTAGTAAATGTGTACCTAAAAATGAATGTGTTTGTGAATTCAAGACATCATATGTTTCACCTAACAGAAAGGAGAAAGTTGGTGTGGGCTGGCTAGCATCCTAAACGATGTTGGTGAAGACACCATCTGAATGTGCAGGGTGACAGAGTCACTTTTCAGTAAGGTTATGGGATTACCAAACTAATAATTGGCTTCATTGTCCACCAAACTGCCTCCACAAACACAGGCATTGTAACTTAAAAAACATCAACACTTGTTTTTAAAGCTCACTGTTTGCAGCAGGCTGCGATGCGTTTATTGCCGAACACGAGAACAGTTGCAAGCCGCCCTTTACTTCCCTGGGTGTCACGCTGAGTTGGACTATGGAACATGACTGGAGGCTGGCTATTCTACACGGCTGTTTGACTTCTTCCCGTAACTCATTAACTATTTGTATTCCTGAAGTCACGATCTCGTGGGTGTGTGAGGCTCCTGATATAAGTACGCAGACTCCCAAGTGTGTTTGGAGATGGGAACTTTTTTGCCCTCTCCGACCAAGAGATGCCACCCTGCTGGTGAGCTGTCCTATATGGGAATGGTACCTCCAACGTTTGGCTTGGAGAGCAAACTCTGGATTTCAAATTCATGCAAAAGCTTTCAGCTGAGCTTTGTCTTGTGATTCATTTCTCATAACAACTTGGCACCCACTCAGATATGCACATGGAAACACAGTGGTGTGGTGCTGAATTCTAAAAGTTTATTTAAAAGGCAAATGTAACACTGTTTTGTTTATACTCTGTGTGTGTGTGTGTGTGTGTGTGTGTGTGTGTGTGTGTGTGTGGTGTGTGTGTGTGTGTGTGTGTGTGTGTGTGTGTGTGTGTGTGTGTGTTCAGGCTCCAAAGAACAATGACATTGGCACTGAGGTGGCGTTGCCTCTGAGTGACAAGTTTGTTGACTTGAGTACAGTGTCTAATGTCTAGATACAGTTTCTTCAAAGAAACACGGAGTATTTTCGTATTTTCGTAAGTTCTTTAACACAGAAAACTCAGTGTGAGCTGTACTGCCTGGCTCAAGCACTTAGGAAGGTGGAAGCGTGAAGATCAGGGCCAGTCCAGGCTCCAGGAGATCCTGTCTCAAAACAACCACAACAAAAACAAAAGGTGTAGGTGGTGGTGGTGGTGGTGGTGGTGGTGCTGCTGCTGCTGCTGCTGGAGGTGGTGGTGGTGGTGCTGGAGGTGGTGGTGGTGGTGCTGGTGCTGGTGGTGGTGGTGGTGGTGCTGGTGGTGGAGGAGCTGGTGCTGGTGCTGGTGGTGGTGGTGGTGGTGCTGGAGGTGGTGGTGGAGGTGGAGGTGGTGGTGGTGGTGCTGGTGGTGGAGGTGCTGGTGGTGGTGGAGGTGGTGGTGGTGGAGGTGGTGGTGGTGGTGGAGGTGGAGGTGGTGGTGGAGGTGGAGGTGGAGGTGGTGGTGGAGGTGGAGGTGGTGGTGGTGGAGGTGGTGGAGGTGGTGGTGGTGGAGGTGGTGGTGGTGGAGGTGGTGGTGGAGGTGGTGGTGGTGGAGGTGGTGGAGGTGGTGGTGGTGGAGGTGGTGGTGGTGGAGGTGGTGGTGGAGGTGGTGGTGGTGGTGGTGGAGGTGGTGGTGGTGGAGGTGGTGGTGGAGGTGGAGGTGGTGGAGGTGGAGGTGGTGGTGGTGGAGGTGGTGGTGGTGGAGGTGGAGGTGGTGGAGGTGGAGGTGGTGGTGGTGATGGTGGTGGAGGAGGTGGTGGTGGAGGTGGAGGTGGTGGAGGTGGTGGTGGTGGAGGTGGAGGTGGTGGAGGTGGAGGTGGTGGTGGAGGTGGATGGTGGTGGTGGTGGTGGTGGAGGTGGTGGTGGTGGTGGTGGAGGTGGTGGTGGAGGTGGTGGTGGAGGTGGAGGTGGTGGGGTGGTGGTGGTGGAGGTGGTGGTGGTGGTGGTGGAGGTGGTGGTGGTGGAGGTGGTGGTGGAGGTGGATGGTGGTGGGGTGGTGGTGGTGGTGGTGGTGGTGGTAGAGGTGGTGGTGGAGGTGGAGGTGGTGGTGGTGGAGGAGGTGGTGGTGGAGGTGGGGATAACCCACTTGGCAACAATCTAAACATTTGTTTCAGTCTTGTATATCTTTTGTTCGCTGGCATATGAATACACCAGCAAAAAAGAAGAGAAAAACAAAATACCTTGTAATTTAAGAATACTTAAACTACAATTAAAGAATTACAGGGTGTCTCTTTGCTGCCCTGACCCAGGCCAGCCTGGAACTCACAGATCTCTGCCTGTCTCTGTCTCCCGAGCTCTGAGACTAAAGGCGTACACCACCTGTTCTTATGTAACTGTTTCTTGGCTATGGGTGATAGATTTTATTATTTATTTATTTATTTTGGTTTTTCGAGACAAGGTTTCTTTTGGTGCCTGGCTCTCACTCTGTAGACTAGGCTGGCCTTGAACTCACAGAGATCCGCCTGGCTCTGCCTCCCGAGTGCTGGGGTTAAAGGCGTGCGCCACTGCCACCCGACAAAAAGATCCCCTTGCTTTTATTTTTATTTTATTTGTTTGTTTTTCAAGACAGGGTTTCTCTATGTAGTCCTGACTGTCCTGGAACTTGCTCTGTAGACCACGCTGGCTGGAACTCGGAAATATGCCTGCCTCTGCCTCTGCCTCTGGAGTGCTGGGACTAAATGTGTATGCCACCACACTGCTGAGCCCCCTGCTTCTTATAAACCAAATTAGTGATTGTAATCTACAGTAGAAGATCAAGAAAGTAGCCAGGTGTGGTGTAGTGCGTAGTTGCTCAGCCAGTGACTTTGGACTACCTGGACCCATAGAGGTGGTGCTCCTTGCTTGCCTATGTGACCTCTTAAAAGGGAAGAGAAAGGAGGGTCCGGAGCTCTCTTAGATATGGAAGGCTTCCTGACCCACAGTTCAGTGGCCTGGTCTGGAGCTTTCCCCATCTTTCCCTGGGAGGTAACGGTATCGATTCATTTAGTACTGGTGAGTGTGTGATCCCTATTTCACCCCTTAATAAGTCTTCTTCCCAGACATCCGTGGATTTCTCATATTAGCATGGTGGATCATTCTTGTAATCCCAGCACTTGGGAGTCTGAGGCTGGAGAATTGCAATGAGCTGGAGGTCAGCCTGAGCTAACCAGTGAGTTCCAAGACAGCCTGACTCTGCTTTAAGAACAAAACCAAAAAAATCCCAAGAAAAGTACTAGTTCTATTTAATTTAGTTCACATCAGACTTCTGCATGACTACCATTAATTTACAATGTAATTTAAATAATTAAAAAAGAATAAGACCTTCTTGATGATGTTGGAGATAAATATAACCAGAAAGAGTACACTAACTGTATCTGAGTGTTCCAGAACATATCAGTCAACCACCAATACACAATTAACACTAATTTAAAACTACTGCAAGAACAACTGTTACTACCAAACACCATGTTGTGATACGTTGTTCTAAGGAAACCCTTTTTAGAGGGTCTGAGCAGTGTCAACCAATAGTGTGACTCCATCCCAAAGGATAGTTCCAACATAATGCACAAGTATTTTCAGTTGTGTGTATCCAGACAATGTATAATGCTGCCCCATAAAATGTGGTCACTTCTGAAGTAAACAGTTGTCCTGAGAAAGACTCACAGGTTAGTGAACCACTTGGGAATATGTTACTGTGGACAGACTAACGTCACTGTGGGCTCTTTATTCCAGAGCTTTCCAGAACAGATTAGATCTTATTTTTGCATCTCTGAGTTCTCTTCACACTGTGAGACACACTGGGTTATCATTGCCAGGAAAGGGCTTTGTTTCTGTTCTCTTTAAAATTTTTCCAATATAAACATGAAATTTTTTTTAATCAAAAAGAGAGGGAGAAATGAGAGACAGCCAAGAAGCAGGAAGGCAGGCCAGCCAAGCTGGCAGGCAAGCAGGCAGGAAGGAAAGAAGGGGGAAGAAAGGTTGAGGAAAACGAGATATTTTATTAAAGATCTTTTTCTAATGGGTAAATGCAATTTAATTTGTCAGTCTCTAGTTCCTCCTTCCTCCTGAGAATAGGAAAGTTATTCAGTGTGTGACCTGGTAAACATGTCAAAAGTTATCAAACAAGCTACAGTGACAATCCCAGGGAATAAGATGCCCAGTGCTTTTTTTGTTTGTTTGTTTTTGTTTTTGTTTTTCATGACAGGGTTTCTCTGTGTAGCCCTGACTGTCCTAGAACTTGCTCTGTAGATCAGGCTGGCTTTGAGCTCACAGACATCTGCCTGCCTCTGCCTCCCAAGTGCTGGTGCTGGGATTAAAGGCGTGTGCCACCACCACCTACCTGGCCAGTGCTTTGTTTTATCCTGCTCTGTTTTGTTTTTGTTTTTTGTTTGTTTGTTTGTTTTAAAACAGGACTAGGCCAGGTAATCCAGGAGACCAGACTAGTCTCCAACTATTAATCCTCCCGAGTATTGAGATTATCCAAACTCAGCGTTGATTAAAGTAATAGATAATGAGTCTTCTTGTAGATTTCTATCGGGAGCTGTGTATTGAATTCATACAGTAAAGCCAATTTTTTTTGGACAGTATAAGATGTTTAAAATTTTAACAGTTTAGCCAGGTGGCATTGTCGCACACCTTTAATCCCAGAGCTCAGGAGAGAGAGAGCCAGGTGGATCTCTGCGAGTTCGAGGCCAGCCTTCAGAGCAAAATCCAGGACAGGCACCAAAACTGCACAGAGAAACCCTGTCTCGAAAAAACAAAAAAACAAAAAACAAACAAACAAAAAAACCCCAAAAACAACAAAAAAATTTAACAGTTTAATTCTGTATTTGTGAATTCATCATAGAAAGAGTCTTTCATAAGGAAGTTAGAAATAATATAAATCCAGTTTTAGGAGAATAGTGCGTCAAGTACAGTACGTTCATTAAACAGAAACTTATGCTAGCTTCAAACAGGTATATTCAGAGAAGCTACATACTTGCAGATAACTGGAAAGTTTCACAGGAGTGCCATTCCAACGACAAAATCATTTTTAAAGAAATTTCAAAATTTCAAGGCCTCTGGTTGTAAATCAGTTGATAAAGTTCCTTTGTTTTCTGTTTTTCTTTTGTTTGTTTGTTTGTTTGTTTTGTTTTGTTTTTTTGAGACAGAGTCTCATGGAGCCAGCCTGTCTCAACTACATTGTGAGTTAGCCTGGGCTATGTGAGTGAGACCCTGTCTCAAAGAAACATGACAAACAACAGCAACACAATTGTTATGACTTTAAAAAAAAAACTCACTGTGTAGACTAGGCTGGCCTTGAACTTACAGAGCTCCACCTGCCTCTGTCCCCTTAATGCTGGGACTAAAGTCAAGTACTACCATGCCACACCCAATAATACTTTTTTTTTTTTAAAGAGACAAGATCAAGCTGCGGCAGGAGTACAGGGCACACTCATGGGTGTGATTATTATGATCATCACGTGTACCTTGGAGACCCCTTGCTACAAAGAACATTGATGCCGTGCCTCGAGAGGACCCAGAGCAGCACGCCACACTCTGCAGCCTGAGTTCTTGCATCCAGGGTATCCTCTTGCTCTACCCTCTCGGGAAGCTGTGTTTAGAGGCACCAGTCACCATGCCTGGCTCCAAATTTATTTTTAAAAACTGGGAAATGCAGTCATAACATATTAACAGAAGTGGCTGTGGTAGCATGTGAAGGACTGGAAGTTCTTGAGGTAGACGGACAGGTCAGGAGCCTGCTGTCAGGTGAGCAGTTCCTGTTAATTAAGTCCCAGAGCCCTGCCGGCTCCTTGCAGAGTTAACAAGTGTGAGTTACCTTCTGCCGGGTCACACCAGGGACAAGGGAGGGCTTTGCCCAGCTGCTCATGGGGAGTCCAAGCGGAAGGAAAGGAGAAGTCAGGGCTTGAAGGACTCAAAATTGCTTCCATGGTTTTTGATTTAAAAAAAAAATTTCCATTTCTAAGCATAATAGATATAACTCGAACCCTGCTGCGTTCTTTGATTAGAAAGAAAAGATTAATTGCTGTGCTTTGCACCTCACAAGACATTTCCTGAGATATCCTGTGCTTTATTAACCAGCTATTCAACAGCTCAATTAAAAATAAGAATTATAAATCTGTAAGATGAAGTCTCAAGAGGTCTTAGATTTAGATTTTTTTTACCCAAATAAATGTTAATAAAACAAAACCAGAATGCTGAAATAATTTAAAAAATCTGAACAATCCATTATACCAGTGACTCTACTTTTGTGAATATCTGAAAATGTTCATAATGACAGAAAATTATTAAATTGATTTTTCTTTTTAAAAATTAATCTTTAAGCCAGCATACAAAGTAGTATGTCTCATTATGACATTTTCATACATACTTTGCTCTTAGTCATTGAATGAAAAAAAAAGGACATGACTGTACCTAGATATGGTGGAAGAGAAGGTTTGTTGAAGATAAAAGGGAGAGCATAGCCAGAGGCAGAGACATCTGGGAGAGTCCAGAGTGGACATGACCCTGAACCATGTGAGAAGAGGAGGACGGGAGAAGAAGGAGGAGCTGCCAACCAAGAGGGGTAGCCTGGGCCAAGAGACTGACAGAGAGAAGCAGAGCCAAAGTGGCTGGATTATATAGGGAAGGGCAGCCCAGCCCCTGGGCTAGAGAAATGGGTAGGGGTGGGGTATGCCAGCCATACCCTGTAGCAGGGTGTGTGTGTGTGTGTGTGTGTGTGTACCCTTGTGTTTGTCTGTGACTATGTATCTCTGTGTGTCTGTGTGCCCGTGTGTCTGTCTCATTCTTGAAATCCCTTCTTTCCATACTTCACTATGTTATTGCATTTAAAATGCACAAAATGAACAGAACTTAGCTGAGAGCACTGACCACATTTCCATCCTGTCTGGACTGTTGGAAGGGGTTAACACTGGCTTACAGTAGGTTGAGCATCAGACTGCAAGTTTGATTGGGACACCTGTGTGTCCTTTGGCTTTCTTCGGCATTTTTTAGCTTAGCAGCAGTCATGGACAATTGACCATGAATCTTGGGCTGTTACTGTTCTACCTGGCAACCATGAGAAAGCAGCCTCTGAAGAGACGCCCTTTGATATGCCAATGAGCTGCAATCATGTCAATATCAGGTGCCCTCAGGTATACTAATGAACTCTATAGTCACATGTCAACATCCGGGAGACAGCGTGAGTCACCAAGGCTCCATGGTATCAGCAAGAGTCACTGGCAGCCTTAGTCACATGAGGCAAACATCTCTAACTATTTTTATTGTTATCTTAAATTATGAGTGTGTGTGTGTGTGTGTGTGTGTGTGTGTGTGTGTGTCTATGGAGGCCAGAGATATCAGAACACCCTGGAGTTGGAGTTACAGGTAGTTGTGAGCCTCCCCATGTGGTAACTGGGAATCAAACTCAGATCCTCTGCAAGAACAGTAAGCCCTCGTCACCACTGAGACATCTCTCTGGCCCCATCTCTAACATTTTAAACATGAAGCAACCATGGCACATGGAAGATTACCAAGAACCACATAAAATTTAGCAGGCACACATTAGCTGGTTCCTTCAAAGACTAATCTTCTTCGGTCATTTTTCCTAGGAAATGAAGCTCTGGGAGTTAAAGCCTTTCCACTCCATTTATCACCCTCCCTTCCCAAGGAAAATCACGACCCTAAACTTGGCATGTATATGCTTTTTATAAATGTTTTACCTATTTTTTGATACACACGATAGCAGTGTATAATATTATTCTGAAATTTTATAAATATTAAACAGATATTATGTTATACATAGTATTCTGCAAACCACTTTTTAAAATTAAAATTTCATTAAAAAGTAAATGAGTTCACGATTTTTAATTAAACTACTGAATTTGCTTTCTGTGTTTGGTTATTTACTTTTGACACAAGGTATTTCTTACGGCCCTGCCTGACCTCAGACTTGCCATGTAACTCAGGCTTGACCTCAAACTAGTAACCCTTTCTGCCTCAGCCACCCGAGTGGGGTACATGCCTCCCAGGCTTGGCTTCTTTCGACACTTATTCACTGAGGTTCCACAGTAAAACAGAACATTCCCTTCTCTATCTATGATAAGATGAGATATTTTGTCTCTGTCCCTGGTTCCTGGCAGAAAAATAAAACCACAAGCACTTGGGAGTACTAGGAGTATCTCTTGTTCTGAATGAGGCCACTCCTGGCCAGGCGTCTAGAGTCTCAGAATGGGACATGATTTCCAGAAAGCCCAGGCCTCCATCAGAAATTTGAAATGTCCAGTGTCATCCTCAGCCTCCTAGGAGGAGTCAAGGGTTGGAGATTGAGTTACTCGACATTATCCATGACCATTCCCACACAATGAAACATCCATAAAAATCTACCGTGGATTTGGCTCAGCAGATGATGTGAGTTTGACTCCAGGAACTACCATGGAAGGAGGGAACTAACTCCAAAAGTTGTCATCTGACCTCCACTCACGGCACTCATATGCCACACTCACACCTATCATGCATACTCACAATAATAATAAATGAAATTTAAAAATAAGTTTTCAAAAAGCTGGGTGTGGGGACACACCAAGGTAATCCTCCTGGGCGACTTAACAAGATCTGTGAGAGCCAAAATTACATTTTAAGTTTTAATTACTGTTCCTAAAAGATTCATGAAACAAAAATGCCTCTAACCTGTGAGCCCCTTGCCCAAGGACAGATACTTCCTGAGGTGTTGGAGGCTATTGTTTATGGGAGATAACAAGCACACATTTTTATTCCCCTAAACAAGTTAGTTTGACTCCTACAACAGATGTGCTTGATCACATGTGGGCAGGAGGTTCAGAGGCAGGAAATACATCAGGATATATGCTTGCCCCTGACTGGACCTGATGGGAAATGTGGTGAATTATAGTGAATTATGAGTTTTACTTTTTTTGGCCCCTGCAAGGCATGACTTGTGGCCGTTGTCTGGAAACCCAGAGATGGACTGGCCAGAGTCCATCAACCTGACCAGTATTTAATTAAAGCTTGCTTCAAATTTGGCTTTAAATTGTGGTAGTAGTCTTATTCTCCACTGGTGGTATTGACACTTTCTGGGAACCACAGCAAGATTCAGACCACCCACCCAAATTCTAAAGCCTTAGCTTCACTTTGGAACTGCGGCTGAGAGATTGCTTCAGGAGGCATGTGCCTTAAGATGGTCCAAGGCTCTAAGGCTGCCTTCAGTTCCAGGAGTATCAGAGTGAACTTTCATGCTGAAAAATGTAACAAGCATCTACAGAGGACTCCACTGAATCATAGTCTGTTTGTTCCGTGGGATCCCCATCTGGAATGTGAGCTTTCTGTGTTCTCTGTTTTCTTGGTTGTATTTTTGCTGTCTCTGCTGCTGCCAGCTGCCAGCTACCACCACTGCCATGGCTTACTTTATGGGCAGGTATCTTAGTGAGGGTTTTCTATTGCTGTGAAGAGACATTTCTCTTATAAAGAAAACATTTAATTGGGATGGCTTGTAACATAGGGTTGATAATTAAAAATTTATGCATAGGTAATCTTAAAGAAACTATGTGGCATGATTCTATTTGGGGATATAAGCAACCTGTGTCTTGCTGCCATCTTAGGGCAGTCATGCAGCTGGCAACCATTTTTGTTAGGCTTGGAGAAGATGGATGTCATGTGACGTCACTACCATCTTGATTAAAGGTGACTACATGGTGTGGCCCAACCAAGGAGGCAATACCAGGACTCCAAGATATTTTGGATTAGGGTGGATTTTTATATGATAATTTCTGTCCTGAAAACAAAGTTTATGTAAGATAGGATTTAAAAACAATGCTTGTTTAATAAGATATTAAAGCTGCACCTTCATGCGTTCATACGCAAGAATATACCTTGAGTTGACAGGCAAACTTTGTAATGCGAGAGTCACCCAGGTGGTACTAGTTTTAAAGATATGAAAGAGTCATGGAGAACAGCTGAGGTTTGCAAATGTGTGGCAGGGCTAGAGTTCCTAAAGAGAGCCCAACCGTGTTGAGTGACCGTAGCAGCTTTGGAGATGCCGATGCCATGTTATAGTCACCAGAAGCACCAGCCACAATTAAAAGGAGCCAGCTGGAATCCAGAAGGCAGACTGTATATGCTGCCAAGGGTGGGGACAGAGAAGTGACCCAAGCCCCACAGGACTGTGAGTGAATTCCAGATACTGAGCATTGAATTGTTTGCACTATGGGTGCTTGGTTTTGCCACATGCCGACTGCAATTGTATCTCTTATCTTCCCCTTTGAAGGAAAAACGGCACTTTAATTTTGATATTGTAGGTTCACACAATTGAGAGATTTTAAAACTTCTTTAAGAGGAAATAAATTTTGGAATTTTACAGAATTTTCTGTTGTTATTTTTTTTCAAGACAGGGTTTCTCTGTGTAGCCCTGGCTGTCCTGGAACTTACTCTGTAGACCAGGCTGGCCTTGAACTCAAAGATCCATCTGCCTCTGCCTCCCAAGTGCTGGGATTAAAGGTGTGCACCACGACTGCCGGCTCAGAAAATTTAAATGAAAAAAAAAAACTGGATATATTTTAAGGAACAGCTTTTAAAATATTTAAATTTATAAGGGTATGGGACATTCTAAGTTTATAAAATGTTTTATATTATTAGTATGCGATCATAGATAGATAGATAAAAAGGCCAAAGAGTTAGGGCCACAACTATGAGCACCAAATACTAAACACCAGAAACTAGGATCTTCCTGTCTGGCAAAGAGCTTGGAGCAGCGGTCCTCAACCTGTGGATCAGGACCCTTTGGGGGTCAAAAGACCCTTTCACAGGGTAGCCTGGGGCCATTTGCATGTTGGGTGTTCACATTGCAACCAACCAAAGGCAAAAGCGTAGTTATGAAACAGCAACGAGAATGATTTTATGGTTGGAGGGTCACCACACCATGGGGAACTATGTAGAAAGGTCACAGTGTTAGAAAGGTGAAGAACAACTGTCTCAGAGACTGTGCCTCCTTACTTAAGGTCTCCTCAGGCTTAAGAATGTATGTCCAGCCCCCTTTGCCTTTGCTAACTTTGTTAAGCTTTGGCTATTTTGTTGAACTGAGTCACATAAGAAAATGTGATATTCTACAGGGTTCACTATGTGAGGACTAGAAAAGTAAAGCTGCCAATCTCCCGCAGACTACATTCATGATTAAAGTTTTATTTTGATACTAAAAGGCGCTTCAATTCAGAAATTGTTATATATTTTTAAAGACTCAAACTTAACAGAGATAAAGTTATAAAATACTAATCTTATAAAAGCTTATAATTGTAAACATTAACAATTATAATTAACACACGCAATTTAATGGTCAGTCACCTCATAAAGGATCAAATTCTTTAATATGTTCAGAGTGATACTTGTAGTCTCGTTTAGTATCGATGTAGTTAATTATAGGAAAAAGCTTTAATTAGTCTCCCGTACATGCTTTCAAGGTTAAGCCTAAAACAAGTAACTAAAAACAAGAAAAGTTTGTTTAGCTCAGATATACTTAATAGTTAATGGTCCTCAAACTTGTCAGAGATCTGTTGAATGTGGCATTTAAAATGTTTGATGGAAAAAACATAGCTGGGTGGTGGTGGCTCACGCCTTTAATCCCAGCACTCGGGAGGCAGAGCCAGGCGGATCTCTGTGAGTTCGAGGCCAGCCTGGGCTACCAAGTGAGTTCCAGGAAAGGCGCAAAGCTACACAGAGAAACCCTGTCTCGAAAAACCAAAAAAAAAAAAAAACATACTATGACAGAGACCCCCAACTCCTAGCAGTAATCCCAAGGTCTCCAAAGAAAACGATGGGGCATGATAACACCTCCACCTGGGTTGTGGTAACTTGAACCACTGGGAAAAGTTACCCCAGTGCCTCACCTGCCACCAGAACCCTGCCAAAACTGTTGACAAATAGGACACTGGAGAGTTGATTGCCTCCTTTGCATAAACAAAATAAGGTCAGTTCCCCATATTCCTCCTCCACAGGAAAGGCTCTCAGATCTTCTGGGCCTGTCTGCTGAAGACTAATGCTGTCCTGATACCTCTGCCCCCAACGCCATGGAGACCACAGGAATCTGGATGACTGTCTAGGTAATGGACTATGGATAGTCCATACATAGGCCATTTGGATTATACTTCCTGCTATAATTATCCTCCTCAGATCTCTGATGGTATTGATGTTTAGGCTAATTATAGCTTTGTTAGCTCAACACCAGGCAACCAGGTTCTTCCTCAAGGCTGCAGCCACCTTGTTAGTTCATTTCATATACAAAAACCAGGTCTTGCTTTTTCTAGAGCTACGAGGTCTCCTGCTGAGAAAGACACACAGGTTTGTCTTGCTAACATGTTTCTTATTAAAGGGTAAACAGGTTTCAGAGGTAACTTTTTACTGTTCTTTTTTAAAAAGAACTTACTTTGCAATGACTACTCTTAGTGATAACTACTCCTGTCTCTGGGAAATGATTAGATGCAAAGAAAAAGGTTTAAAGTATATGTAGATGTATAAAGGTCTGAGGATGCGAAAGATAAGTTCTGAGGTTCTATGAAAATTACTTAAACTGTGTAAATGCAAGTTGAAAAGGTATAAGAAAGTGATTTAAGGTACGTGAAAAACTGGGAAATGTTTCAGACCTCTTTCTTCTTCTATGCTATTGTTAGTATAAGATCTCAAAAGTCCAGAGTTTTAGCATTGATAAATGGAGTTCTGATAAGCTGGTAGAACACTGATTGCTATCTATTATCAGTCACAAGCTCAAGATTCTAAGTTCCCTTTGGTTGTCTTCTGATATAGACTTAAAGGTGCTTCTCATCAGGCTAAAAACATCTCTTTATAATCTATATGTCTGGCTCTTTGGACAGAGGAAAAAATGTCTATGCTTTTTTTAACCCAGATCTATAGTTTTTGCTAGGACTCAAATGTATGTGTCTACTCCAGCTGTTTTACAGACACCTGTTACCTGCTTTTTCTACAATGTGGATTCAGTACGGATTACAAATAGTGGTAATGCTAATGTATCTAAAACTTTTATCTCTCTTTTGTAAACTAAAAATTCACATAAATTTCAGGAAGTCAAGGGAGTTGTAAGACTTGAATCCATCTCTCACAGGTCAAATGGACTCCAGATAATTACAGTCTAAGTTTTCCCACCTATCTATCCCTGAGGATGAGATCTCTCTCTTTCTCTCTCCCCTGGTCTTGGGACTCCTCCCTT